>NC_083330.1:40119165-40437207 GCF_963455315.2 Globicephala melas | reverse complement strand
ATATTCATACCTGGTACTATGGCTTGTATACACATCTTATAAACCACACTTATTCATTCATCCATTTAACAAACATTTATTTACCACCTGCCATAGACTGTTACATGAAAGAAATGATCTTCTATTATGTTTTAGCCACTTTACATTTTGAGGTCAACTTGTTGGGGTCTAGGCTACTCCAACTAGTACAACTAAGTTTGAAGTGCAACTTTAAACGTGAGCACTAGAGGGTAGGTTCCCCAAAGTCTAGCAGATGCCTTGTTATTTGGGTCAGATCATCTGTAATTTTTAAAAATTTTGATTAAACACACATAACATAAAATTTACCATCATAACCGTCTTTAAGTGCGCATACAGTGTTGAGTATATTCACATTGTTGTGAAAGAAGTCTCCAGAACTTTTTCATCTTGCAAAAGTGAAATTCTATACCCATTAAACAATGGCTCTCTACTTCCTGCTCCCCACACCGCTGGCAACCACCATTCTGCATTCTGATTCTATGAGTTTAACTACTCTTGATGCCTCATATAAGTGGAATCATACAGAATTTATCTTTTTGTGACTGGTTTATTTCAATTAACAAAATGTCTTCTAGGTTCAACCATGTTTTAGCATGTGTCAGAATTTCCTTCTTTTTTAAGACTGAGTAATATTCCACTGTATGTATATCCTACATTTTGTTGACCCATTCATCTGTCGACGCACATTTGAGTTGCTTGTCTGTAACTCTTTCAGGGTCTAGGAGCCATCTCTACAGGAGGAGGACCCCACAGGCAACTCTGGAGTTTGGCTTTTTATTTCTTCACCTCCTACAGACTCTTGCCACTAACTGCATTCTTTTTTCTTTGCCTCATCTTTATTTTAAAAAATGTTTTATTTTCATACAGTTTTTAAAGTTACTTTCCACTTACAGTTATTAAAAAATATTGGCTATATTCCCTGTTTTGTGCAATACCTCCTTGAGCCTGCCTACACCCAGTAGTTTATACCTCTCACCCCCCCACCCCTACCAACTGCATTCTAATTCTGAAATGACAAATTCAGGGATTTAGGAATGGTAGTTGAATCGAAGTATGTACAGATGCAAAATATGTTAAAAAAAAAGAACTTGAGGGGCTTCCCTGCAAAATATAGGGAGAAATGTACTAATGACTCCTCAAGTACTTTTTTTTTTTTTTTTGCGGTATGCGGTCTCTCACTGTCGCGGCCTCTCCGGTTGCGGAGCACAGGCTCCGGACGCGCAGGCTCAGCGGCCATGGCTCATGGGCCCAGCCGCTACACGGCATGCGGAATCCTCCCGGACCGGGGCACAAACCCGTGTCCCCTGCATCGGCAGGTGGACTCTCAACCACTGCGCCACCAGGGAAGCCCCAACCCATATTTTTTGAGAGTGAACTGCCTAATAGCTAGTTGTGAGAATTTAATGAGGTATAACTCATGCAAAACTTAATTAGAAATCATGTAAAACTTACTTAGAACACTGGCACATATATTAAGTGCTCCAAAATGTTAGTTCTTTTACTAGACAATATTCTGCTTGTATAAGCAGAATAACAAAATATGCAGAATAATCTCCAAGAATAAGTCTCTAAGACATGATTCTTCCACTTCCTTGAACAGGGCCAGTCCCTGGTGAAATTATGGACTTGCTCCTAAGAATTCCCTTACTCACTTTGCAGACGTGCTACTCTTCAGACTTCCAGAGTCCTTGGGCTATAGTACTTCTGTCCCCTCATGTCCCATCACCCTGTCTACTCAAGATGCCTCATGTGGCCCTCATACAGACCTACCATCTTTGAGCAGAAGATAAAATATCTATCTGTACTGTGTCCTATGTCCATAAGATCCCGACTGAATTATTAGCTAATCTGAAAGAACTTGTTTATACCAGATCTACAAGTCTTTCCCAAGAATCCTCATTTTTAATCAAGATGTCACCATTTTGGAAACACATTCTCCTCTTACGGCATGACTGCCAGACCTCTACCACTCCTGATTCAGAGCACATGGAGGACGGGGTTTGTAATCTTGGTTCTGCAGTCCTGTGACCTGGCTCAGAAACCCAAATCCACAACTTGTTCATGGCTCTGTGGTCTAGCACAAATTAATTACTTTTCCTAATTAGAACTTGTTCATCTGTAATTGAAGATAATATGTACTTTCTAAAAGTCATCGGAAGGATTATTTTAAAAGTAGATGTAAAGCATTTAGCATAGGGTGGGGCATATAGGGTACACATACCAACTGGTAGAGGTATGGCTATCTAGATAAATGAGTGGATATCTAGACAGTAAGTTTCATGTGTCCGGGTCACTCTCTCATTAACATGTATGTTGATCTCATCTCCTTATTATGGCTGTAAGCTCCTTGAAGACCCTACCTTCTGCTTAATTTTTTTCCCCCATTGCTAAGGTTGACTTGGTTCCCAGATCTTTCAAGGAACCTTTCCTGATCTCTTTGAGGTACCGTGGTCGGGACCATGCATTCATTTTCTGGATTGGACCGTATGGCCAGCAGAATAACATAGAAGTTCAGGCTATGCTCCCTGGAGTCCAACAAAATATAATTCTGCCACATACTCATTGTGTGGTCCTGGACAGATTATTTAAGCCCAATAAGCCCCAGTTTCCTAGGATGTGTATGTGACCAGTAGAAATTCCTACCTCATAAGGGCTGATGTGAGAATTAAATAAGCTTGTGTGTGTAAAAGATGTGACAGAACACCTGGTGTATAATAAATGCCGATAAATGTTAATCGATATCATCATCCTCAACATCATCATCGTCATCATCGTCATTGTCATTATCTTCCTCCTCATAATGCTAGAAAACTAGCCCTAATATTGAGCATACAGGTCTCATTCCTTCATTTAGACCATTGCTTAAGGATCATCAACTATACCAAGAACAGTGATGGGCGCTGTAGGATATAAAGATGAATGAGCATGCTGCTGAAATCACTTTGCTCACTCAATGAAGGAGACAAACACATACACAAAGCGGTGAGTTAAGTGACAGTGGTGGTGGCAGCAGGGAGCAGGGTAGAAGGAGGATTCTCTGGATGAATTGAACGGGCCTAGATGTGCTCTCTGGAAAGGCTGACCCATCATTTCCATTTCCTCTCAGATTGTGAATGTATGTTTTGTCCAGGACTGGGGGAAACACTCTACCTTTGCTGCCTGGCTCTTAACAGAGGCTGCCTGGGAGGGTTTCAGGACAAATGGGAGGAAAATGTGACATCATGACACAGGAAGAGATGTTCTGGAACAGGTGGAACTCTGTAGTTACCCTCTGGACCCTGAGGCTGGCAGTGGCAGTGTTGGATTTGGGGCAGGCCCTCACTCATTCATTCATTCATTCATTCATCCAACTGTCTCTGAAACTTCTTGAGGACAGTCTCTCATTAGTGTCAGTGGTTGGGCTCCTACATAAACATGTGATGCATGTTTACAAACACTCCAAACCTTCTGTCAACTATTTACTTTTTAAAGGTTTGTTTATCTTCTATGTTTACAAATTATGATGCTATATACAGACTTTCATGTATAGAGAAGAGAGCACATGATTTGAGTCATAAAACTTAGATTTTCATCACAGTTCTGCTTTGGATGTCACTTTAACTTTCTGGACCACACTTTTCTCATCTGTAAAATGGGAGTGACATCATTGATATTATCATTGCTGTTATTAAAAAGAATACATTTTACATTTGTAACTGTTATTTTTCTTAAAGAATAGATTGGTGAAAAATCAGTGGATAACACGTCTTGATTTGCCAGCTGCTGGTCAGTATACATGTTTAAATCACACTAAAAATGTGATTTGCTCTAGATATGCTCTAGAATGCTCAAATGGGGTGCTCAAGAGTGGCGGTCTCCAACATTTTTGGCACCAGGGACTGGTTTCGTGGAAGACAATTTTTCCACGGACTTAGACAGGGGCATGGTTCAGGAGGTAATGCGAGTGATTGGCCCTCTGCTCACCTCCTGCTGTGCGGTCCAGTTCCTAACAGGCTGTGGACCGGTATAGGTCCGCAGCCCTGGGGGTTGGGGACCCCTGCCCTAGAGTATCAAGGTGCAGTGATAGTTTTGCCAGTCAGTGATAGGCATTGCATACAGGCCTCATCATTTTTAGCATTTTATTACAAATGTTAAATGAGAACATTGATTAGAGAGATTCTGAATGTGGTTTTTAATAAAGCAGAAGACGGCTGGCCTCTGTTGGCCAGATAGGAGGATATGAGTGGAGGGTGACTTTGATCTTTGAAGAAATTTATACAGAAGGATAAGAAAGGAAGAAGAGGAAGGAGCCACAATATTAAGGAAAAAAAACATCAGTTAATGAGGAGCCAGGGCAAGAAATAGATTCCAAGTCCAGTTCCGTGTCTGTGGCCAGGGAAATTGATCTAAATGCCATTAGAAATGCATTATATTGAGTTCTATTAATATTTGGGTTTTGCCTGAGCAGGAAAATGCTGTAGAATTTCTAACTCTATTAACCTTGAGATCTTCATTTCTGAGCAGGGGAGGGTCCAAATTATTTTACATGTTTGTAATATTCCAATTAAATTTAACCTTGAGATGAAATTTGCATTTGGGGAAATAATAAGAGTTAGAATCCGATCGTTCTGGATATTAATTCCTCTGCAGCATTCACAGAGAGACCAAGTCTCTCCAAGGCTGCTCCCAGCCAATAGCTGAGCACGGTGAGGCGTGGGGATATAAGAATCCTGGTGATTCCTACCCAACATGGGGCTCCTCTAGCGGGAAAGTTTTGTTCTAGAATTTCCCCCATAAACCTGGCTGAGATTTTCTCAGACCTGTGCTACAGTCTGAGTCTCCTCCTACTTAAACTTCCTTCCTTACCCCCTTCTTTCACCGTGTCAGACCTTTTGCAGCATCGTGACCTGAAGGCTTTCCCTGTTACTCCTGTTCCCTCTCCCTTTCAGCCTCTATAGAAATTGCACGCAATAAAACTTTTGTAGGGGCTTCCCTGGTGGCGCAGTGGTTGGGGGTCCGTCTGCCGATGCAGGGGACGCGGGTTCGTGTCCCGGTCCTGGAGGATCCCACGTGCCACGGAGCGGCTGGGCCCGTGGGCCATGGTCTCTGAGCCTGCGCGTCCGGAGCCTGTGCTCCGCAACGGGAGAGGCCACAACAGTGAGAGGCCCGCGTACCACAAAAAAAAAACAAAAAAAAAAAACAACCCACTTTCGCACTTTTAAATCAATGTTGACATCTGCTTCTTGGCAGGCTTGAACTGACACAGATCCTCAGAGGTCTTTTGTGAAGATTAAATGAGATCATTCACATAAGGTGCTTGGCATGGTGTTGGACTCCTAGCAAAATCACATTGAAAACTGGCAGATGAAATTCTGAGGAAGAAGAATAAAGTTAGAGGAATCACACTACTTGATTGTAAGACTTGCTATAAAGCTACAGATATCAAGACAGTGGAGGCATTGGTGAAGGGATAGAGACACATCGGTCAATGGAAGAGAATAAAGAACTCAGAAATAGACCCACACAGATACAACCAATTGATTTTTGACAAAGGTGTAAAAGCAGTTCAATGGAGAAAGGATGGTCTTTTCAACAAACTATGTTGGAACGATTGGACATCCATAGGCAAAAAAAAAGAGAAGCTTGACCTAAGTTCACACCTTATACAAAACTTAACTCAAAATCGATCATAGAACTAAAACTATAAAACTTTTAGAAGAAAACACAGGAGAAAGTATTTGTAACTTGGTGTTAGTTTTTAGATATGACACAAAAGCATGATACATGAAAGACTATAATCAAGTTAGATTTCATCAAAATTAAAAACTTTTTGTCAATGAAATATATTGTTAAGAGAATGAAGATAGGAGCTACAAACTGGGAGAAAATATTGGCAAGTTAAATATTCTACAAATGATTTATATCCAGAATATATAAGAACCCTAAATACTCAACAGTAAGAAAACAAACGAATTAAAACACAGGCAAAAGATGAACAGATACTTCACCAGAGAGGATACAAAGATGGCAAAGAAGTATAAGAAAAGATGTTCAACATTATTAACCATCAGGAAAATGCAAATTGAGGTCACAATGAGATATTACTGCATGCCTAGTAGAATGGTTAAAATAAAAATTACTGACAATACGGCCTGCTGATAAGGATGCAGAGCAACTGGAACTCTCATTCATAGTTGATGGGAAGGCAAAATAGTACAGCCACTCTGGAACTTTCCCATATGAGCCAGCAACTTTCCCATATGAGCCAGCAATCCCACTCCTGGGCATTTACCTTAGAGAAATGAAAACTTGTGTTCATATAAAAATCTGTACACAAATATTTAGAGAAGCTTTATTCTTAATTGAAACTGGAAACAAGCCAAATGTCCTTCCACAAATGATGCATAAACTGTGGTAGAGGCATGCAGTGGAATACTACTCAGCAATGAAAAGGAGCCAACTATTAATACACGCAACAACTTGGATGTATATCAAGGCATTATTCTGAGTGAAAGAAAATCTCAAAATGTTACACACTATATTATTCCATTTATATGACAGTCTCTAAAAGACAAAACTGTAGTGATACAGAACTGATCAGTGTCCGGGGGATGGGGTTGGGGAGGGTGTGCCTATAAAGGGGCAGCATGAGGGAGTTTTCTGAGGTGATGGATTTGTTCTGTACCCTGATTGTGGTGGTGGGTATGTGAATCCCTACATATACTAAAATGCATAGCACTGTACACACACACACACACATACACATACACACACAGGGTGATTTACTACATGAGAATATTTTTTATTTTATTTTATTAATTTATTTATCTATTTTGGCTGTGTCGGGTCTTAGTTGCATCAGGGAGGATTCTCACTGTGGCATTCGGGATCTTTTGTTGCGGCACGCAAGCTTAGTCGTCCCACGGCATGTGGGATCTTAGTTCCCTGACCAGGGATCGAACCCGCATCCCTGCATTGTAAGGCGGATTCTTTACCACTGAACCACAAGGGAAGTCCCCCTTCCATGAGAATTTTAAAAATAAAATTAATTTAAAAATTAGTCATTAATGTTATTGATATCACTGAATGTTTGTTACGTAAATAATAGTTGCACTGATCGTTGTCTAATTGTTTTAAGTGTTCCTGTTTTTCACTTCCCACACCCTGCTAAACCTACCATCAGACTCATGCTTGCTGTGTTCTAAAACGTCATTCAGTCCCATGGTCAGACTAGGAAGATTTTGTTCAGAAAATTGGTTCAGCAAAGGATAGCTATCGATTGCTATGAAGATCGCATAGTCGATTTACTTGAAGTTAGTAATGATGACAGTGATGATGCTGATTATGATAATGGTGTTCTGAAGCTCTGGAGCATTTTCTCAATGGTTCATACGTGTAAGAAGAGCCTAAGAGATATTAACATTAACTCTTCCCATTGGCATGAAAGTCAGCAAGTCATGGCTCAAAATGTGGTGAGGACTTCCTGGGGAATCCCTGGAGTGACACATCACTGTTGCTTTGAGGAACTAAATGATTCTTTTGGCTTCCTAGAAAAATTCTCAGTGGGTCTGCACGGGAGAGTGGAAGCCACAGAAATAACTGTGAGGCTAGATTCATCACCTTTTTGCTTGTCACTTTCTAATCAAGCCCTGGCTTTTTGTCAGTGGCTGACCCTGCTTCTGATGATCGGGCCGTGTTTTCACCAGTTTCCGCTGGATGGCAGATGGCCAGCCCTAGCCCAGTGGCAGAACATAAAGGCTGGCATGGAGGTATCTGGGTACCATTTGTATATGGAAAGTGTAGCCACTGGACCACCTTCCCCCACTTTGGATTGTCAGTTTTTCTCCAAAGCCCACCCAGCTCACCTACCATCCAAAGGCCCGCTCTGAGTTCGGAGTCCCTACACGAGGCTAACGATTCCCTGGTGGAACATAGAATTCCACAAACCTTATTTATGCATTCATTGAAAGCCCATCCAGCTTTAAGGGAAAGTTCACTAAGGATAGAAATGTGAATTTTGTGTGTACAGAGAATACTGTGGGTGTCCCTTGGATGACATCATACTGTACAACAGATTCCCAAAGTGATTTCTCAGTGTGTTTTCCAAAAGAGAAGTGTTCGACAACACTGGTATCAAAATAAGAAAAATTAACGACACTGAGTAATTATCTTTTTCATTTGTCAAATTGGCAAAGAATAAGAAATGCTCTTGTCCATACCTTCACTCTGCAAGTTCACAGCTTGACTGGTCTAATTCTCAGGTCCAGCCAGTGCCTTCTTCCTGCACACAGCCTCATATTTTAATTTACTGTTATTTATTTACTATTATTGAATAAAGCTTAATGCTTTTCTATTATAAAAGCAATATGTGCTCTGTTCAGAAAATAGATAAAATACCAAAAACTGCAAGCAAGCAAAAACAATTACCTGTAGAGAACAGATTTGTGGTTGCCAAGGGGGAGGAGGTTGGAGAAGGGATGGAGTGGGAGGTTGGGATTAGCAGATGTAAGCTATTATATAGAGAATGGATACACAACAAGGTCCCACTATATAGCATAGAGAATTATATTCAATATCCTATGATAAACCATAAAGGAAAAGAATTTAAAAAAATTACCTGTAGTCTCAATAGCCATAGCCGATCACTGTTGAAAGGTCGAAGATATTCCTCACACCTGCTTTTGTAAGGCGCACGTGTTATTTTTAAATAGAGTTAGTATGACATTAAATATAGTATTCTGTAGCTTACTTTTATTTTCATGTAACATCTTATCAAGCATAGTCTTGTTCTAACACATTCACATCATTTAAGCAGGGCAGTTGGCAGTTCTGTCCCCAGTGATAGTCATAATGCTTCATCATAAAAACACTCATCCCCATGGCTGTCCCAGGTTAATTTCCTTACTCTGTTAAGACTTTTGTGCTCTCTCTTTCTGTCTGCTGCCACAGGGAGAGGGAGAATTAATGTTTACGTGGGGTTTTCACTTCCGGTTAAAAGCTTTACAGCTGACAAACATCTCCCTACCTTAAAGGGCCTCTTGGGATGAAATTCTGTGTCTCTTAGAGAGCCTAGGATGTGTCCACGGAACACCCTGGCATCCTCGCAGCAAATTTCCAACAGGAGAGGAGATACTCATCTGGGTCTAGTGTTACCAACCTTATTAATGCCTAATTTCTTCTCTGAAATAACACCACCTGCCACAGTTTAGAGTTTTGTTTTCTAAAGGCCTCCTCAATGTTTTCTAGAATACCCAAGAAAAACAAATGCCTGTTTGCTACAATCTATCAAATCGGCTTCCTGCAAAATAATGACAATAGAGGATTCCAGCTGCTCCACTAAGTCTCAGAAATGACATAACCTTGTTGAATCGCATTCAGACCTGTGCTTCAAAATTAAGAAAGAATAAAATTATAAAACTTTATAAAACTTTACTGCACATCTGAAGACAATGCAGAAAAAATGCAAAGTATCCTGAATTTACAAAAAAGGATCTTAAAGGATCTTGAAGACCCAACCCAAGCACTCTCGTTCAGGGAAGGCTTCCTGGAAGAGGTGATATCTGAGTTGAAGAGTAAAGGATGAGTGAGTTAACTGGGGTGGGGTGGGGGGCAAAGAGTGAGACCGTCTTGGCAAGGAGTGTGATATGAGCAAAGGTACAGAAGCAAGAAGTAGGGAAGTGAATCTGTTCAGTGTTCTGCTATTAAAGAATAAAGTACAAGGTGGTGTGGGGGGCAGAGGGAGATTGGTCATAAGTGAGACTAGAAACCTAGGGAGGGAACAAAAGAAAAAACCCACACTCGTCCAGGCTGAACACAAAATGTTCTATTCCAGTGAGATTTATTGATTTGGTGACTCTGTCTGCCACAATTTTGTACAATATGAAAACTCTTATATGTAAACTGAAATATGAACAAATGGTTTTTTTTTTTTTTTTTTTTCGGTACGCGGGCCTCTCACTGTTGTGGCCTCTCCCGTTGCGGAGCACAGCCTCTGGGCGCAGAGGCTCAACGGCCATGGCTCGCGGGCCCAGCCGCTCCGCGGCATGTGGGATCTTCCCGGACCGGGGCACGAACCCGTGTCCCCTGCATCTGCAGGCGGACTCTCAACCACTGCGCCACCAGGGAAGCCCTGAACAAATGTTTTTAAGCAATTTTTACTCCCCAAATTTCTCCTTCTCAATAAGAACCTATCTTCAAATATTTTCTATCCTTTCTTGATGTAGAGTTTTGTGTAAGTTTACGTCATTTGTAAGTTTCACCCTAATGGTAAGAAATAAGCTTATATTTGAATTAGGGTATACATGTACATATATACACAAGCATGTGTGTGTGTGTGTGTGTGTGTGTGTGTATTTGTAAGGTGGCACAATAGATATACTTTGTACTTCATTCCCTAAATATCCTTTCATATCTCTGTGGCTTGATGCATGCTGTTCCTATGCCTGAATGCCTTTCCTCCTAATCCTTTCCCGCCTGATAAATTCTTGCATATCCTTCAAACCCAGTGCCCCCTCCTTGAAGCCATCCATCATGGCCCTGGCTGTGTTCATTGTTCCATCTGTGCTCCCAGATCATTTTCTATCACTTTTGTAGCACTTAAGACAGTAGTTCTCAATTGTGGCTGTATGGTAAAAACATTGGGGTTGCTTTGCAAAAATACCATTGCTTGGACTCCACCCCTAGGGATTTTGATGTCATTAGTCTGGGGTGGGGTCCAGGGATCAGTATTTTCCAGGTTCAAATGTGAATCAAAATTGAGAATCATGACTTATCTAACACTAACTTAACTTTATTTCACAAATTTTGAAATGTTGTAGTTTTATTTTCATTCAGTTCAAAATATTTTCTGATTTCTTTTGAAACTTGCTCTTTGATCCATGGATTATTTAGTAGGATATTCTTTAATTTCCAAGTATTTGAATATTTTCAGTTATATTTTTGTTATTGATATCTAATTTAATTCCATTATGGCCAGAGAACTTACATTGTATGCTTTTAATTCATTTAAATGATTTAAGGTTTGCAATAGAACCCAGAATATGGTCTGTCTTGGTGAATATTCAATGTGTATTTGAAAACCATCTGCAGGCTTTTGCGGTTGGAAAGATGTCAATTTGATGTAGTTGGCTGATGGTATTGTTCAATTCTACTATATCCTTGTGGATTTTCTGTCTACTTGTTCTAACAACTACTAAGAGAAGAGTATTAAAGTCTCAGCTATAATTGTGAATTTTTCCATTTTTCCTTCCAGTACTATCAGCTTTTGTTTCATGTATTTTGAAACCGTTGCTAGTTTCATGCACATTTAGACTTATGTCTACCTGGGGAATTGACACTTTTATTGTGGTGTAATGTCCATCTTTACCCCTGGTAACTTGCTTTTATTCTTTCTTTCTTTCTTTCTTTCTTTATTATACAGCAGGTTCTTATTAGTTATTTATTTTATACATATTAGTGTATACGTGTCAATCCCAATCTCCCAGTTCATCATCCCACCACCCCACACCCCACCACTTTCCCACCTTGGTGTCCATACGTTTGTTCTCTACATCTGTGTCTCTATTTCTGCCCTGCAAACCGGTTCATCTGTACTATTTTTGTAGATTCCACATACATGTGTTAATATACGATATTTGTCTTTCTCTTTCTGACTTACTTCACTCTGTAGGACGGTCTCTAGATCCATCCACCTCTCTACAAATGACCCCATTTCGTTGCTTTTTATGGCTGAGTAATATTCCATTGTATATATGTACCACATCTTCTTTATCCATTTGTCTGTTGATGGGCGTTTAGGTTGCTTCCATGACCTGGCTATTGTAAATAGTGCTGCAATGAACATTGGGGTGCATGTGTCTTTTTGAATTATGGTTTTCTCTGGGTATATGCCCAGGAGTGGGATTGCAGGGTCATATAGTAATTTTATTTTTAGTTTTTTAAGGAACTTCCATACTGTTCTCCATAGTGGCTGCATCAATTTACATTCCCACCAACAGTGCAAGAGGGTTCCCTTTTCAGCATTTGCTGTTTGATTTTCTGATGATGTCCATTCTAACTGGTGTGAGGTGATACCTCATTATAGTTTTGATTTGCATTTCTCTAATAATTAGTGATGTTGAGCAGCTTTTCCTGTGCCTCTTGGCCATCTGCATGTCTTCTTTGGAGAGATGTATATTTAGGTCTTCTGCCCATTTTTAGATTGGGTTGTTTGTTTTTTTAATATTGAGCTGCAGGAGCTGTTTATATATTTTGGAGATTAATCCTTTGTCTGTTGATTCATTTGCAAATATTTTCTCCCATTCTGAGGGTTGTCTTTTTGTCTTTTTTATGGTTTCCTTTGCTGTGCAAAAGCTTTTAAGTTTCATTAGGTCCCGTTTGTTTATTTTTGTTTTTATTTCCATTTGTCTAAAAGGTGGGTCAAAAAGGATCTTGCTGTGATTTATGTCAAAGAGTATTCTTCCTATGTTTTCCTCTAAGAGTTTTATGGTGTCCAGTCTTACATTTAGGTCTTTAATCCATTTTCAGTTTATTTTTGTGTATGGTGTTAGGGAGTGTTCTATTTTCATTCTTTTACATGTACCTGTCAAGTTTTCTCAGCACCACTTATTGAAGAGGCTGTCTTTTCTCCATTGTATATTCTTGCCTCCTTTATCAAAGATAAGGTGACCATATGTTTATGGGTTTATCTCTGGGCTTTCTATCCTGTTCCATTGATCTATATTTCTGTTTTTGTGGTAGTACTATACTGTCTTGATTACTGTAGCTTTGTAGTATAGTCTGAAGTCAGAGAGCCTGATTCCTCCAGCTCCATTTTTCTTTTTCAAGATTGCTGTGGCTATTCGGGTCTTCTGTGTCTCCATACAAATTTTAAGATTTTTTGTTCTAGTTCTGTAAAAAATACCATTGGAAATTTGATAGTGATTACATTGAATCTGTAGATTGCTTTGGGTAGTATAGTCATTTTCACAATATTGATTCTTCCAATCCAGAACATGGTATATCTCTTCATCTGTTTGTGTCATCTTTGATTTCTTTCATCAGTGTCTTATAGTTTTCTGAGTACGGGTTTTTACCTCCTTAGGTAGGTTTATTCCTAGGTATTTTATTCTTTTTATTGCAAAGGTGAATGGGATTGTTGCCTCAATTGTTCTTTCTGATCTTTCATTGTTAGTGTAAAGGAATGGAAGAGATTTCTGTGCATTAATTTTGTATCCTGCAACCTTACCAAATTCATTGATTAGCTCTAGTAGTTTCCTTGTGGCATCTTTAGGATTCTCTATGTATAGCATCATGTCATCTGCAAAGAGGCACGGTTTTACTTCTTTTCCAGTTTGTATTCCTTTTATTTCTTTTTCTTCTCTGATTGCTGTGGCTAAAACTTCCAAAACTATGTTGAATAATAGTGGTGAGAGTGGGCATCCTTGTCTTTTTCCTGATCTTAGAGGAAATGCTTTCAGTTTTTCAACATTGAGAATGATGTTTGCTGTGGTTTTTTCATATATGGCCTTTATTATGTTGAGGTAGGTTCCCTCTATGCCCACTTTCTGGAAAGTTTTTATCGCAAACGGGTGTTGAATTTTGTCAAAAGCTTTATCTGCACCTATTATGATGATCATATGGTTTTTATTCTTAAGTTTGTTAATATGGTGTATTACATTGACTGATTTGGGTATATTGAAGATTGCCTGCATCCCTGGGATAAGTCCCTCTTGATCACGGTGTATGGTCTTTTTAATGTGTTGTTGGAGTCTGTTTGCTAGTATTTTTTTTGAGGAGTTTTACATCTATATTCATCAGGGATATTGGTCTTTAATTTTCTTTTTTGGTAGTATATGTGTCTAGTTTTGGTATCAGGGTGATGGGGGCCTCATAGAATGAATTTGGGAGTGTTCCTTCCTCTGCAATTTTTTGGAAGAGTTTGAGAAGGACGGGTGTTAGCTCTTCTCTAAATGTTTGATAGAATTCACCTGTGAAGCCATCTGGTCCTGGACTTTTGTTTGTTGGAAGATTTTTAATCACAGTTTCAATTTCATTACTTGTGATTGGTCTGTTCATATTTTCTTTTTCTTCCTGGTTCAGTCTTGGAAGGTTATACCTTTCTAAGAATTTGTCCATTTCTTCCAGGTTGTCCATTTTATTGGCATAGAGTTGCTTGTAGTAGTCTCTTATGATGCTCTGTATTTCTGCAGTGTCTGTTGTAACTTCTTTTTCATTTCGAACTTTATTGATTTGAGTTCACTCCCTCTTTTTCTTGATGAGTCTGGCTAAAGGTTTTTCAATTTTGTTTATCTTGTCAAAGAACCAAGCTTTTAGTTTTATTGATCTTTGCTATTGTTTTCTTTTTTTCTATTTATTTCTGCTCTGATCTTTATGATTTCTTTCCTTCTACTAACCTTGGGTTTTGTTTGTTCTTTTTTCTCTAGTTCCTTTAGGTGTAAGGTTAGATTGTATTTGAGATTTTTCTTGTTTCTTGAGATAGGATTGTATTGCTATAAACTTCCATCTTCCCTGCTTTTGCTGATGCCATACATTTTGGGTCATCATGTTTTCGTTGTCATTTGTCTCTAGGTATTTTTTTATTTCTTCAGTGATCTCTTGGTTATTTAGTAACATATTGTTTAGCCTCCATGTGTTTGTTATTTTTACGTTTTTTCCCCTGTAATTCATTTCTAATCTCATAGTGTTGTTGTTGGAAAATACGCTTAATATGATTTCAATTTTCTTAAATTTACTGAGGCTTGATTTGTGACCCAAAATATGATCTATCCTGGAGAATGTTCTGTGTGCACTTGAGAAGAGAGTGTAATCTGCTGTTTTTGGATAGAATGTCCTGTAAATATCAATTAAGTCCATTTCGTCTATTGTGTCATTTAAAGCTTGTGTTTCCTTATGAATTTTCTGTCTGGATGATCTGTCCATTGGTGTAAGTGAGGTGTCAAAGTCCACCACTATTACTGTGTTACTGTCGATTTCCTCTTTTATAGCTGTTAGCATTTGCCTTATGTTCATATTTGGGTGCATATATATTTATAATTCCTATGTTCCTATGTTGGGTGCATATATATTTGTAATTGTTATATTTTCTTCTTGGATTGATCTCTTGATCATTATGTCCTTCCTTGTCTCTTGTAACATTCTTTATTTTAAAGTCTATTTTACCTGATATGAGTATTGCTACTCCAGCTTTCTTTTGATTTCCACTTGCATGGAATATCTTTTTCCATCCCTTCACTTTTAGTCTGTATGTGTCCCTAGGTCAGAAGTGGGTCTCCTGTAGACAGCATATATATGGGTCTTGTTTTTGTATCCATTCTGTGAACCTAGGTCTGAAGGCAGTCTCTTGTAGAGAGCATATATACTGGTCTTGTTTTTGCATCCATTTCTCGAGCCTGTGTCTTTCGTTTGGAGCATTTAATCCATTCAACTTTAAGGTAGTTATTGATATGTATATTCCTATTACCATTTTCTTAATTGTTTTGGGTTTGTTTTTGTAGGTCTTTTTCTTCTCTTGTGTTTCCCACTTAGAGAATTTCCTTTAGCATTTGTTGTAGAGATGGTTTTGTGGTTCTGAATTCTCTTAGCTTTTGCTTGTCTGTAAACCTTTTCATTTCTCCATCGAATCTGAATGAGATCCTTGATGGGTAGAGTAATCTTGGTTGTAGCTTCTTCCCTTTCTTCACTTTAAGTGTATCATGCCACTGCCTTCTGGCTTGTAGAGTTTCTGCTGAGAAATCAGCTGTTAACCTTATCGGAGTTCCCTTGTATGTTATCTGTCGTTTTTCCCTTGTTGCTTTCAATAATTTTTCTTTCTCTTCGATTTTTGTCAGTTTGATTACTTTGTGTCTCGTTGTGTTTCTCCTTCGGTTTAGCCTGCCTGGGACTCTCTGCACTTCCTGGACTTGGGTGGCTCTTTCCTTTCCCATGTTAGGGAAATTTTCGACTATAATCTTTTAAAATATTTTCTTGGGTCCTTTCTCTCTCTCTTCTCCTTCTGGAACCCCTATAATGAAAATGTTGTTGTTTTTAATGTTGTCCCAGAGGCCTCTTATGCTGTCTTCATTTCTTTTCATTCTCTTTTCTTTATTCTGTTCCATGGCAGTGATTTCCACCATTCTGTCTTCTTGGCCACTTATCCGTTCTTCTGCCTCTGTTATTCTGCTATTGATTCCTTCTAGTGTATTTTTCATTTCATTTATTTTGTTGTTCATCTCTGTTTGTTTGTTCTTTAATTCTTCTAGGTGTTTTTTCTTTAATTCTTCAAGTCTTTGTTAAACATTTCTTGCATCTTCTTGATCTTTGGCTCCATTCTTTTTCTGAGGTCCTGCATCATCTTCACTATCATTTTTCTGAATTGTTTTTCTGGAAAGTTGCCTATCTCCACTTCTTTTAGTTGTTTTTCTGGGGTTTTATCCTGTTCCTTCATCTGGTACATAGTCCTCTGCCTTTTCATTTTTGTCTATCTTTCTGTGAATGTGGGTTTTGTTCAACAGGCTGCAGAACTATGGTTCTTCTCACTTCTACTGTCTGCTCTCTGGTGGATGAGGCTATCTAAGAGGCTTGTGCAAGCTTCCTGATGGGAGTAACTGGTGGTGTGTAGAGCTGACAGTTGCTCTGGTGAGCAGAGCTCAGTAAAACTTTAATCTGCTTGTCTGATGATGGGTGGGGCTGGGTTCCCTTCCTGCTGGTTTTTTGGCCTGTGGTGACCCAGCACTGGAGCCTACCAGGCTCTTTGGTGGGGCTAGTGGTGGACTGCGGGTGGGCTCATGCTAAGGAGTAATTCCCAGAACTTCTGCTGCCAATGTCTTTGTCCCCACGGTGAGCCACAGCCAATCCCCACCTCTGCAGAAGACCTTCCAACACTAGCAGGTAGGTCTGGTTCAGTCTCCTATGGGGTCACTGCTCCTTTCCCTGGGTCCTGATGTGCACACAACTTTGTGTGTGCCCTCCAAGAGTGGAGTCTCTGTTTTCCCCAGTCCTGTCGAAGTCCTGCAATTAAATCCCTCTAGGCTTCAAAGTCTGATACTCTAGGAATTCCTCCTCCCATTGCTGTTCCCCCAGGTTGGGAAGCCTGATGTTACCCCTGGTAAGTTTCATTGCTCTGAAATTTACTTTGTCTGTTATTAATGTAGCCATTCTAGCTCTCTTTGCATTGGTATTTGCATGGTCTATATTACCCATCCTTTTACTTTTAACCTACATATACCATTGTATTTAAAGTGGGTTTCCTGCAGACAACATGTAGTTAGGTCTTTCTCTGTTATTTACTATGACATTCTCTTTCTCCTAAAAGATGCAGTTAGACTACTTAAACTTTCTGTAATTATTTATGTATTTGAATTAAGTATTCCACTTTATTATTTGTTTTCTATTTGATACCTCCCCTGATCCCTCCCCTCTGCTGCTATCTTTTTAATTATTTGAATATTTTGAATAATTTTATTAGTGGTTGCTCTAGAGATCACAACATATTACTTAACATTCACAACCTACCTAGAATAAATATTTTAGCATTTTAAGTGAAGTTCAGAAAACTTACCATCATATAAGTCTCTTTACTCTCCTCCCTTTATGTCAGTGGTCCCCAAACTTTTTGGCACCAGGGACTGGTTTTTTGGAAGACAATTTTTCCACTGGGGGGGGTGATGTTTCAGGTGGTAATGCGAGCGATGGTTCAGGTGGTAATGCAAGTGATGGGGAGCGATGGTGAGTGATGGGGAGTGGCAGATGAAGCTTCGCTGGCTCACCCACCGCTCACCTCCTGCTATGCAGCACCATTCCTAGCAGGCCATGGACCGGTACTGGTCTGCGGCCAGGGGGTTGGAAACCCCTCCTTTATTTTATAGTGGTCCTGTGTGTAACATCTATATGCATTGAAAACACCATCAAATAGTGTTATTATTTTTGCTTTTAACTGTAACATATATTTAAAACTTCACAATTATTCTATTTACCCAGATATTTACTACTTCTGTGTATTGATTTTCTTTCCTTCATGAAGTTTCACTTTTCCCTCTGATATCATTTCCTTTCCCTCCCAAGAACTGCCTTTAGCATTTCTTTCAGAGAAGATCTGCTGGCAGCAAATTCTCTTACTTATCCTCCTCCTGAGAATGTCTTCACTTCGCTTTCATTCCTGAAGGATATTTTCACTGTATACAGAATTCTAGGTTGACTGTTCTTTCCTTTCAGCCCTTTGAAAGTGTTCTGTGGCTTCCTTCTGGTCTCCATGGTCTCTGATGAGAAAACTAGTCATTCTAATTCCTGTTCCTCTATAAGTAAAAGTATCATTTTTCTGTGACTTCTTTCAAGATTCCACCCCATGCTTTTTAGTGTTCTGCAGCTTGACTATGATACATGTGAGCATGGATTGAGCTTACCCTGTTGGGGCTTCTTGAACCTGTAACTGTTGAATCCCAAGTTTACTCTAATTTGAGAAATTTTCAGCCACTATTTCTTCAAATATATACATATATGTTCTTTCTCCTTCATTTCTGGGACTCTGATGACAAAAACATCAGGCCTTTGTGTATTGTCCCATAGATTCCTGAGGTTCTGTTCATTTTATTTTTTATCTTTTCTCCTTTTATTGTTTGACTGGCTAATTCCTGAAGTATTATCCTTCAAAATACAAAAAATATGCTAAGGTTAACTGTCAGTGGTTTACTACCCTGTTTTACAACATATTGTGGCAGCAGTGAAACCAGATTCATTTCTCACCTGACAATCCTGCAATCACTGATAGTAGATGATAATTCTTAACACTTACATGGTGACACAGTTTACAAAAAGTCTTCCCACACATATTGATCCCCATAGCCTTCAATGAAGGATTATGTATTATTCTCATTTTTTAGGTAAGGAATTTGAGAAGCAAAATAATAAGTAGCCAGTCTAAGATAGCAGAGCTTATAGAAATTAAAATGGGGACCAATTGATTATACACTATACACAGTTTCCTCCTTTATGGCAGTGGAATTACAAGCTAACTTTAAAATTAGGAATGTGTTTTCAAGCAATATATTAATACAACTCCAGTATATAAATGAACATGAGCAGAGTTGCTCTGGTTGCAGGATTGGCTTGTAGGACATTATACTCTGAGTGATAGAGGGTGAAAACCACTGCCATGCATCACAATTAGGCGTTGAAGGACTGAGACGTGACCACTGAAAACATAGCTTCTTCTCACCAGAGGTGAAGCCCATCTGTCATGCATTCTTTATTTCAACAGATTTTGTCAAGTTCAATAACAGTTTCTCCTTGTGCACACTAAAGGTGAATCCATTTTTCTTGTTATTTTTACTCGAAAATTGGAAAGAGAGGGGGCATCCTGCATCTTGACAGACTACCACCCTCAGCAGCCTTTGTTAATTTGTGAGATTCTCCCCTAGATTTACTAAAGAACAGCAGAGACCAGATTAATCTTGGGCAATGTTCATTGTAATCCTAAAATTTCTGGGTTTTCAGCCATTCTTCACATTCCTGAAAAGGGATGCTTAGCAAGGAGGCAAAGTTGAGGAGCAGAAAGGCTACAGGCAAGGGTCCAAAGGCAATCAGTTATATGGTGGTCCTATGTCTCACTTGCAATGACTCATTAACAAGGCTCAGTATTTTAGTGTGACCTTGGTGGGCAGCATCTCACACAGTAATGCTCCAGATTAAATTTTAAAATTTATACTGCTATTATTTTTAAGTTTCAGGTCTGGAATTTAGTATCTATTAATTCCTGGGGAATAAAGACTAAGTGGCCTCCACAGCCACAGCTCCTGTTGTCACTGTCCCCTGCTCCACACCTTGAGGTATAACCAGATAAGCATGTATAAGACTGAACAGCCTGCATCTCAGGATTTATTCCAATGCTTGTCTGTGTTCTTTCCGTGACTCTTTGTTGGCAGCTCTCAGGGCTAGAATAGTAGCTATTCCAGCATCATTCCGGAAGACAATAGCCTCATAGAGTGTTTAACCACCTCCCTCAATCGTGCAAGGTAAAGTCCTTCATTGATGCAAACTATTTGATTTTTATCAAAATTGTAAAGTTTTATCTTCTATGTTCTTCTCTTCCATATTTTCTATCTCTGCTTAGTGTTACATTTCACGTTATTTGATAGCATCAGTTTTCCAATTCTCTAGTTCCTTCTTCAGGGACAACAGTGTCTAGCCTAGCCTAGTCTAGCCTAGTGTTTTAAAGCCTTTACCATTGGCTTCTCCCGCAGACAATAGTAACTAGCTAGTATCTACTCTGACAAAGACAAAGCACAGAGAAATCTCTACTAAACATTTATTATTTCAAAACAGAAAAAAATATCATAGGGTGAAAACCTCACTAACAAGCAAAAGGAATAGTAGTTTTTTGTAAATTTGTATTGGAGTAGAGTTGATTTCCAATGTTGTGTTAGTTTCAGGTGTACAACAAAGTGAATCGCTTATACATGTATCCACTCTTTTTTTTTTTTTTTAGATTCTTTTCCCATATAGGCCATTGCAGAGTATTGAGTAGAGTTCCCTGTGCAAATGAAAGAGTATTAAAACAACCATGCACTAATCTCTTTTATTCTTTTATAGGAGACCAGTCAGTGCTGGCAAGGAAGTATGGAAATAGATGTTTACATATATTTCACGTGTAGGCATAAATTAGTACAACAATATTAAGAAGCAATTTTAAAAAAATGTATCAAGAAGCTTTACCCAGTTTTTATTGGAACCAAGATGGTGAAGTAGAAAGATGTGCTCTCACTCCCTCTCACGAGAACACCAGAATCACAACTAGTTGCAGGACAATCATCAACAGGAAGACACTGGAACTCACTAAAAAAATACCTCACATACAAAGACAAAGGAGAAGCCACAATGAAAAGGTAGGAGGGCTGCAATCACAGCAAAATCAAATCCCATAACTGCTGGGTAAGTGACTCACAGACTGGAGAACACTTATACCACAGAAGTCCACCCACTGGAGAGAAGGTTCTGAGCCCCATGTCAGGCTTCCCAACCTGGGGGCCTGGGAATGGGAGGAGGAATTCCTAGAGAATCAGATGTTGAAGGTTAGTGGGATTTGATTACAGGACTTCAACAGGACTGGGGGAAACAGAGACTCCACTCCTGGAGGGCACACATGAAGTAGTGTGCACATCAGGACCCAGGGGAAGGAGCAGTGAACCAAGGGGAGACTGAACCAGACCTACCTGCTAATGTTGGAGGGTCTCCTGCAGAGTCGGGTGGTGGCTGTGGCTCACCATGGAGATGGGAACACTGACAGTGGAAGTTCTGAGAGGTACTCCTTGGCGTGAGCCCTCCCAGAGTCTGCCATTAGCCCCAACAAAGAGCCCATGTAGGCTCCACTGTTGGGTTGCCTCAGGCCAATCAACCAACAGGGAGGGAACCCAGCCCCACCCATCAGCAGTCAAGCGGATTAAAGTTTTACTGAGCTCTGCCCACCAGAGAAACACCCAGCTCTACCCACCACCAGTACCTCCCATCAGGAAACCTGCACAAGTGTCTTAGATAGCCTCATGCACTAGACAGCAGACAGCAGAAGCAAGAAGAACTACAATCCTGCAGCCTGTGGAACAAAAACCACATTCACAGAAAGATAGACAAGATGAAATGGCAGAGGGCTATGTACAAGATGAAGGAACAAAATAAAACCGCAGAATAACAACTAAATGAAGTGGAGATAGGCAACCTTCCAGAAAAAGAATTCAGAATAATGATAGTGAAGATGATCCAGGACCTCAGAAAAAGAATGGAGGCAAAGACCGAGAAGATGCAAGAAAATGATTAACAAAGACCTAGAAAAATTAAAAAACAAACAAACAGAAATGAACAATACAATAACTGAAATGAAATTTACACTAGAATGAATCAATAGCAGAATAACTGAGGCAAAAGAACAGATAAGTGACCTGGAAGACAGAATGGTGGAATTCCCTGCTGCAGAACAGAAAAAAGGAAAAAGAATGGAAAGAAATGAAGACAGCCTAAGAGACCTTGGGGACAACATTAAGCTCAACAACATTGACATTATAGGGGTCCCAGAAGGAGGAGAGAGAGAGAAAGGACCCGAGAAAGTATTTGAAGAGATTATAGTCGAAAACTTCTCTAACATGGGAAAGGAAATAGCACCCAAGTCAGGGAAATGCAGAGAGTCCCATACAGGATAAAACCAAGGAGAAACACGCCAAGACACATAGTAATCAAATAGGAAAAAATTAAAGACAAAGAAAAATTATTGAAAGCAGCAAGGGAAAAATGACAATTAACATACAAGGGAACTCCCATAAGGTTAACAGCTGATTTCTCAGCAGAAACTCTACAAGCCAGAAGGCAGTGGCATGATATAGTTAAAGTGAAGAAAGGGAAGAAGCTACAACCAAGATTACTCTACCCATCAAGGATCTCATTCAGATTCGATGGAGAAATGAAAAGGTTTACAGACAAGCAAAAGCTAAGAGAATTCAGAACCACCAAACCAGCTCTACAACAAATGCTAAAGGAACTTCTCTAGGCAGGAAACACAAGAGAAGAAAAAGATCTACAAAAACAAACCCAAAACAATTAAGAAAATGGTCATAGGAACATACATATCGATAATTAACTTAAACGTGAATGGATTAAATGCTCCAACCAAAAGACACAGGCTTGCTGAATGGATACAAAAACAAGACCCATCTATATGCTGTCTACAAGAGACCCACTTCAGACCTAGGGACACATACAGACTGAAAGTGAGGGGATGGAAAAAGATATTCCATGCAAATGGAAATCAAAAGAAAGCTGGAGTAGCAATACTCATATCAGACAAAATAGGCTTTAAAATAAAGAATGTTACAAGAGACAAGGAAGGACACTACATAATGATCAAGGGATCAATCCAAGAAGATATAACAATTGTAAATATATATGCACCCAACACAGGAGCACCTCAATATATAAGGCAACTGCTAACAGCTGTAAAAGAGGAAATCAAGAGTAACACAATAATAGTGAGGGACTTTAACACCTCACTTACACCAATGGACAGATCATCCAAAATGAAAATAAATAAGGAAATGGAAGCTGTAAATGACACAATAGACCAGATAGATTTCATTGATATGTATAGGATATTCCATCCAAACACAGCAGATTACAGTTTCTTCTCAAGTGCACACGAAATATTCTCCAGGATAGATCACATCTTGGGTCACAAATCAAGCCTCAGTAAATTTAAGGAAATTGAAATCATATCAAGCATTTTTTCTGACCACAATGCTATGAGATTAGAAATGAATTACAGGAAAGAAAACACAAACACATGAAGGCTAAACAATACGTTACTAAATAACCAAGAGATCACTGAAGAAATCAAAGAGGAAATCAAAAAATACCAAGAGACAAATGACAATGAAAACATGATGATCCAAAACCTATGGGATGCAGCAAAAGGAGTTCTAAGAGAGAAGTTTATAGCTGTACAAGCCTACCTCAAGAAACAAGAAAAATCTCAAGTAAACAATCTAACCTTACACCTAAAGACACTAGAGAAAGAAGAACAAACAAAACACAAAGTTAGCAGAAGGAATGAAATCATAAAGATCAGAGCAGAAACAAATGAAATAGAAACAAAGAAAACAGTAGCAAAGATCAATAAAACTAAAAGCTGGTTCTTTGAGAAGATAAACAAAACTGATAAGCCATTAACCAGACTCATGAAGAAAAAGAGGGAGAGGACTTAAATCAATAAAATTAGACATGAAAAAGGAGAAGTTACAACAGACACCGCAGAAATACAATGCATCCTAAGAGACTACTACAAGCAACTCTATGCCAATAAAATGGACAACCTGGAAGAAATGGACAAATTCTTAGAAAGGTATAACCTTCCGAGACTGAACCAGGAAGAAATAGAAAATATGAACAGACCAATCACAAGTAATGAAATTGAAACTGTGATTAAAAATCTTCCAACAAACAAAAGTCCAGGACCAGATGGCTTCATAGGTGAATTCTATCAAACATTTAGAGAAGAGCTAACACCCATCCTTCTCAAACTCTTCCAAAATGTTGCAGAGGAAGGAACGCTCCCAAACTCATTCTATGAGGCCCCCATCACCCTGATACCAAAACCAGACAAAGATACTACAAAAAAAGAAAATTAAAGACCAGTATCACTGATGAATATAGATGCAAAAATCCTCAACAAAATACTAGCAAAGAGAATCCAACAACACATTAAAAGGATCATACACCATGATCAAGTGGGATTTATTCCAGGAATGCAAGGATTCTTCAATATATGCAAATCAATCAATGTGATACACCATATTAACAAATTGAAGAATAAAAACCATATGATCATCTCAATATATGCAGAAAAAGCTTTTGACAAAATTCAACACCCATTTATGATAAAAACTCTCCAGAAAGTGGGCATAGAGGGAACTTACCTCAACATAATAAAGGTCATATATGACAAACCCACAGCAAACATCATTCTCAATGGTGAAAAACTGAAAGCATTTCCTCTAAGATCAGGAACAAGACAAGGATGTCCACTCTCACCGCTATTATTCAACATAGTTTTGGAAGTCCTAGCCTCAGCAATCAGAGAAGAAAAAGAAATAAAAGGAATGCAAATTGGAAAAGAAGTAAAACTGTCACTGTTTGCAGATGACATGATAGTATACATAGAGAATCCTAAAGATGCCACCAGAAAACTACTAGAGGTAATCAATGAATTTGGTAAAGTTGCAGGATACAAAATTAATGCACAGAAATCTCTTGCATTCCTATACACTAATGGTGAAAAATCTGAAAGGGAAATGAAGGAAATGAAGACTCCCATTTACAATTGCAACAAAGAGAGTAAAATACCTAGGAATAAACCTACCCAGGGAGACAAAAGACCTGTATGCAGAAAAGTATGAGACTGGTGAAAGAAATTAAAGATGATACCAACAGATGGAGAGATATACAATGTTCTTGGATTGGAAGAAGCAATATTGTGAAAATGCCTATACCACCCAAAGCAATCTACAGATTCAATGCAATCCCTATCAAATTACCAATGGCATTTTTTATGGAACTAGAACAAAAAGTCTTAAAATTTGTGTGGAGACACAAAAGACCCTGAATAGCCAAAGCAGTCTTGAGGGAAAAAAATGGAGTTGGAGGAATCAGAGTCCTTGATTTCAGACTATACTACAAAGCTACAGTAATCAAGACAATATTGTACTGGCATGAAAACAGAAACATAGATCAATGGAACAAGATAGAAAGCCCAGATGAAACCGATGCACCTATGGTCAACTAATCTATGACAAAGGAGGTAAGGATATACAATGGAGAATAGACAGTCACTTCAATAAGTGGTGCTGGGAAAACTGCACAGCTACATGTAAAAGAATGAAATTAGAACACTCCCTAACACCATACACAAAAGTAAACTCAAAATGGATTAGAGGCCTAAATGTAAGACCGGACACTATAAAACTCTTAGAGGAAAACATAGGAAGAACACTCTTTGACATAAATCATGAAAGATCTTTTTTGATCCACCTCCTAGAGTAATGGAAATAAAAACAAAAATAAACAAATGGGACCTAATGAGACTTCAAAGCTTTTTCACAGCAAAGGAAACCATAAAAAAGATGAAAAGAAAACCCTCAGAATGGGAGAAAATATTTGCAAATGAATCAACAAAGGTTTAATCTCCCAAATATATAAACAGCTCATGCAGCTCAATATTAAAGAAACAAACAACCCAATCCAAAAGTGGGCAGAAGACCTAAATAGACATTTCTCCGAAGAAGACATACAGATGGCCAAGAAGCACATGAAAAGCTGCTCAACATCACTAATTATTAGAGAAATGCAAATCAAAACTACAATGAGGTATCACCTCACACCAGTTAGAATGGGCATCATCAGAAAATCTACAGACAACAAATGCTGGAGAGGGTGTGGAGAAAAGGGAACCCTCTTGCACTGTTGGTGGGAATGTAAATGGATGCAGCCACTATGGAGAACAGTATGGAAGTTCCTTAAAAAACTAAAAGTAGAATTACCATATGATCCAGCAACCCCACTAATGGGCATATACCCAGAGAAAATCACAATTCAAAAAGACACATGCACCCCAATGTTCATTCCAGCACTATTTACAATAGCCAGGAAGCAACCTAAATGCCCATCGACAGGCGAAGAAGATAAAGAAGATGTGGTACATATATACAATGGAATATTACTCAGCCATAAAAAGGAACGAAATTGGGTCATTTGTTGAGACATGGATGGATCTAGAGACGACATGTCATACAGAGTGAAGTAAGTCAGAAAGAGAAAAACAAATATCGTATATTAATGCATATATGAGGAACCTAGAAAAATGGTACAGATGAACCGGTTTTCAGGGCAGAAATTGAGACACAGATGTAGAGAAGAAACGTATGGAAACCATTGGGGGAAAGCATTGGAGAGGTGGGGGTGTGTGTGATGAATTGGGTGATTGGGGTTGACATGTATACACTGATGTGTATAAAATTGATGAGTAATAAGAATCTGCTGTTTAAAAAAAAAAAAACAAGGAAGCTTTACCCAGTGTTTATGCTCATGGAACATATGGACCATAGGCAATAGTTTGGAAATAACATTAAGTGCGAAAACAAAATATAAATTTTAAATGCACTGTGAATTATTACTCCGGAACATAAACTGAAACGAAGTGCGAAGGGTGTTTGGCTTTGCATGGTGCAACTCTGGGGAATATTTTTTCTTTCTGCTTCTCTTTCTTTTTTATACATTTTCTTGTACTATTCTTTTTTTTTTTTTCGGTACGCGGGCCTCTCACTGCTGTGGCCTCTCCCATTGCGGAGCACAGCCTCCAGACGCGCAGGCTCAGCAGCCATGGCTCATGGACCTAGCCACTCTGTGGCATGTGGGATCTTCCCGGACCAGGGCACGAACCCATGTCCCCTGCATCGGCAGGCGGACTCTCAACCACTGCGCCACCAGGGAAGCCCTGTTCTTTTTTTTTTTTTTTTTTTTGCCCTGTTCTTTTTTAATTGAGGTAAAATTCACTTAACATAGAATTAACCTTTTTTGTTTTGGCTCTGCGGCATGTGGGATCTTAGTTCCCCTACCAGGGATCGAACCCATGCCCCCTGCAGTGGATGTGTATAGTCCTAACCACTGGACCGCCAGGTAACTCCCTAAAATTGACTATTTTTAAAGTATACAATTCAATGGCTTTAAGTACATTCACAATGTTGTGCAAGCATCACTTCTATGTAGTTCCAGAACATTTCATCATCCCAAAAGGAAACCCTACACCTGTAAAGCAGCCTCCTCACACTTCTCCATCCCCCCCAGTCCCTAGCAACCACTGGTCTACTTTCTATCTCTATGTATTTACCTTTCTGGATATTTCATATAAATGAATTCATACAGCATGTGACATTTTGTGCCTGGCTTTTCACTTAGTATAATGTTTTCAAGGTTTATCCATGTCATAATATATATCAGTACTCCATTCCTTTTTATGGCTGAATAATATTCCATTATATGGATATACCACATTATGTTTATCCATTCATCCATCAATGGACATTTGGGCTGTTTTGACCTTTTGGCTATGGTGAATAGTGCTGCTATGAATATCTGTGTACAAGTTTTTGTTTGAATACCTATTTTCAATTCTTTGGGGAATATACCTAGGAGTGTTTTTAGAGAATTGGAACTGGTTGCTCAGTGAAGGCATGTTAATTTTTCTCTCTAAATGTGTGTGCAGCATCTTAGATGTGACAGAATACATGAAAGCAGAACCGTTGGTAGGTTTTCCCATCCCCACAGGTAAGTGTGTGAGCTCTGGTGGGCTGCCATATTGGTCCTAAGGAGTTGGTTCTCTAATTCAGTCTTACTCAAAATGCAGGCTGGGAGCTAGGTGCCAGCATGTGAACGATGTAGCACCAGTCAGGGACTGGCATTTTGAGCAGTGTTGCTTAGCATTGGTAATGTGCTAAGCACTGATGAGAATCTGGGAAACTTTTGTGATTAGACTAATGGAGGTCCAGGAACCTTTGAATGAGGGTTAGGGAAAGACAGGTCTTTAGGTCTTTAGGGATCTATTAGGTTTCTATTAACCTTGTATGGCATCCTTAGGCCATATCTGGAGACGGGGAAGGATGAGAGGAGTTTGCACTGCCTTCTATCCTGGCAGACCTCCTCTCCACGCCATTTATGACTCAGGGCTGGCTCAGTGGATGGATGGTTACCCAGGCAACAATGTTGTACGGCTCTCCTCCATAGTTCTGCTCTGTGTGTGACAACTTGGTGAGGAGCATGGGGCTTTGCCATGTTCATCTGAAACAGCTGGGTCTCTCACCTGGGATCTGCTTCCAGTTTCATCACAGAAAGCTGATCCCAGAGTTATGCATGTGGCCCAAATGCACCTCTACTTCTGTTTCCTGCAAGAAGAAAATCATAAAAAATTGATTACAAATGGAGGAGAAAACTCCCTCGGTGAAATGGATAGAAATTCATTTACCTATTATGTTTTGAATGTCATATATTTAAGTCCACAGGAGCCCTTGGAAGAATATTACAAATATATTGCAGCCAGAAAAAAAAAAAATAACCTACCTGAGAAATAGTTCTTCCTCTTAATGGGATGTGGAGGTTAACCTTATTTGGGCCTCAGACATCAGCCAAGTGCTCAAAAACTTGAGGTAGAAAGTGAGGCAGGTTTTAAATCGAAGTCTGGCCGAGTCAGAGTGATGTTTCAGGTTAGTTTAGCCTAACATATATGTTTCGACCAAAGTTGGGTAGCCTTTAACATTTCTCCTTAACTGAAGAGTGCTTTAATTAGGGAAAGCAAAGTAAGCAGCTTGTGTGAATCTGTTCAGCTGTTAAGTTTTCTATGCCAAGGCCCAATTTGGGGCACTTTTTAGTGAGCTTTCAGTACCATTCTGGAGTCTGAATTTGGGGTAGTCAACAAGTGTTTACCTGACCTCAGGTCCTTTTCCTTAGGCAAGCATTAGCCTCAGCTTTTTAGCAGTGGAATTTTCAGGTCAATAACTTTTTCCCCTTAAGGCAACCGAAAACTTGAGAAAATTCAAATCATCCTTCCTGAACCTCTGGCTCCGTGAGGTTCCTTTAGAACGCCTCTGGCTCTTCCAGATGCATTTTCTTCTTCTAGGTGGCAAATAGGTTTCAGATCCGATCCACGGTGGTCCTGGAGTGTGAGACTGGGAAGGATTCTAAGGCCACTTCAGGGCCCAGCAACAAACAATGCCATGTGCCTGCCTCAGACACGGGCCTTTTCTGTCTGACTTGAGTCCACAGAGGTTTCCCTCCGCTGGGAAGGTGATTCCCTTGGCCTGAGATCCCATCCTGCAACCCACCTGCCCAGGCCTGCCTGGTTTCTCAGCAGTGGGATGAAGTCGAATGGGTTTGGGTATAAACCAATCTAATTCAAACCCTAGTTTCGACACCTATTAGCTCTGGGACGCTGGTGAGAGAATTAATCGAAATGAGGTAAGTAAAATACCCAGGACAGGTGTTCTGTGAATGATGCCCTTCTTTTGAGACTCAACTTGTTCTTGTTTGGGGAAGCTACTTCTGGCTCTCTTCTCTCTCATGGCCTCTCGTGTAGCTTTCTCCTCTGGTCTTTTCCCATTTTACTGTGATTGGTGTTCTCCTCACCTCTCTCGCTCACTGGACCAAGCCATTTGTAGTGTTTACGTTAGTTGTTCAAGAAATGTTGCTTGCTAATTAAGGGATTCTAAACTACTGGTCCTTACCCATCTGTGAGGGAAAGGATGAGTCCATAAGACTCCTTCAGCACCGTCAAGGGCAAGGGAAGCCCTAGCACCATCTGCTCTTCCCAAACAGAAATGAGCCAACAACACGGAATGTGAGGACAGCCTTAGTCGTTTCCAGACCATCAAACTATAAAAGAGCTCTTCCGAACTGCTTCCGAACTCTTCCGAGCAGACAAACGCAACCAGTGGCAAGCTTTGTGGGGACTCACAGAGCCTGGCTGCTCACTGAGTCACTGGGATGATAGGATTTGGGATGCTGCTGGAATCAGAATCCCGAGCTGGGCAGAGGGTGACGCTTCTATCCAGCTGCTCTTCAGCAATGCAAAGCCTCCACTAAACACTTAACCCTCCTAAATTAGACCTCAGGGGCTTAAGCTTGGCGTTGGGTGAGCTTATAAGTAAGGCAAGCCACGAAATGTGCTCTATCCCAGACTTCACTGTGGGGACTTGAGTAGGGACTTTTATAATATATTTTATGTAGGGTCAACACTGTTCACCCCCATTGTCCCTCCCTGTTCTACCTTAGCAGGGAAGGGGTCTTTAGTATAAAATACAAATTATTCTATGGGAAGTGATTGGTTTTAGCTGGAAAGAGGCTGGCTTATGTAGTGGGTGCCCTCTCTGAAGAATTTTAAAACACAGGCAAATAGGACCTCAGTCACGGATTTGTGGGAAGCCCTGAGAGATGACATTTACTGGCTCCAGCTCAGGGCCAACGTCAGGATGAAGCCAGGATCCTGGGGAAATGAAAGTGGATGGTGGGAGGGTAGGTGACCAAGGAGAAGGGCCTTCCAGGTGCCCACATAATAAGCCAGCCCTTGCTGAAAAGTGGCCCCCAGGGCAGGTAAATAAGTATCTATGCAGGCCTTTAGGAGCCCCATGTGTTTCAGATAAGCCACAAGGAAGATTGGGTTCTTCTGGGGGTAAACTAAGAGGATCCATCTTTCTAGAATTCAAGGGGTTCAGTGGTGGCATTCCATGGGGTAATGTCTAGTTTCAAAACAAAACAACAAAAAGCAAAACCCCTGATATCTTATGTGCCTGAAAAATTCTCCCTTTCTCTTACCCACGCCATAACAATAGCTTTCACTATAAGCCACATGCTTCATTGGGTTTTAACTCATTTAATTCTGCAAGTATTATCATTGCACCATTTTACAGCTGAGGAAACTGAGGCAGGGAGGGATGAAGTAACTTAACCAAGGTCATATGAACTCATGGGGGCAGATCTAGGATGACGACCATCTGAGACAGGCCTGTACCTAACCCCTAGACCACACTGCCTCTCCTCAGCCGTCAAGACCCTCCAGGAGCTTCCTTTAGTCCTGACCAGACTCATCCCCCACCTGGGTCCTCCTTTGTAATCTCACACCTGTGCACGGGGCGCTCCGAAGGTGGCTCTCCTGTTACCTGGTGGATCTAGGATTCATTTTCAGACTAAACTAGGACATTAGGATATTTAGGAGGATATTTATGCTGCTTAGATATTTAGGAGCATGAACCTCACCTCATAATCATTTTTGAATTCTTGGTGTCAGGTTTGGTAATAGACACAAAGCTAGTCCTGGTAAATGTTTGACAGATGGAATGAACGAACAAGTGTATTAACTTAGGGATATGGGACAACACTGGGCCAGATGGAGCAGGATGGGACCTGGTAATAACAGTCATTAATATTTATTGAGCACTTGCTATGTTCTAGAAAGTATGCTGAGCACTTTTCATACATCATCCATTTAATCATCAACACACCCTCGGAGGTAGGTTCTGCCCATTGTACATCTGAGGAAAGTAAATCTCAGACAGATTGAATTCCTGGAGTTCACACGGCTAGTAATCTGCAGAAGTAGGATCCCAACTCAGATCTGTCTGATGCCAAAATCATCGATTTCAAGCTTCACAATCTTCTCCTGCTGTTCAAATCCCTGCCGTGCTAGTCTAACCTTGCGTACCTGTTAAGGAACAGAGCAGAGGCTTTTCCAGCTGTGTTTTTATAGTCCCAGCACCTTTGCTAGGATCTCCCAAAAACAATGCTGCATGCAGTCATCTCAAGAAAGCTCTATTTTTCTTATTGGGTTACATAATCATCTCATTGTTACTACTGCTGGCTACTTCATGCTGAATCCTTGCCCTAAGTACTTTCAGTCTTTAAATGCACTTCATCCTGACAACAACTACATGAAGAAGGTACTTTAGTAAACTCCTTTTACAAGTGAGGGAATTGAGACTCAGAGAGGCAAATTAAAACTTGCCCAAAGTTCCACCATTAGCGAGAGACAGGTTGGTACTTAGTCCCAAGCAGTCTGATTCCACAGCCTACGTTCTGGGCACTCCACATCCCAGCCCGAGGCTGCTGAGTCTTTAATTAGCAGGGGGTCTTCAAAAGCCAGGGCTCTGGGCTTGATCTCTTATCGTGGTCGGCTGCATTTTAATCCTGGCCAGATGTCCTGCAGACGTCTCACAGATCTAGGCCCTTGGTTACCAAGGAGACCAGGTGAGGATGGATCAGTGCCAGTCTCCCAGCACCATGGGGAGAACTGTGCTGCAGATAAAAGCTCAGAACTAGCTTCTTCACATCATTAAAATATCCATTAAAAAGTACGTTGGTCAGTGAATCTGGCTTACTTGTTTCTCCAGTGTCTGTACACTCACAGAATGTTGGCTTTCATATCCATGATTTGTCAAAAGGGTCAAATTCCACACTGTCCATTTCATCAGAAGGGTAAATACTGTGTGTTTAGATATTTGCTGTCTTTAGACTGAGAGAGTTTTTCAGTGAAAGCTTTGGAGGTTTTTGGACAGAGGCTAGTGTCACAGGGGGCTTTAGGGCTCAAAGTCCAGCCCTGACGTTTTACAGATAAGGCAGGCCTGGTTGGTGGGTTCTGCGTCCGCGCAGCTAGTGAACGGCAGACCCAGGACTGGACCTCCCACTTGCCACTAACAGGCCAATTGTGACTGAAATTATGCTCGCTCAAAACTCTTCAGGAATTTGTTTTGGTTTCATTGGCAAGGTCTGAGAATTGAAAATGGCTGTTTCCCCATTGGAGAAGGAAGAAGGCTGTGCTATCAGGGCATTCACATCTGTATAGTCAAAGTGAAGTGAAGAATTGGTCGACTTCCTGGCCAATTTGATCATCAAGGTGGTGAACAGGAAGTTATTTCCGTAAATATCCAGGTCCTATATTTGAATTAACTACACACTGTGTGCTAATTCTGTGTAACTCCATGTGTTTCACTATGTTTCTGTAGATAGAATCACACTGAAGTTTGTTTCTTTATCCTTTATTCTTTCTTAATAGGAAAATTGTCACACCATTTAATATCTCTTTATTTATTTATTTTGCATTTAATAGCTCTTATGTACCAATTATCTTTCACAAATCTTTGCACACAAAACAAGTCTGTCACTTTAAAAACAAATTTGTAGTATGGGGTGTCCATTTGGGTTAATGAAGGAACTGGATAGTAATGGTGGTTGTGCAACATCATGAATATACTTAATGCCACTTTAAAATGGCTAAAATGGTAAATTATGTATATTTTTCCATAATAAAAAATAAATCTATAAAGAAATCTAATTATTGGGAATAAGAAAAAAATTAGATCAGTTGAAAATAATATATTTCATTGATTTATTCAATAATAAATAAATATATATATGTATTAGCTATGAGTCAGGTGCATATTTGAAGGATATTTTGAATTTCTTGCTAACTGTGAGGTGATACGAACATGTAAGATACATGTTTAACTGTGTCTGTGTTTGTGGTGTGACTGCTGGATATAGTCCAGTCACTCTTTCTTTTCTAACATCTTTATTGGAGTATAATTGCTTTACAATGTTGTGTTAGTTTCTGCTGTATAACAAAGTGAATCAGCTATACGTATACATATATCCCCATATCCCCTCGCTCTTGCATCTCTCTCCCACCCTCCTTATCCCACCCGTCTAGGTGGTCGCAGAGCACCGAGCTGATCTCCCTGTGCTATGCAGCTGCTTCCCACTAGGTATTTTACATTTGGTAGTGTATATATGTCCATGCTACTCTCTCACTTCATCCCAGCTTACCCTTCCCCCTCCCTGTGTCCTCAAGTCTGTTCTATACGTCTGTGTCTTTATTCCTGTCCTGCCCCTAGGTTTATCAGAACCTTTTTTTTTTTTTTAGATTTTATATATATATATGTTAGCATACGGTATTTGTTTTCCTCTTTCTGACTTACTTCACTCTGTATGACAGATTCTAGGTCCATCCACCTCACTACAAATAACTGAATTTCGTTTCTTTTTATGGCTGAGTAATATTCCATTGTATATATGTACCACATCTTCTTTATCCATTCATCTGTCAATGGACACTTAGGTTGCTTCTGTGTCCTGGCTATTGTAAATAGAACTGCAATGAACATTGTGGTACATGATTCTTTTCGAATTATGGTTTTCTCAGGGTATATGCCCTGGGATTGCTGGGTCATATGGTAGTTCTATTTTTAGTTTTTTAGGGAACCTCCATACTGTTCACCATAGTGGCTGTATCAACTTACATTCCCACCAACAGTGCAAGAGGGTTCCCTTTTCTCCACACCCTCTCCAGCATTTATTGTTTGTAGATTTTTTGATGATGGCCATTCTGACTGGTGTGAGTTGATACCTCATTGTAGTTTTGATTTGCATTTCTCTAATGATTAGTGATGTTGAGAATCCTTACATGTGTTTGCTGGCAATCTGCATATCTTCTTTGGAGAAACGTCTATTTAGGTCTTCTGCCCATTTTTGGATTGGGTTGTTTGTTTTTTGATATTGAGCTGCATGAGCTGCTTGTATATTTTGGAGATTAATCCTTTGTCACTTGCTTCGTTTGCAAATAATTTCTCCCATTCCGAGGGTTGTCTTTTGGTTATGTTTATGGTTTCCTCTGCTGTGCAAAAACTTTGCACAGTTTCATTAGGTCCCATTTATTTATTTTTGTTTTTATTTCCATTTGTCTAAAAGGTGGTTCAAAAAGGATCTTGCTGTGATTTATGTCATGGAGTATTCTGCCTATGTTTTCCTCTAAGAGTTTGATAGTGTCTGGCCTTAACATTTAGGTCTTTAATCCATTTTGAGTTTATTTTTGTGTATGGTGTTAGGGAGTATTCTAATTTCATTCTTTTACAGGTAGCTGTCCAGTTTCCCAGCACCACTTATTGAAGAGGCTGTCTTTTCTCCATTGTATATTCTTGCCTCCTTTATCAAAGATAAGGTGACCATATGTGCATGAGTTTATCTCTGGGTTTTCTATCCTGTTCCATTGATCTATATTTCTGTTTTTGTGCCAGTACCATACTGCCTTGATTACTGTAGCTTTGTAGTATAGTCTGAAGTCTTGGCTATTCAGCGTCTTTTGTGTTTCCATACAAATTGTGAAATTTTTTGTTCTAGTTCTGTGAAAAATGCCAGTGGTAGTTTGATAGGGATTGCATTGAGTCTGTAGATTGCTTTGGGTAGTAAAGTCATTTTTACAATGTTGATTCTTCCAATCCAAGAACATGGTATACCTCTCCATTTATTTGTATCATCTTTAATTTCTTTCATCAGTGTCTTATAATTTTCTGCATACAGATCTTTTGTCTCCATAGGTAGGTTTATTCCTAGATATTTTATTCTTTTTGTTGCAATGGTAAATGGGAGTGTTTTCTTAATTTTTCTTTCAGATTTTTCATCATTAGTGTATGGGAATGCAAGAGATATCTATGCATTAATTTTGTATCCTGCTAATTGACCAAATTCATTGATTAACCCTAGTAGTTTTCTGGTAGCATCTTTAGGATTCTCTATGTATAGTATCATGTCATCTGCAAACAGTGACAGCTTTACTTCTCTGATTTCGAATCCTTTTATTTCTTTTTCTTATTTGATTGCTGTGGCTAAAACTTCCAAAACTATGTTGAATAAGAGTGGTGAGAGTGGGCAAGCTTGTCTTGTTCCTGATCTTAGTGGAAATGCTTTCAGTTTTTCACCATTGAGGACGATGTTGGCTGTGGGTTTGTTGTATATGGCCTTTATTATGTTGAGGAAAGTTCCCTCTATGCCTACTTTCTGGAGGGTTTTTATCTTAAATGGGTGTTGAATTTTGTCAAAAGCTTTCTCTGCATCTATTGAGATGATCATATGGTTTTTCTCCTTCAATTTGTTAATATGGTGTATCATGTTGATTGATATGCGTATATTGAAGAATCCTTGCATTCCTGGGATAAACCCCACTTGATCATGGTGTATGATCCTTTTAATGTGCTGTTGGATTCTGTTTGCTAGTATTGTGTTGAGGATTTTTGCATCTACGTACATCAGTGATATTGGCATGTAGTTTTCTTTCCTTGTGATATCTTTGTCTGGTTTTGGTAATAGGGTGATGGTGGCCTCATAGAATGAGTTTGGAAGCGTTCCTCCCTCTGCTATATTTTGGAAGAGTTTGAGAAGGATAGGTGTTAGCTCTTCTCAAAACGTTTAATAGAATCCGCCTGTGAAGCCATCTGGTCCTGGGCTTCTGTTTGTTGGAAGATTTTTAATCACAGTTTCACTTTCAGTGCTTGTGATTGGTCTGTATATATTTTCTATTTCTTCCTGGTTCAGTCTCGGAAGGTTGTGCTTTTCTCAGAATTTGTCCATTTCTTCCAGGTTGTCCCATTTATTGGCATATAGTTGGTTGTAATAATCTCTCATGATCCTTTGTATTTCTGCAGTGTCAGTTGTTACTTTTCATTTCTAATTCTATTAATTTGAGTTTTCTCCCTTTTTTTCTTCATGAGTCTGGCTAAAGGTTTATCAATTTTGTTTATCTTCTCAAAGAACCAGCTTTTAGTTTTATTGATCTTTGCTATTGTTTTCTTCATTTCTTTTTCATTTATTCTCATCTGATCTTAATGATTTCTTTCCTTCTGCTTCCTTTGGGGTGTTTTTGTTCTTCCTCTAATTGCTTTAGGTGTAAGGTTAGGTTATTTGAGATGTTTCTTGTTTCTTAAAGTAGGATTCTATTGCTATAAACTTTCCTCTTAGAACTGCTTTTGCTGCATCCCATAGGTTTTGGGTTGTTGTGTTTTCACTGTCATTTGTTTATAGGTATTTTTTGATTTCCTCTGATTATTTCTTTGATCTCTTGGTTAATAAGTAGAGTATTATTTACCCTCCATGTGTTTGTGTTTTTTACACATTTTTTCCTGTAGTTGATGTCTAGTCTCATAGCGTTGTGGTTGGAAAAGATACTTGATATGATTTCAATTTTCTTCAATTTACCAAGGCTTGATTTGTAACCCAAGATAAGATCTATCCTGGCGAATGTTCCATGAGCACTTGAGAAGTATGTGTATTCTGTTGTTTTTGGATGGAATGTCCTATAAATATCAATTAAGCCCATGTTGTTTAATGTATCATTTAAAGCTTGTGTTTCCTTGTTTATTTTCATTTTGGATGATCTGTCCATTGGTGAAAGTGGGGTGTCAAATTCCCCTACTATGATTGTGTTACTGTCGATTTCCCCTTTTATGGCTGTTAGTATTTGTTTTATGTATTGAGGTGCTCCTATCTTGGGTGCATAAATATTTACGATTGTTATACCTTCCTCTTGGATTGATCCCTTGATCATTATGTAGTTCCCTTCTTTGTATCTTGTAATAGTCTTTGTTTTAAAGTCTATTTTGTATGATATGAGAATTGCTACTCCAGCTTTCTTCAGATTTCCATTTGAATGGAATATCTTTTTCCATCCCATCACTTTCAGTCTGTATGTGTCCCTAGGTCTGAGGTGGGTCTCTTGTAGACAGCATACATACGAGTCTTGTTTTTGTATCCATTCAGCCAGTCTATGTCATTTGGTGGGAGCATTTAATCCATTTACATTTAAGGTAATTATCAATATGTATGTTCCTATTCTCATTTTCTTAATTGTTTTGGGTTTGTTAGTGTAGGTCTTTTCCTTCTCTTGAGCTTCCTGCCTAGAGTAGTTCCTTTAGCATTTGTTGTAAAGCTGGTTTGGTGGTGCTGAATTCTCTTAGCTTTTGCTTGTCTGTAAAGGTTTTAATTTCTCTGTCAAATCCGAATGAGATCCTTGCTGGATAGAGTAATCTTGGTTGTAGGTTTTTCTCCTTCATCACTTTAAATATGTTCTGCCACTCCCTTCTGGCTTGCAGAGTTTCTGCTGAAAGATCAGCTGTTAACCTTATGGGGATTCCCTTGTGTGTTATTTGTTGTTTTTCCCTTGCTGCTTTTAATATTTTTCCTTTGTATTTAATTTTTAATAGTTTTATTAATATGTGTCTTGGCATGCTTCTCCTTGGATTTATCCTATATGGGACTCTGTGCTTCCTGGACTTGATTAACTATTTCATTTCCCATATTGGGAAGTTTTCAACTATAATCTCTTCAAATATTTTCTCAGTCCCTTTCTTTTTCTCTTCTTCTGGGACCCCTATAATCAGAATGTTAGTGCGTTTAATGTTGTCCCAGAGATTTCTGAGACTGTCCTCAATTCTTTTCTTTTTTCTTTGCTTTATTATGATCTGTGGTAGTTATTTCCACTATTTTATGTTCCAGGTCACTTATCCGTTCTTCTGCCTCAGTTATTCTGCTATTGATCCCTTTTAGAGAATTTTTAATTTCATTTATTGTGTTGTTCATCACTGTTTGTTTGCTCTTTAGTTTTTCTAGGTCCTTGTTAAACGTTTCTTGTATTTTCTCCATTCTATTTCCCAGATTTTGGATCATCTTTACTATCATTATTCTGAATTCTTTTTCAGGTAGACTGCCTATTTCCTCTTCATTTGTTAGGCCTAGTGGGTTTTTATCTTGCTCCTTCATCTGCTGTGTGTTTTTTCAGTCTTCTCATTTTGCTTATCTTACTGTGTTTGGGGTCTCTTTTTCTCAGGCTGCAGGTTCATAGTTCCCATTGTTTTTGGTGTCTGTCCCCAGTGGCTAAGTTTGGTTCAGTGGGCTGTGTAGGCTTCCTGGTGGAGGGGACTAGTGCCTGTGTTCTGGTGTATGAGGTTGGATCTTGTCTTTCTCCTGGGCTGGTCCATGTCTGGTGGTGTTTTTGGGGTGTCTGTGGCCTTACTATTATTTTAGGCAGCCTCGCTGCTAATGGATGGGGTTGTGTTCCTGTCTTGCTAGTTGTTTGACATAGGATGTCCACCACTGTAGCTTGCTGGTCGTTGAGTGGAGCTGGGTCTTGGTGTTGAGATGGAGATCTCTGGGAGATTTTTGCCGTTTGATATTACATCAAGCTGGGAGGCCTCTTGTGGACCAGCATCCTGATCTTGCCTCTCCCACCTCAGAGGCACAGCCCTGATGCCTGGCTGGAGCACCAAGAGCCTGTCATCCACACAGCTCAGAATAAAAGGGAGAAAAAAAAAGAAAGAAAAGATAAAATAAAATAAAAAATAATTATTAAAAAAATTTTTTAAGTAATAAAAAAATAAAAAGAAAAGAAAGAAAGAAGAGAGCAACCAAACCAAGAAAGAAATCCACCAATGATAACAAGTGCTAAAAACTATACTAAAAAACAAACAAACAAAAGGACAGACAGAACCCTATGGCAAATGGTAAAAGCAAAGCTAAGCAGACAAATCACACACAGAAGCATACAAATACACGCTCACAAAAAGAGAAAAAGAGAAAAATATATATATATCATTGCTTCCAGAGTCCACCTCCTCAATTTGGGATGATTCATTGTCTATTCAGGTATTCCACAGAGGCACTGTACATCAAGTTGATTGTGTAGATTTAATCCCCTGCTCCTGATGCTGCTGGGAGAGATTTCCCTTTCTCTTCTTTTTTTGCACAGCTCCTGGGGTTCAGCTTTGGATTTGCCCCTGCCTCTGCATGTAGGTCACCTGAGGCCATCTGTTCTTCACTCAGACAGGACGGGGTTAAAGGAGCAGCTGATTCAGGGGCTCTGGCTCACTCAGGCTGGGGGGAGGGAGGGGTACAGAATGCAGGGCAAGCCTGTGGCGGCAGAGGCTGGCATGACGTTGTACCAGCCTGAGGCACACCGTGCGTTCTCCCGGGGAAGTTGTCCCTGGATCACGGGACCCTGGCAGTGGCGGGCTGCACAGGTTCCTGGGAGGGGAGGTGTGGATAGTGACCTGTGCTTGCACACAGGCTTCTTGGTGGCTGCAGCAGTAGCCTTAGCATCTCATGCCCATCTCTGGAGCTCATTTAGGCGGTGCTCTGAATCCCCTCTCCTTGGGCACCCCAAAACAATGGTCTCTTGCCTCTTCGGCAGGTCCAGACTTTTTCCCATACTCCCTCCCGGCTAGCTGTGGCGCACTGGCCCCCTTCAGGCTGTGTTCACGCCACCAACCCCAGTCCTCTCCTTGGGATCCGACCGAAGCCGGAGCCTCAGCTCCCAGCCCCCGGCTGCCCCAGCGGGTGAGCAGACAAGCCTCTCGGGCTGGTGAGTGCTGGTCGGCACTGATCCTCTGTGCGGGAATCTCTCCAGTTTGCCCCCTGCACCCTTGTTGCTGGGCTCTCCTCCATGGCTCCAAAGCTTCCATCCTCCACCACCTGCAATCTCCGCCCACAAAGGGCCTTCCTAGCGTGTGGAAACTTTTCCTCCTTCACAGCTCCCTCCCACTGTTGCAGGTACCGTCCCTATTCTTTTGTCTCTGTTTTTTCTTTTTTCTTTTGCCCTACCCAGGTACATGGGGAGTTTCTTGCCTTTTGGGAGGTCTGAGGTCTTCTGCCAGCATTCAGTAGGTGTTCTGTAGGAGCTGTTCCACGTGTAGATGTATTTCTGATGTATTTGTGTGGAGGAAGGTGATCTCCACGTCTTACTCTTCTGCCATCTTGAAGCTCCCCTCCTATAATCTCTTCAAATATTTTCTCAAACACTTTCTTTTTCTCTTCTTCTTCTGGGACCCCTATAATTTTAATGTTGGTGCGTTTAATGTTGTCCCAGAGGTCTCTGAGACTGTCTTCAATTCTTTTCTTTCTTTTTTCTTTATTCTGCTCCCCGGTAGTTATTTCCGCCATTTTATTTTCCAGATCCCTTATCTGTTCTTCTGCCTCAGTTATTCTGCTATTGATTCCTTCTAGAGTATTTTTAATTTCAGTAATTGTTTTGTTAAGCACTGTTTTTTTTTTGCTCTTTAGTTCTTCTAGATCCTTGTTAAATGTTTCTTGTATTTTCTCCATTCTGTTTCTGAGATTTTGGATCATCTTTAATATCATTACTCTGAATTCTTTTTCAGGTAGGTTGCCTATTTTCTCTTCATTTATTTGTTCTTGTAGGTTTTTACCTGGCTCCTTTGTCTGTAACATATTTTTTTGTTGTTTCTTTTTTTTTTTTTTTTTTTTGTGGGTGGTCCTATATTCCTGTCTTACTGGTTGTTTGGCCTGAGACATCCAGCACTGGAGTTTGCAGGCAGTTGGATAGAGCCAGGTCTTGGTGCTGAGATGAGGACTTGGGAGGCCTCACTCCAATTGATATTCCCTGGGGTCTAAGGTTCTCTGTTAGTCCAGTGGTTTGGACTCGGAGCTCCCACCACAGGAGCCCAGGCCCAACCCCCGGCCTGGGAACCAAGATCCCACAAGCTGGTTGCTGGGCGTTCCTCCCGTCCCTTTAGGTGTCCGTGGTCCCCCACTGGTGCCTGATATGTGCCCTAGTTGTGAAGAGACACGGATTCCACGTCCTCCTAGTATGCTATCTTGACTCCACCCTCCTGTTCACTCTTTACCCTTCTCCCCCTTGCTTTGTGTTTTGGGAGGCTCTCCCAAATAGATAGCAATAGATTCCTTACCATTTGGCTTCCTATTAGGTTTGGCCAATGGGAGGTGCCAGGAGAGGAAGAGAGGAAGGGAGGAGTGTGAGGCTGGGACATTTATTCCCTCAACTCCCTTTCTGCTAGGTCTTGTATGTTGGCTGCATCCCTCTACCAAAGGCCAAGGCTCCATATGTTCAGCCTTCTCTGGCAGAGTTTCAGAAACTACCTTCTCCCCTTTCCTCTTCTGGCCAAGTTTCATAACATCTCCCAGCCGTTGCTAGACCCAGAGTGCTGCTGCAGTCCTCCTTGATTCCCTTTGGCCCTAACAATACAGCTGTGAATGATCCTTTTATTCAACAATCCTCAATTACCCTGGCTGAGTGTACCAATTGGATGACTGTGGGAACCCTGACCAATACAGGATGTGTGTGCATATTTGTGTGTGTGTGTTTGTACAACATTGTATAGCAAATGGTAGGCATTTTCTCTGCCCGAACTCATGTTATCTAAAGCCATTGGAAGTGCATAAATTAAACTTTGCCGTCCAAGAAATTCAAAAGTATTCAGAATAGAGAGAAAACTGAGGGTATTTTTCTTTTTTAAAAAAAATTTTTCTCTACAAATGAGAGAAACTGAGTTTTAAAGACTCTTTCTACTTAAGGTTGCTTTTAGGTTTTTCTCCTAATCTTTTTAGCATTATGTCCCATGATTTAAAAGGTGACCATCCTCCAAACATTTTCTAAAAACTCCCATTATTTTAGAAAAAAACAGACTTCGAATGAACAGAGTTTTGAAGTACGCAATCTCTTTTATTATAAAACAAGAAAGCACATTTCAACTTGCGGATACTGATTGCTTAAAACAACACACTTTTCAATAAGCCTATGTAAGTTTAATGAACTTTTCCTGTGATTAGTATAATTTACTGCAATTGTGTTCAAACCTCAAATTATGGGTATTATACACATGAAATACAACACTGGTGTAAGGCAATTAGTTTAATCACTTTCCTGATGTGAAATGAAACAGGGGCTCTACAGGGCAGGGCTGCCAATTAGCACATGATGTAAAGAGGCCAGCCGTCCTTATTGGTCTTTGCAGTGCAGATTCTTACTTTCTCACAACTGCCACTGCCCTTGTATGTGTAAGATGCACATGGTATGTTACAAAGCAATGTTGCCTATAGTGGTGCTTGTTGCTGTTAATCAACATCCTCAAGCTGTGTAGTTCAGGCCTTCCTCATCACTCACGTGGACAACTGCCAATACACTTCCTCATATGATCATGCACTGGGTTCATTGCACAAGGATGCCTGAGCTGAAGCAGGGCTTAAATCTAGTACACTCTCTTTACCAAGCTTGTCTGGGCTGCTTCTATGAAGAAAAGTTGCCTTTTTAAAATTTACTCAAAAGTGGCAACAGCAGCCCTGTTGCTAGTGTCTCCTGACTGGGCTCACTTCTGCTGGTCTTGCCTTCCTTTCATTATCTTCATTCAAGAGTAAACTTCTAAACTGCAGGTTTGAAAACACTGATGAAAGTAATTGAAGACACACATCAATGGAAAGATATTCTGTGTTTATGAACTGGAAGAATTGATATTGTTAAACTGTCCATACTACCCAAAGTGATCTACAGATTCAATGCAATCTCTATCAAAACTCCAGTGGCATTTTTCACAGAAATAGAAAAAAAAAATTCTAAAATTGACAGGGAATCACAAAACCCCTGAATAGCTGAAGTAATTTTGAGAAAGAAGAACAAAGCTGGAGGCATCACACGTCCTGATTTCAAACTATATTACAAACCTATAGTAATCAAAACAGTATGGTTTCTGGCATAAAAACAGACATATAGACAAAAGGAACAGAAAAAGAGAACCCAGAAATAAACCCTCATATATATGGCCAGGTGATCTTCTATGAGGGTGCCAAGAACACACAATGTGGAAAGAACAGTCTCTTCAGTAAATGGTCCTGGGAAAACTGGATATCGATATGTAGAAGAATGAAATTAGATCCTCATCTCACTCCATATACAAAAGTCAACTCAAAATGAATGAAAGACTTAAATATAAGACCTGACACTGTAAAACTTCTAGAAGAAAACATAGGAGAAAAGCTTCTTGACATTGGTCTGGGCAATGATTTTTTTGGAGATGACCCCAAAAGCATAGAAAACAGAAGCAAAAATAGACAAATGGGATTTCATCAAACAAAAACACCTTCTGCATAGCAAAGGAAACAATGAATAGAGTGAAGAGACAACCTAGTGGAATAGGAAAAATATTTGCCAACCATATATCTGATAAAAGGCTAATATCTAAAATATACAAGGAACTCAAATAACCAATAGGAAGAAAACACATAACCCAATTAACAATGCGCAAAGGACTTGAACAGACATTTCTCAAAAGAAGACATACCAATGGCCAACAGATATATGAAAAGATGCCCAACATCATTAGTCATCAAGGAAATGCACAATGAGCTATCACCTCAAACCTGTTAGAATGGATATTATCAAAAGACAAAAGATAAATGTTGGGAAGGATGTGGAGAAACAGGAACACTTGTACAATGTTGGTGGGAATGTAAATTGGTTCAGCCGTTATGGAAAGTAGTATGGAGGTTCCTGAAAAAATAAAAAATAAAACTATCATATAATCCAGCAGCTCACTTCTGAGTACAGTGTATCCAAAGGAGATAAAATTAGTATCTCAAAGAGGTATTTGCATTCCCATGTACACGGTAGCATTGTTCACAATATTCAAGAATGGAAACAACCCAAGTGTGTCCCTCGATTGATGAATGGATAAAGAAAATGCGATATATATATATATATCACATTTATATAATATATGATATATGATATGATATTCAGCCTTTAAAAAGAAGGAACTCCTGTCATTTGCCACAATAGGGATGAACCTGGAGGACACTATGCTATGTGAAATAAGATGGGCACAAAAAGACAATCTCTATCTCTACTCATAGAGGTAGAGAGTAGAACGCTGTTTGCTGGAGGGGTGGGGTGGGGCAGTGGGGGAAATGGGGAGATGGGGAGCTGGATAAAAAAATGAAGAAAAATAAGAAAAAAATGTGAGTTTGACCATGCTGTTTCCGCTTAAACCATTCGATGGCTCCCCATTCTAGAGTAGTGGTCCCCAACCTTTTTGGCACCAGGGACAGGTTTCGTGGAAGACAGTTTTTCCACAGACGGGGTGGTGGTGGAGGGAGATGGTTCAGGCAGTAATGCGAGTGATAAGGAGCACTGGGGAGCGGCAGATGAAGCTTTGCTCGCGGCCCAGGGGTTGAGGACCCCTGTTCTAGAGAGCAGTGCGTCTCACACTTCTATGTGCAACATGAATCACCAGAGATGGGGTGGGGAAGTGGGGTGCGTCTTGTTAAATGCAAATTCTAATTCACTGGGTCTGGGGATCTGAGGGCCTGCATTTCTAACAAGCTCCCAGATGAGGCCAATGTTTCTGGTCTGCTTACCACTCTGAGTAGCTGGGTTCTAGAGCAGCACTGTCCAATACAAATTCCTACAACGATGGAAATGTTCGCTATCGAACTGTCTAATATGCTGGCCACTAGCCTCATGGGACTATTGGGACTGAATAATGAAATGTGACTATTGAAATATGGCTTGTGTGACTGAGGAACTGAATTTTACATTTTATTTCATTTTTATTCACTTACATTTATTTATTTTTAATTTATTTTTTTATTGAAGTATAGTTGATTTACAATGTTGTGTTAGTTTCTGGTACACAGCAAAGTATTCAGTTGTACATATATATATTCTTTTTCATTATAGGTTATTACAAGATATTGAGTTTAGTTCCCTGTGCTATACAGTAGGTCCTTGTTGGTTATCTATTTTATATGTAGTAGTTTGTATCTGCTAATCCCAAACTCCTAATTTATCCCTCCTTGCACTTTCCCCTTTGGTAAAAGTAAGTTTGTTTTCTATGTCTGCCATTCACTTACGTTTACATAGCCACATGAGGCTAGCAGCTGCTGTATTGGACATCTCAACTGTAGAAGACACCACCCGTGCTCCTCACTATGACATACGGTGATCTGTACTTTGACATACGGTGATCTGTACTTTGCTCACTTCTTGCTCCTTGTTTCCTGCCCTTCCTTGTTCCTTATTTTTCATGGTACAACATCACTTAACAACCATGGTTTTCCAAACAGACCAAGTGTTTTTTTTTTTTTTTTTTTGCAGTACGCGGGCCTCTCACTGTTGTGGCCTCTCCCGTTGCGGAGCACAGGCTCCGGACACGCAGGCTCAGCGGCCATGGCTCACGGGCCCAGCCACTCCGCGGCATGGGGATCTTCCCGGACTAGGGCACGAACCCATGTCCCCTGCATCGGCAGGCAGACTCTCAACCACTGCACCACCAGGGAAGCCCGACCAAGTGGTTTTAGGCCTCTAATTTGCCCATGCTATTCCCTTTCCTTTGAAATGTCCTTCTCCATGTTTTGTGCCCAGTAACGTCACATCGTTTTCCTGGTCCAGTCCCAGCACCAGCTCCTCTGTGAATCCTTCCCTGACCTCACCCTGCTAACAACATCATTTACCACCTACAGGTATTGAAGGCCCTTCATACACATTATTTCCTTCAATCTGTACATTAAGCCTGGTATAAGGAAACTGAAACTAGAAGTGGCTTGCCCGGGGTCACAGAGCTAGAAAGCAGATCATAAATTCAACCGTAGATCTGCCTGATCCTGAAGCCCATTCTTTTCCCTCCACGCCATGGTGCCTTCTGCTGGTGCGGTGCAGTGATACGCATAGCACTCATCACACAATGGTGAAATTACTTCTCTACAGTTTCTCTTCTCTACGGGATCATAAGCTCCTAGAGGTCACAGATGAGATAGTTATTTCTGTATCCCTGGGGCCTGGCACATCATGAGCGCTGGATATCTCTTGCAGAATCAATGTGTATGTTTCTGCTCTCCAGCTCCATTGTAAGATCCCTGAGTGCAGCGAGTATGTTTATTTCACTGATGTGCTTGGTGCTTGACAGGCCCCTAGTAAGTGTCTGAATAAAAGAATGAATAACTAAGTGAACCTGTTGACTATGGGCAACATTGGCAAGGATTCTTTTAGGAACCCAAGGGTACAGATTCTTGCTAAGCAGCTTTTGGACTTCAAAATAAAACACTCATTTTCATTCTCTTCATAATTTACCAAATGCCATTTTTCTACACTATGTCACTTTCTATCTCTTGAGATATTTTGGATCAAAATTATACATTTGAATTCAGTTAACTTAGCTTATTTAACAAATGTGTCACCAACAAAACTGTGCTAGGCCCTAAGAGCATAGAAGAATATAAATTGAATCAGACATGTTCCTTACCTTCAAACCTGTTAAGACAATGCAAGAGAGAGAGATGGGTACCCAAATCGTGCCAAGGAGAAAACAAAGAGACAGAATAGAGGGGTGTGAGAGGGCTGAGGATGGAAGGAAACTGGGATGATAAAATTTTGAGGCATACTTCCCTTCAAATCTGCCTAATGAGTATCGCAGTGTTCTCCTGCATTAACATCTGGTAAGGTACACTTTATTGAGAATGTGAGAAAATGGAAATGCTTTTATACTGCCAGCAGGACCCAGGGATATAAATTGACATGATCTTTGTAAGGGTAATTTGGAATCCTATTCAAATTCTTTAAAAACATGCATACCGTTTGTTCCAGTAATTCTACTTGTAGGAATTTACCCTAAGATAATTATCATGGCTATGGACTGAGTTTTATTGGCAAAGACTTCTCTGTAGCATTGTTTATAATGATTAAAAAATTTCTAAACCAGAGGGAATTAAATAAATTACTCAAAATTCATATGATTGAATACTATTTAATCATAAAAAGTCATACAAATCTATATAAATCGATGTGGAACAACATTGTTATATATTTTTAAGTGAGGAAAAGGAGGTTAGAACATAGAATATGCCATGTGATTTCCTAATTTGGGGGGAAAGTTTGAGGGTGCTTTTATATGCACAGATTAACAAAGACTTTAGGGAAAGACCCAGGGTCTCTGGGTGATGGGATTAGATTATTTGTGTCTATGCTTTTCCTCTGTATGTGCTACTTTTTATGACAGAAAAATACATCTACCAAAAACGAAGACACCAGTCTATTCAGTGGTGTCATTTTAGCCTGGTCTCTAACTATAAAACATCCTCTTAAAGATCCAGGATACTTCACAGGAAATCCATAGGGGGCCAACTGCTTAGTGAGGTCTCTGGCTTGGAGAAGTCCCGTTCTCTCCTGTCATCATTCAGTGTCCTCATTCTTCAGTTGCAAATGGCCTTGATTTTCCTGTCTCTGCTTTCAAAGTCAGCCTAAACTGAAGCCATCTCATCTTTGTCCAGCCTTCACTTGATCACTGACCCCCAGGGGTGGGCCACCTGTAGCAGGTGTAAGCCTTCTGGTGCCCAAAGGCTAGTGGCCCAGGCACATTTCTCACTGTCCAGTTTCCTTTGACATGCAACTTCTGTCACTGAGGTCTCTTGCTCTTAGTTTGGGAGCTGTTGTTGTCTTTCCTCTCCTCTGCTGTCTCTTCCTGAGCTTCCTAGATGGTGAAGAGTGGGGGTCATACACTAGACCTTAATGAATTGTCCCAGGAGCCCATGAGTCGCAAAGGGAAACAAAGAAGTAATGCGAGCCTATTGTAGCAACTAGACATTTTTTGATCTATGAAACAGACATGTAAAAAGAGGGAAACAGGCTAAAGAGTAGCTTCCTGGTTTGTTGCAATAGCATAAGATAGGTTTAGAAGCATTACATTAGCTCCTTCAAGGAAATCCATGTTATCATCTTAAAGAGTTCTTCAGCTTTACATAAGGTAGAAGAGAGATTTTTAAGAGCAAAATTAGAAAATGATTCAGACACATTTTTTTGCTGCTTAAGGAGTGTGGCTTCAGCCACCTGCATGCGTTTTCACAGAACTTTTATAACAAAGTCTGACTCCCTGATGTCACTCTGCACGGTAGATTTGCGACAAGGGGATTCAGCAGAAAGCCAGGGCGTGAGGAGAGAGCTGTGTACGTAGGAAGTGCCACAGACTGTGGGGGTGTGCGCTGTGTTTCTGTTCACCATTTGTTCCTAGCGCCTGGCACACAGGATGCAGTCAACAAATGCTCGCTGAGCGAATGCGTGAACCCTATACCGAGTCCCGACACAGCAACTGCAGTGGGGAGTAAGATCCAGCTCCTGGCCTCATGCAGTTTTCAGTTTAGCGGGGAGACAGACAAGCAGACCATTGCTATTCGGTGTGAAAGTGCTGGGAAGAGCCTGAGCAGGGGTGGCGTGTTACCCAGCTGGGTGGGTATGACCCAGTCTTAGAGGTGCGGGAGGGGAGAAGGCGGGTGAGGTTTGGGGGTGGGGTCAGAGAAGGTTCTCTGGGGCAGGTGGCATCTAAGCAGAACTGGTAGGTAGTAGGCGGGTGATGGCAGGAAGGAATTTGAGCACAGTCATTCCTGCCAAAGGGAACAGAGCCGAGACTTGAAAGGGAGTCAGGGACAAAGCAGCAGAGACCCAAGGGGATAGACACACAGATGGGAGGGGCAGGCCGCCACGCTCAGGGTAGAGGCAGTGAAGTTTACCCTGTCTAAATTTACCTCTTTTGAAGAGGGGAAGATACTGTTCAAAAGCCTCATCACACAGTAGAGACACCATCTATGAAATTGCTTTATTACCAAAAAAAAGAAGGAAGAAAGAAAAGCCTGGTTGGGGAGGGCTCAGTTTGTAAGCAGGTGTAAGCCTGCATTTTCTGACTTCAGAAAGGCCCCTGAAATGTCCCCAGGATCGTTGTTGACGAGGACCGGGCTTCTAATTAGATGGGGCTGGATTCTGCTCAGGGCCCACGTGGCTGGTCACGTGAGCTAGGCCTGCTGGTTAATGACTAGCAGTGAAGAGAATATTTTTATAAACAGGACTTTTCTCCTCCTAAAAGCTAGCTCTGTTCTTGAAGAGCCCCAGTCCTGTGCCCCCACAGCTGAGGCGAGGGGAGGCCCTCTTTATTTTTTATCACCTTCCCCATACCTTAAGGCTCGCAGTTACCGAACATACCATCCAGGAGTGTTAGGTGCCCCCTTGAGCTCCCCTCCTATTTGAGGGAAATCCACAGTATTTGTGTTCCTGTTGTTCCTGGAATTGGCTTAGTTGTACTCTGAGAGGTACAGAGAAAGCAAAGCAGAGTCCTTAGCATCAAAGAGCTAACATCTAGTTGAGGATATAAAAATGGATGTATCTAAAGCAATTAGGGTATAGTATTAATTCAAGTTCTTTTATTTACAGGCAACAGAAACCATCTCTTCCCTCTTAAGCAAAAGGGGAAAATTACTGGGTGGAGACAAGGTAATCACCCAAAACTGAAGGAGAGTTTGACAACCAGGATGCAGTGTGTACAGAATCCAGGGCAGCCCCGGGATCTCAGTAGTGGGAATGTGGACCTTCTCTGTTGAGATTTGTCATATGGGGTGTTTACTGGGGTAAATGGGAGTGGGTAAATGGGAGCTTCTCTCATCTGGATTTTAGAAAACACTGGAAAATATAAAGAAGAAAATGAAACCCACCCAGTATCTTACCTCCCAGAGACACGCACTGTTATGCCTCTAATACGTATTCCTCCGGTCTTATATTCTGTGAGAAGGTGGGTGAGTATGTGTATTTCTCACGAGGTTGAGGTCCTCCTACACTTTATACTGTTTTGTGTCTTGCTCTTTTCACTTAACATTGTACCGTAAACATTGAACTGTCATTGAAAGCTTTTTTGAAAAGATGACTTTTAGTGGCTGAATAATTTTATCATGTGGCTGCCTTTAATTCATTTACCAGTCCCCTGGTGTTCGACATTTCCAATTTTTCATTGCTATAAACGACACTGTAATAAATATCACGGTACATTGAGTCATTGAAATTTATGATTAAGAAAAAGGCTATGGGGCTTCCCTGGTGGCACAGTGACTGAGAATCCACCTGCCAATGCAGGGGACATGGGTTTGAGCCCTGGTCCAGGAAGATCCCACATGACGCGGAGCAACTAAGCCCATGAGCCACAACTACTGAGCCTGCGCTCTAGAGCCATCGAGGCACAACTACTGAAGCCCGCGCGCCTAGAGCCTGCGCTCTGCAACAAGAGAAGCCACCGCAATGAGAAGCCTACGCACTGCAACGTAGAGTAGCCCCTGCTTGCTGCAACTAGAGAAGCCCACATGCAGCAACGAAGACCCAACACAGCCAAAAATAGAAATAAATCAATCAATAAATTTATTTTTAAAAAAAAGAAAGAAAAAGGCTATGACCAAGCATTTAAGATAGACCCTCACATGATTTTAAATACCAGCATCACTTGAAGGATTCTGCCCAGCCAGAGCCCTGTTCCATTACCTTTGCCATTCTGGAGGGGGTATCTTCCTCTGTGCGCGCAGGATGACATTCTGTAAATCACTGACGGTTTATTGTTCTAAACAGATCAAAAGTCACTGGAAAGAAAGAGTGACCTCAAAGTCTAATCAATAACAGGCCAATTATCTATTCTTGGTCCCCAGAGATGAATCTATGTTGTGGAAGCTAGGGAGAGTCAACTGATTGCCTTCTGATTTTAGGAGACTTTGCCATGGGACAGGAGAGGAAGGAGGCAGATGTGTCTGGAAGGCAGATAAAATTTAGTTGACCATCAGGGACCCCAGAAACCTCTAGTTTGCAATTTTTTATTTAACCAACACTTACCATGTGTCAGGCACTGTTCTAAGGGGTTTACTCGTATTCAGTGACTTTAATCCTCCTGCCAACTCTATAAGGCCGGTATTACTGCTAATGTCATTTTATGGATGAAGAGACTTAGTCACAGAGTCATAGTAAGGGAAGTGCTGGAATTTGAACGCCACCACCACCTTGCTTCCATGAATACATTAAAGTTTATATTCAGAAATTAGGATGTTTGAAAAATGCCCAAACATTATCATCAGAGGCATCAAGACAATGCGCCATTTTTTCTTTCACTGGACTTGAGTATTTCTATGTCATCCTATGTCACTCAATTACCAGCAACCTGAGTGTCCTCAGGCTTTCCTGCTTTTACTTTAATATCGTAAGAACTGGCTCAAACCCTATATTGTGGTTGCTTCCCCAGCATCCATGCACCACCCCGCCTTCCTCCATGTATAGAAGCCATTGATTTGAGCGGGGTTGACCCTGCCCCCAACCTCAAGGGTAGGCCTGTTGGTGTCAGCATAACCTTACCTTTCTGTCTCAGAGAGGAGCAACCAAGCCCTAAGCCCATCAGTGCTTTGCATTTCATGGCCACAGGGATTGGGTCAATCTTGCACAGTACCAGATTTTCTTTACTAATTGGGGGAGAAAAGAGCTCTCTTTTGCATCTCACCTTTCTCCTTTCTACTTTGCATCTAAGAGGTACCTAGTCCCTTTTTCTTTGACTTACCTTCCCAAAGAACCAGTAACACAAGACAGAGTATGTAACAGATGGTTACTGGAAGTTAAGGATAATGGAAGTGGTTACAGGCTACACAGAACAACAAACAACGTAAGATATTGGCCCATTCTTCAAAGTCTCTGTGCTGTCCTTCCAATCTGGCTCTCTTTTCCTTTTAAGTACCAGCAACCACCATCTTGCTTAACACCCCTTCCTCTGGTCCACCTTCCTTGCATCTTCTTTATCCTCCCCATCTTCCTGGGTCCCTCACCCTCTCCCTCTGTGCCCACTCTGAAAAATAAACCACTTTCATTTCCTTTGCAAACTAGTTCAGCCTTCCTTTGCCTTAACTTCCTCTTCATATCAAGGCCTATGTTTATTCCCTTAACCTCCTAGAGAAGGACTCGAAGTTTTCTAAACAAAAACTCCTTTGTTGCTTAGGAAGGATTCTAAGGTAACTTCCAGCTTTCAGAATTTTTTTTTATATCAGACAATTAAAGAACATATTATCTGCCCATCACGCACATAGACTTCTTCCCTGGCTTCACATTCCACATCCCATCAGCCATGACATTCTATTGATTCTGCATCCGAGAACGCCCTCACGCTGAGCTCCTCCATTCCCACCTCACCCCACCCACGCCACTCTGCAGCTCTAGTTTAGGCCATCACTATCTCTTCCCTAGACTGGGGCTTCCAAATATCATCTCGCAGACTCTGATGAAGTTTGCACCAATCTTCAGGGAAAAGGAAAATTAAAGACAATGCAGTGAGTTTCTAGATATGTCTAAATTTATTTAAAATAAAAAACTCAAAAAATGAAGTTGGACTCTTACCTTACAATATATACCAGAATTAATTCAAAATGGATCAAGGGCCTAAATGTAAGATCTAAAACCAGAAAACTCTTTGAAGAAAACATACGGGAAAGTTTCATGACATTAGATTTAGCAACAATTTCCTGGATATGATTCTAAAAGCACAGGCAACAAAGGAAAAAAATCGATAAAAATTGGACTTCATCAAAATATAAAACTTCTGTGCATCAAAAGATACTATCGAGAGAGCAAAAGATAACCCATGGAATGGGAGAAAATATTTGCAAGTCATCTATCTGATAAGAGAGTAATATCCAGAATATATAAAGAAGTCCTGCAATCCAACAACAAAATGACTAGACTAAAAAATGGGCAAAGGACTTGAGCAGATATTTTTCCAAAGAAGATATGCAAATGGCCAATAAACACATAAAAAGATTCTCAGTATCACTAGTCATTAGGGAAATGCAAATTAAAACCATGATGAGATATCACTTCACATTCATTCAGATGGCAGTTATAAAAAATGAAACAAAACATCAACTGTTGGTAAGGATATGGAGAAAGTAGAACCCTTGTGCATTGCCCGTGGGAACATAAAACTGTGCAGCCACTGTGGAGAGGCGGTTCCTCAGAAAATTAAACATAGAATTATCAACATGGAATTATGATCCAGTAATTCCATGGGAAAAAACTGTCCACTGACAGATAAATGAATAGACAAAACATGGAATATATACACAAAAGGAATATTATTCAGCCTTAAAAAAGGAGGAAATTCTGACACATGCTACAACACGGATGAACTTTGAAGCTATTATTCTGAATGAAGTAAGCCAGTCTCTAAATGACAAATATTATATGATTCCATTTGTATGAGGTACCTAGAAGAGTCAAACTTCTAGAGACAGAAAATAGAATGGTGACCGCCAGGAGATGAAGGGATGGGAGAAAGGGGAGTTAGTGTTTAAGGAGTACAGACTTTCAGTTGGAGAAGATGAAAACATTGTGGAGATGGATGGTGGTGATGGTTACAGAACAATGCAAATATACGTAATGCCACAGAATTGTAAACTTAAAAATGGTCAAGATGGTAAATGTTGTGTTATGTATATTTGACCACAATTTTTAAAAATCTATAAAAAAAGGAACGCGGGCTTCCCTGGTGGCGCAGTGGTTGAGAGTCCGCCTGCCGATGCAGGGGACATGGGTTCGTGCCCCGGTCTGGGAAGATCCCACATGCCGTGGAGTGGCTGGCCCCGTGAGCCATGGCCACTGAGCCTGCGCGTCTGGAGCCTGTGCTCCGCAGCGGGAGAGGCCGCAGCAGTGAGAGGCCTGCGTACTGCAAAAAATAATAATAAAAAAAAAAATCTCAAATAATCCTTTCCCCCTTAATCCTTATTTAGCAAAAACAAAAAAGCTGACAAACTGAAAAAGATAATAGTTGATGATACTACTGTTATTACCATTACTGGTCCATGAAATCCTAGAGGTTCAGGAGCTATTGTTCTAGTCTACCTGCTAACTTGCCTTCTGGTCTCCTCCATACCACTCCAGAATCATATTTCTGAGATCTCATCATGTTACTGTTTCAAACCCTTCAGAAACTCTTATTACTCACACTGCTGAAATCCAGGGGAGGTTGCATGCATCCCAAGTGTAACAAGATGATCCATGGGGTGCAAGAAGAAATCTAGAATTACACTTTCTATTAAATTTTCATTCTGTCATTAATAAGTATTTATTAAGTATTCTTCTGTGCCAGGGGCCATCTAGGTACTGGGGATAGGCAGTGAATAAAAGAATAATTCCCTGCCCTCAGGGAGCTTATACTCTAGTGTGCAACTTATAACCCACCTGACATATTAGTGCAGTATATAAATTATAGGTAAATAAATAAATAAATATACACTAAGGGTATACACTCCAAAAAAGATTTTTATTGAATAAAACTACACAATCAAAATGTTGGACATCCCTGTCTTAAAGCATAAAATCCAAATGCCTTGATACGGGACATGTGTTTTTCATCATTTTTCAACACTCTCTACCTCATTAGTTACGGCCTAACTTTTCCAAATTGCTGGCCATTTCTTCAGCAGGCCCTTCTGACCCACAGATCTGCATATGCACACCTTCTGCCTGAAATGCCCTCATTCATCTGGCAAACCAAGGCACTTCCAAGAGTCACTTTGATGACCTTTGCCTCATCCCCAAAAACAGATTTAGTTGGATTTAGGCACTTTGCTTCCACGATAGGAGCTGGTGTTTCCAAACGTCATGCCACAGACACTGTGGACACTATTATTGTATTATCTTGGCAGGTGTTACGGATCAGATACTCAAAATCCCCTTTCCCCCTTGCCTATCTGTACAATAAAGTCTGGAAACTTATCTTTCTAGACTCCCTTGCAGCTAGATATAATCATGCAGAACAGTCTATCCAGTGAAATACAAGTGAGGATCCCTGAGGAATCCCACAGGCATTTCCTCCAATAAACCTCTTGCACATCTAATTCCAGGTGGCATCTTCTTCTCAGAAGACCCAAACTAACATATCAGAAAGTTTGAGTAATTTTCCTGAGCTAATGGCATGGGTGGAATTTGAACGCATGTATTTTTCACTCCAAAGACCAAACAAGTTCTTTCCAACACACTGCATTATAATTTTGTATTGAGTTAAATAGTACCCTCCCCTGCCCCCCAAAGACATGTCTACATCCTAACTCCTGGAACCTGTGAATGTGACCTTATTTGTAAAAAGAGTCTTTGCAGATGTAATTAAGTACCTTGAGATGAGATCATCCTGGATTATGTGGGTGGGTCCCAGAACCAATGACAGGTGTCCATGACAGCCACCATAAACTGCAAGAGGCAAGGAGATGTTCCCCTAGAATCTTCAGAGGGAGTGTGGCCCTGCCAACATCTTGATTTCAGCCTTCCAGCTTCCAGAACTGTGAGATAATAAATTTCTGTTAAGTGACTCAGTTTGTGGTAATTTGTAGCAGCAGACAAGAGAAACTAATACTAAATTTTTCTTGTTCTCTATCTTGGTACTAGCACCGAACCTGACACATAGTATATGTTTTAAAAGAGTGAATTAGTTAATAGATTAATAGATGGGGATGATGAAACAGCTTGACATTGTTTCCAAGTAACTTGGACTGAACGTTATATAACTGTACTTGATGATAGATTTCCAGTATGAGGTTATCTAGGAAGAGAACTAATATTTATTGAGCGGCTGCTGTGTACCAGAAACCAAGATAAGTTTCATAAATTACATTACAGTAGGACTATTATAAATTATAGCGGTAAAGGCAAGGTTTTGGAGTCAAATGTGAACTCTGATTCTTATTAGCTGTATGACCTTCGGCAAATTACTTAAACTGTCTTAGCCACAATTTCTTATCGGAAAAGTGGGGAAATGAATCCTATCTCCCCACCCTGTTTTCGAGGATTAAAGGAGATAAATAGCTGAGCACAGTGCCAGGCACCCAGAAAATCTCAACAAACATGAGTTATTATGAGGGTATCATGGTCGTGGGTGCAGAGGGAGGTGCTGGAATTGGACCCTTACCTGAGAACAACAGGTGCGAAGCGCCGGCTTGCTGAGACGAGCCCTGTAGGTCACCTTGGCCTGTAGGAGGCAGTGTCGTTTAAGCTATCTTGCCAGTACCCTCCCTTTGGAACTGCCTGGGGCGGGAGGGGGCTCTCAGCAGCAGGAAGCTGTCGGGGCGGGGGTGGGGGTTACTTCCGCCAGAGGGCTGATTTGGGGGCAAGCTGAAGCCTCGTCTCCACACCAGGGAGCAGGCAGAAGGAAGACCCTCACGGAGCTCTCCAGAGCACGTAACAGGAGAGCCCGCATTTGGATGCCTGCCCATACACTGGGAACAAAGGGCCCGTCGGTGTCAAGTGGAGGCGCTGTCGTGACCAGCTGAGAGGGTTACGAGCTTACCACCGACAGTCTCGTAAAACGAGACCGGCCTCTCCGTCTTCCGCCCCCCACGCCGCAGCAGTGCATGCTGGGAAGCGGGAGGCGTTGCTAGAACGGGAAGAAGCCGGACCCCCCTCCAAAGTGCTGCTGTCAGCCGCGAGCGCACGTTCCAGTCCCTCGGGGAAACTTTGAAAAAAAAATTCTTGGTATGCCCAGATATTCCGATTTAACTGGTCTGGAACGGAACCCAGGCATTGAAATTTTTAATGAGCAGCCTGAATTGGGAACCACTTCCCTAAAGCCTGTGCTTGGGAGAAGGTGGAGGGTTGCCAGATTTAGCAAACAAAATGAGCGGTACTTAGATGAAAACGTTATTTATCTAGAACTCTAATTTCATTGGCACTCTGCAGTTTTAAGAGGGAAGGAAAAGTACTGGAAATGGACAGAAGGTTGAAATTTTTAAATGAACAGGGCAGAATCTTAAGGAATGAAAATAACCGTCTAATGATAAAAGGTGACTGAAACACTATGGAATTGGGCTGATCTGTTACTTAAAGGAGCAGCTACCCAGTGAGAAATGGGGGGGTTGAGAGTTTGGGAGCAATTTCAGGAAAAATAAACCGTTTCATGTTTATGACCCCAGTGAACTGAGATTCCCAGTAAACCAGTGCTATCACTCTGACCTTGCCCCAGAGATGAGCAAACAGAAGCCTGGAGAATTTACGTGATTTGTGCAAGTTCAACACAGCTGGTAAGTGACAGAGCCAGGATTTGAACCTAAGTTAATTTGGCTCAAAAAAAAAAAAAAGGGGTGGGTGGGAGTTAATGGAGTAGAAAGCTCTTTCTACTGTGCCATAATGACTTTCAGACGTGTTTTGTTTTTTGTTTTTTGGCATTAGTAATATTAACAGATTGATTCCCTAAAACCATAGTTAACCCATAAAATAGCCCAGGGAAACCCAACTTCATTTGAGGTAGGGGCTGGAATTGTGCATTCTGGAGCCTTGGGGGCCCAGACCCTCTGGACTGGCCTGTTCCTGCCTTCCGGCCCTGCCCTGGGTGAACAGGGTGAGGGGCTGAGCTGGGACATGCCTGTCTCCTGTCCTGTGCTCTCAGTTGCTGAGCAGTCAGATGGCAGTGGCTGCTTGGATGTTTACTTGGCGGCGATTTCTGCTGCTCCATCGTGATGATGGCTGCTTAAATGTCTGTATTTTGATTAAATGCCATCTCACTGTGCCTGTACTTGTTGTGCTTGAGTCCTGAGGCTGTTTTAGGAAAGGGTACAATTTTGTAAATGAAATGGAGAAAAATAAACAAAACCACCTGTTCTGCAAGACTGCGTGCTGCCCGGTGGAGCTCTCCCATCCGTCCCTCCCTCCCTGACTCCCTCCCACCAAAGGAGGGAGGTTCCCCTTCTCCATCCAAAAGTAACCTTTAGATGGGGGCTCCCAGTCACAGGGCCTTGGCTTTGGGGGGGCTGAGAACAAGCTGTCGTGACAGGCGGGGGCAGCGACTCACAGCGTGGGGGAAGACAGGCTGCTGAGGGCGGCTGGTACCCAAATTACCTTATGCTCCCATATGTGAAAGAGGCAAAACTTACTAATGAGTAATACCAGCCTTCGGCTCGCCCATTCCCACCACCTGTTAAAGGAAAATGTGTCTTTACCCCCTCAGCTCCCCTCTTTCCTCACCCACATGTGGAATTCCATGTTTGCCAGCCTGCCTCCTGGGATTTTGAGACATGGGATAGAGGGATGGGTGCAGACAGGACTACAAGAAACAAGAGGGAAGAGAAAAGGAACTAAAGTGGAGGGGTTTGTGGACTGGGCTTTCAGGAACGTTTTTGGTAGAGTTGAGAGTAAGATACAAAGTAAGTCTTAGGCTGGGAGAGAAAAGGTATTTTTTTTTCTAAATAAGTTATTGAGGTGAAATTCACATGACATAAAATTATCCTCTTTAAAGTGAAAAATTCAGTGGCGTTTAGTTACATTCACCATGTTGTGGAACCACCACCTATCTATTTCTGAAACATTTTCATCACCTCAAAGTAAAACCCTGAGAAAGGGTAGTTTAAGATGGTCGATACAGAATAGGAATTGGATCCCTTAATGTTCTTTAAGAGAAGTAAGTGAAAATCTCTTGGGGTTTGTTCTTAATAACTTGAGTTGTGGAATTTGGTAGGACTTTGACCTACCCAAACTAGACCATAAGGTCCCTGGGGGTTATTGGGTTCCATAAACACATACAGTGATCCCACGGTTACCCCATTGCCCCCTGGCACGAGACCTGCAGGAACACTTCACCCTAAACACAGCATTAGGTCCTGCACATCCCAGACTATGGGTCCCTCACAGTGGCCTTGGTATTTGTCATGACATGATTTCACCGGGTCAGATGTTGGGAGGGACAGGAGGCATTCTCTGTGATATGTCCTGTACCCACATCCTCTAAGGAGGGTCTGGCCTTAGTATCCCCCAGGAAAGGCCCCCACCAGCAGCTTTGGAGTTCAAACTTTGAGTATACCCAGAATTCTTGAAGTACCCTTCAGATAAGTGGAACTACTCACTCCCATCCATACATTCCCTGCAACTTCTCATTTCTCAGTCTTCTCAAGTATCCATCCCACCCGCTCTCTCCCCCAGTCCCTTACCCCAGATGACCAGGTGCTAATAGCCTTTTAACTTTCTCCATCTTCATATAATGACATAAGATTATATACACATAGATATATAGATTATATATCAGATAGATGATAGATGATAAATAGATAAATCTCTGTATATGTAGGGTTTGGGGGAGTTCATTGCTTTCTCTGGAAAAATCAGATCATGGATTTTGTACATATTCTATTTCTCACTTAAAAATACCTTGTGGAAATCCCTCTGTCACCTGGTATGGTTCTAATACATTGTTTTGTGTTGGCTTACATAATAATTCATGATGAGACTCTTTCATAATTTATCCATTATTTATCTTTCTCTTGAAAGACATTTTTTTGTTTGTTTTACGTTTCTGTCGCTACAGTGAAGCAATAAATATTCTTAAGCCTGTATGTTTATGCACTGGTGCTTTTGCTTCTACCGAATAGATTCCAAGGTTGAAGGGCATGTGTATTTTAAAATTTATTATATATTTCCAGATTGCTTTCAGAAAGGCCCAAACATCATATTTTCAGTAGTAAAATATGGAGAGTGCTTTACCCACACCCCTACTAGCAACAGTCGCTATCACTCTTGTTTTAATATTTTCCATTCAGATCGTCATAAAGTGATATTTCATTGTAAACTTAATTTGCAGTTTGTGGACTACTGGTGAGCTTGAGCATCTTTTCAAGTTTGTTGAGAATTTGGATTTGCTTTTCTGTGAATTATCTATTCATAGTCTTTGCCCATTTTTTGATTGGGCAATTTGTAGGAGCTCTTTTTATAGTATTGTTATTTATCATTTATCTGTCATCTGTAAAACTCTTTCCGTCCAAATGTATCACTTATTATCTTAGTGGCGTTTTCAATTTAAGTCAAATATGTCTTTCTTTCAGAGGGTCTGGGTTTCCTGTTATGATAAGAAGATTCCCCAACCCGTGTATTTACCTAGATTTTCTTCTAAGCTATTTATTGTTTTATTTTATACAAATGTAACAAGTCTTATATATGTCTAAAATTTGTTTTTGTATATAGCATAAGATGGGATTCAACTTGTTCTAGTAAGTTGAGCTAGTATCATTTATTAAATAATCTATTCTTTCCCTGCTGTCTTGAATTATCAGCTTTGTATTAAATGCTCACAGGTACCGGGATTGATTTTTTTCATCCCCTATTCTGTACCTCTTACTGCTGGTCTCTTCCTGTACTAATACACAATGATTTAATTACTATAGCTTTTTGGAGTGCTCTGATACTGATAAGGTTAGACGTCTCTTATTGTTATTCTTTTTCCTATTTTTCTTACCTTCTGAACATTTATTGTCTGTGTAAGTTCTAAGCACATTTTATCCAATTAAAAAACAAAACCTGTTGGAGGCAAAGTAAGTCTGTGGTATTAAAAGTCAAGATAGTAGGTGGTTTCTCCTTGGTGTTGGGGGACACTGGGAGGGGACGGGATGGGGAACTTAAGGAGTGCTGGTTATGTTATATTTCTTTATGGGGATGTTAGTTACGTGGGCACACTTATGGTTTGGCACTTTTCTGTATGTACACTATACTTCAAAACCAATTTATTTACAATCAAAAAATCTACTGGTGCTGTGGAGAGAAATAAAAGATTTAAATAAATGAAAGGGGGACCATGGCTGTGGATGGATTGAGAGACTCAACATAGTAAAGATAACTAATTCTCTCCAAAGTGATATACAAATATAATGCAATTCCTATTAAAACCCCAGCCAAAAAAAAAAAAAAACAACCCACAAACTACTGGGATTATAATTGGCATTGTATTACATTTATATTTGGGGGGAGAAGGAATTTGTTAAGATATTAACTCCTCTGAACAAATTGATTGGTGTTAAAATTTCTTCAGATTTTGCTTTGGTTTTTTTCATAAGGTTTTTTTCCATAGTCTTATGTTTCTTTTATATTTATCCCTCAATATTTTATAGATTTTGTCACTAAAATTAATTGAGTGTTTTTCTCATTTCTATTTTTAGGTGAACATGCTATAGTATAGAGAAATGATTAATTTTTGTATGCGTTTCTGTAAAATTTGTCACCTTACCAAATTCTTCATTAATTTGAGTGTTTTTTTTAAAACTAGAGTTTCCTGGGTTTTCTAGTAAGGAGTCATGTGGTCAATGGAAGAAAATATTATCAAATACTTATGTCAGTTACTTAATTTTATGTTCTTATTGTATTTTCTAAAAACCTCCAAGCCAATGTTAAACAGGAACATTAATAGCAGGCTTAAATCTGAAAAGAAGAGATAAAACCATGAGCAAAAAGAAATATTCCAATACTTTATTTCTTCTTTCACATGCTTGTACTAATCACTTCATTTTCTTACCTTATGACATTTGTTTTAATCTCTGAATCTTGAAGAAAATGTTGAGTTACAGTGGCAATAGTGGGCATTTTTGTCTGGATTTGATTTTAATTGAAGTGCTTTTGGTGTTTGACCAATGAGAATGATATTGGCTATTGGTTTTTGATAAAGAGACTTTATTATATACAACAGCTATCATTTCATTCTTATTTTCCTTAAAGCTTTAATATGGATGGCTGCTGAATTTTATCAAATGCCTTTTCAGGAACTATTGATAGGGTATGGTTTTTCACTTTTAATTTATTGATGAAAAAATATATGTTGATAGATTTCTTGATGTTGTGCTTTGTAATCCTAGAATAAACTCTGCTTAGTTACAGTGTATTATTTTTTTTGCCACATGGCTAGATTCTATTTGTTAATATTTTATCTAGCATTAAAATCATGCTTGCTTCATAAAATAAGTGGAGAAGCTTTCAATTTTTTCCGTGGTCTAGAATAAATTAATTAACACTGATGTTATCTATTCTTTGAAGATTAGAAAGCTGAGCTGTTAAACCATCTGTCCTGATACCCTTGTTAATGGTTGATATTTAACAACCTTTCTTTTCTCTCCCACTCTCCCACTGAAAATTCAGGTTTTCACTTGGATTAATTTTGGTAATTTCCTCTAGATCTTCAAATTTATTGTCATAGAATTAGCATATAATAAATTCTTATAATTATTTTAATCTCTTCTGTATCTGTGATGATGGCTCTGTTTTCACTCCCAATTTTGTCTATTTTTTTAAATTGAGGTATAATTGACACAGAACATTATGTGTTTCAGGTGTTCTTGTTTATTTATTTATTTATTTTTTAATCATCCAAAATTATTGTATTATTCCTAATTAGAGCAACGCTCTTGGGACCGTTGATGTCATCTGCAGCTTTTGATCCATGTCGGCTATGTGGCTGAGACAAATCTGGGATGTGGGGGGACGGACGTGTGGGAAAGGGTGGGGCATCCCGACCCAGCCCATCCCTGAGCCCCTGAGTCCCAGGGCAGATGGCTTTGGGCTCTCACGTCTGGGGAGCGTTCTTGTTTATTTTTTTGTTCTCACTTTTCTTTAAACAGACTAGGGAAGGGTTTATCAATTTCAGTGAACTTTTTAAGAACAAGCCTTTGGATTTGTTCAGTAGTGTCTCATATGATGTTCTTTTCTATTTAGTTCACTCCACTTTCATGTTTACTAACTCTCTTTTAGAAGACTTTATCTTCCTCCTCCCTTCACCTTTCTCTCTCCAGAGGAGATACAATAAATGCTTTTGCTTTGTTGCCTCATCTGTCTCCCACTTCTGGGTTTTGCTGAGATAACAAAAGAGTTTTTCATTCTGGATTATTATTATTATTAGAATTTCCTTGGAATGTTCCTTGCCTATTTCAAGAATCCTCATTTAGAATTTGTATTACACGTTCTCAGGCAACCTACTGTTATGGATTTAGATATTACACATATTTATATAAATAGCAAGCATCATAGCTCACTACTCTTTCCTTTTACTTATTCTTTTTTTCCTGATCTTGAGGTCTCTGCTATGATTCATTTGTTGTTTAATTAGAGCCCTTTCTTTAGTATTTTCCCCAGATAGTGCGTGGGAATAGTATATTCTCTGAATTCTTGCACGCCCCAAGTATCTTTCTTTCTCGCTGACAGATGAAGGCTAACTTGGCCAGCAGAGGAATCCTAGGTTGCAGTCCTTTTTCTCAAAAGTCCATAAATGTTACTGTCCTAGTTTTCAATGCAGCAGAGTTGAGTGCCAATGTGATTCTCCTTTCTTATTCTTTTTACCTGTAAACCTGAAAGATTTATTGCTTTACCTTTGGAATTTGGAAATTGACCAAGATACACCTGGGTGTAGAATTTGGTGAAAACTTGCAAGACAGGTGCTGATCTTTCCTCATCTGTACCAAATTTTCTTGCATCAATGTTTGTTGCCTCTCTCCAGCTGTTCCTCCTTCTCCTTCTGGATTTCTGTTTTCCCTATGGAAGCCATCAGTTCTGTGGTTTGAATTGTTTCTTCCACTTGATCCTCTAGGCCCTGAATTGAGTCTCAACACTGACTATCCTACTCTTTACTCAATTTGTTTTAATTTGAAAATCACATTTGCCCATTTAAATTCTAGGCTGTCTTCTGAAGGTGTTTTAAACATCTCCTCAGCACCTCTTATTACTGTTATTTTTTGTATAGTTTGTAGACGATCTCCTCCAGTAGCTCTAAAATTTTACAAGTCTTTATTTTTTATGTTTTGATTGCTTTGTTTATTATTTCTCTCTCTCTAGCTGTTGTCCTTCTCTGATGTATTGTTTTTCTTTGTTTAATCCTTGGGGTTTGGGTATAGTTGCTAAGAGCCTTCTGCAGCATCACTTCTGAGAGTAGTGGAAGGCCCTGTGGTCTCTGTTGCAGGGGCTGCCAGTGGAGCAAACGGTGGGTTGTCAGATCCCTGTGAAGGCACCACAGGAAGGAAGACTTTAGGTTTCCCATCTTTTCATGAGATCCCAACCTCAAGGATGAAATCACTAACTTCCCTTTTCAGCTCTTGAGTTGGAATATACCAGTGGATACAGACATGCCCTGGGGTGGGCAGTCCCTCAGGCCAGCTCCCCCAAGATCCTCAGTGTTCAGACCCTCACGTGAGTCCTTCAGACACTAGTGGCCAGGCTTTTAGGTGGCCCAGAGGGGGAAAAGTCATTTAATTGCACAGGCGCCCCCTTACCAGTTGCCAGCATCTGTCTGGATTAGGTAGGATAGACAGTCTGGAATTGTGGTTGTGAGGGAAGGGTGGTCAGGACATCTTCCCTAGTTCCTGCTCATTTCTACAAGTCAAAACTCTATCCATCCTTAAAGGTTGTTTTAGAAAACCATTTCATTTATGAATCTCTTTCTGATCCTCATGTCCCAGTGGCTCTCAACTCTGGCTGAACATTGGTATCTCCTGAGGAGCTTTAAAAAAACACCAGTGCCTGGGTCCACCCTGAAAGATTCTGATTTAACAGGTTGGGCTCTGTGATTTGTAAAGCCCTCCTGGCGACTCTACCAGATACAGCCTGATTGAACATCACTCATCTCACCTGATGTGATCATTCCCTCCCACCTTCTCACAGTATCCATTCTTTCCTGTGTTATACCTTTCAGGAACAAATTTTATCCTCCTACCAGTAAGCTTCTTGAGCTCATTCATTTATTCATGCAGTAATTATCATTTGTTTCTTTCATTAACTCATTCATTTATTCATTCAACAAACATTTAATGTCTGTTGTACTCCAGGTGTCAGACCCTGGAAGATTCAAAGATGAATAAAAGTCTCTGAGAAAATATATTTACAGACTTGTGTGAGTTTAGTTAGGGTTTTTCAAAGGAAGAGGATCTTCTCGCACTTTTCCCTAAAATAAACTGGGAGGAAACTGCTATGGACTGCTTGCCTGAAAAGTGCTTTTGTGAGCAAAGGTGCTATCACAAGTTCAATTTTTAAAAATCCAGATAAATAAATACCGCAGTGTCAATTGTTGACAGAGACAAGTGGGAAGATCCAGACAGATCTGTGAGTAGGCAAACCTCAAAAGCCACATAGCACGCAGGCTTGTGTCACTAGCAGCTGATGCTTCCTAACCCAGAATCTAAACTCTGGGAAGAAATGATGGCAAAGTTATCTTTTCTTGCCACAAATTTCTCTTTTCTTCCAGAAGTGGGTGTATTCAGAGGCACTATATGAATAACGTTTGCTCTGAGTCATGGAAATGAAAAAACATTTCTGACTATGAAGTTTTGGGTGCAGTGTAATGTTTGCCGGCCCCCTGTACACACTGGTGAGGAGGGAGTGTTTTGGGGGTGGGACTCCCTGCCTGAGAACTGGGTGATGATGCAGTTCTGGCCCCTCTGGGACATTTTCCTCCAAGGTCATGAGCACCCCTCACACACAACTGGGTGCCCAGGTGGTCTGTTTTCATCCTGAGTGAACATTTGTGTGGACCAGCTTTCACAAATGGGCAGATGGAATGCCAGAGGAAGGGGTGTCTATGATGACAGGCTGTTTTAGGCTAAATTCTATAAGCTCCAGACACAGTAAGGAAAATTGGCTTCTGAGTTAGAACCAAAAATGCCACAAAGTTAGAGTAATTTTTCCCTCTCTTATTTATTGCATTTAGAGTCCCATCTTACCTATCTGGAACCTAGCCAAGAACCAAGAAAGTGGGCTTCCCTGGTGGCGCAGTGGTTGAGAGTCCGCCTGCCGATGCAGGGGATACGGGTTCGTGCCCCGGTCTGGGGAAGATCCCATGTGCCGCGGAGCGGCTGGGCCCGTGAGCCATGGCCGCTGAGCCTGCGCGTCCGGAGCCTGTGCTCCACAACGGGAGAGGCCACAGCAGTGAGAGGCCCGCGTAACGCAAAAAAAAAAAAAAAACAAAAAACAAACAAACAAAAAAGAACCAAGAAAGAAACCAAAAAATAAAAATTTTACAAAAGGCTCTAATAAGTGTAGCTGGAGATAGTGGAAGTCCTACCGTGTGGCCACTCAGGCACTTTCCATCTAGGAAGACCCAGCTCTCACCCAACAGCCATTTTCTTTTCTTTACACACAGTTTTAACAAGTTTGAGGATCTGGTTATCCAAACCTAAATGGATAGTTTCACGTTGGAAGCGATGTAATGGATGCTATAGACATGCGCACTGACAGCCATGAGAAGCAAGCAGGAGACAGAAGAAAGGAAGTGTGCGTACAGCGGCACGTCTCCGTCTTTTTAGCCCACGCTGCTTTCAATAAATGTGAACATTTCGCCTCCTTCCAGAGTTTCTGACACCTCAGGTAGATACACCCTCCCTCCTTGCCACACTGGCTGGCCTGAGAAGTGGACTCTGAGTTGGAGGTTGGCACACAGGAGGTTTATTAAAGAGTGAGCATGGCATCCGTGCTGTGGAAGGGAGGGCAAGGAAGTAGGAGTCACTTCTGGAAAAAAGAGAGAAATTTGTGGCGAGAGAAGGGAACTTTGTTGTTTTTTTTGTGGAGTTTAGATTCCAGCTTGAAAATTCAAACTACAGTGTAACCCGACAGTGGCCTTAGCCAACTCCAAGGAAAGAGCTGGAGCTAGCATAGTTCTTCTGAGTTGTCCTCAGTTGGATGAAGATGTCCATCTTATATTCCTGTATTGAAGGTCACTGAACATAAGCTGTCTAGGCTCCTTGGGTGCGGAGGCTCTCAGAAGGGGCTGACAGATGAAAGCTCTCTGTTGACAACGCTCTCTGCAGCTGAGGCAAAAGTCCTTCATGGAAGGAGACCTGGCTGGCACATCACAGTGTCCACCAAACGCCATGACTCATCCCCTGGAGGGCTAGGATATTCTCACCTTCTCTGTGTCTCACTTGATTGATGGCTATGACAGAGACTCCTAGGTATCCATCAAATATCATTCCAGATATTCTGGTAATGATAGCAGGGCTAGAATATATTACTTTCCTGTCATCCTCATTAGTAGGTATAGCCATTGGCTTTGGCCAGTGAGATATAAACATCAGTATGTGTGGAGATCTGGAGAAGCCTTTGCAGAAGTTGATGGCTCAGCTTTCTCCCTTCTTCCTTTCCACTACCAGTGATGTGGACCAGTTAGATGGGCTCTGGCAGCCATCTCGGACCAAAAGGTAACTTTAAAGACAGAAGCTATGTACTTGCAAGGTAGATCAGAAGAACAAGAGGAACCTGACTCTGCAGTGACACTGGAGCCGCCAGACCACATCTGGACTGATGTCTCTGGACTTCTTTTTATAAGAGAAATAAACATCTATCTTGTTTAAACAACTGTTATTTTGAGTTTTCTGTTTTACAGCCAAATTTGACCCTGGCAGTTTCAAGGGCCAAGCTCTACTGGGGATTTCTTATGGTTGAGATAGAGATTTTTGCTTCCTTAATAATTCTGGAATCTATCTCCTCTCCATTGCCCCTGTTCCTTGAGTGGAAGTCCTTACTGTTTCTCCATTGAATCTTCACCCCCTCCAATAAGTAGTCTGTACCACTGCCAGAGGGATCTTCTAAATGACAAGTTTGATTATATCACTCCCACTGTTAAAAACCTTTCCAGAGGCTGGTAAGCTCTGACTTGTTTGTGATAGGATGTTTTGTCTTATGAATTGAATATTAGGACCTGAGCATGTCCTACTCCATATCTGTGCTTATTTTGTTATGCGGTTTATATCATGTGTCCATATGTATCCAAGGAACATTGCTAGAAACATCACTGGAAGTTCCTGCAGGAGAGGAAGCCACTGGTGAGCACTGTATCCTACAATAGCCAATGAAAGAACATAAATTTATTTGCTAGTAAGCTGGGCGTTGGGCACATCTAAACCCACTTAGGAATCATAGTCCAGCAGCCACCTCTTTCCCCAACCACGCAATCTTACTCCTCTTAGTAACATTCCATTGCTCTCTGAGCCATTCCATTTTTCCTTCCTGGATCAGTGCTCTGATCACTCCCAGGATGTTTTTGCAATGAAAATGCGGATTACAGACCCACTGCTGAACCTTTAGTCACCTCTAAAGCTCCATTGGATGAATTGCTTCCATTGGTTTTCAGAAGCTATCAGTGGGTTCCATTGTGTTGTTTTACTATATCAATATTCTCCTTCCCGTGAAGATGTCTTTGCCTTTATTTTTGCGTGTGGTGCATTTAAAAAAACGTTTGTTCTGAGATCTTTGTAGATTCACATACTGTTGTGAGAAATAATAATACCCTTCACTTGATTTCTTCCAATGGTAATATCTTAGGTAATTTTCGTACAGTATCACAATCAAGAGATTGACATTGGTACAATCTGCATTAATTTTAAAAAAAATTATTGTTTTCCTTCTTTTTAGATACATTATATACTTAAAAGGCAGTAACTCTTGGACCGTCAAGTTGTAGTAGAAGATATACAATGTACACTTTTTACTTCTGTTCGTGTGTATTGTACAGAGCCTGTGTGCTTTTTGTAATGTAAATAAAAAAATTTTAAGAGCTCCTTTTCCGCCTTGGGATAAAGTCTGGAAGTCTTTACATAGCCTTCAAGCCACTCCAAGTTCTGGCCCTAGCTCCTCACCCTTATCCATTGCCACTCCTTACTTGGTCCCCTCACACCCCACTTTACAGATCTCCACTGCCTGAAAAACCCTCTTCTAACTGGATCTAGATAATTCCCATCCATCTTTCAGCTTAAACAAAGTCTGTAACTCCTAGAAGCATTAGCTACCCTCTCTCTCAGGCTGGGTTAGATACCTTTTTATTTTTTACTTCCTTCATGCCTGGCACAAAGAAGACGCCCAATAAATATTTGTTGAATGAATGAGTAAATGAGTGAATACCTCTAACCAGTTTAAGAGAGTTGGAATAAACTGACTACTTTTTTTTCATTACCTAATTCTAGATTCCACTGTTGGGAGGACTCCTGTTTAATTGCCTTCATATGGGCAGCACCTAGCACAATGCCCTGCATACTAAGTGTTCAATATGTGATGGTGGATGACCAGAAAGGAGGTGGGAATTGCGACAAGAAGAGCAATGTGAGCACAGGCTAGGAGATAGTGTGTTCCAGGGCACTGAGTGGACCGTTTGGCTCAGAAAAATCATTTTATAGGTCATTTAATCCATTTGACCAGAAAGCCTGGCTTATATCACTGGTTATCTTAATAACAGGCATTTTCCCGGTCCCTCTTGCTCCTGCACCACGAAAATAAAATATAAAAGAATCCGCAGCTTCTGCAACCCTCAGTTCTGTGAACATCGTTAACCCCCATGGGCTCAGTTAGCGCCTGTGCTCATCAATAGCCATTCCCGGGATCCTAGGATCCAGAATCAAAGGGAGTGATTAGTTAGATCTGCTACGTTCACCTTCAGAAAGGTAAGGTTCACCTGAATGCTCATGTAAACTTAAAATGACCTTCTGAATAGCTATGCTATCATTAAAATTTAAAGGGACACTCTCAGTACAGTATTTTAGGGCAACATGGAGCTCCTGGAGCTGGAGTCAACAAGCCAGTTTTGCAGCCAGTGGTTTCTCTGGGCACCTGCAGCAGCGGCACATGCTCCTGCCCGTGAGACGTTCCTTTCCAGGGAGTTGGATGCACTCCCAGTGAACCAGAGACAGGGTCTTGGGAGGTGGACACCCCCAGTTTTGAACCCTGGTTCTGCTTCTCTCCTAACATGGATTTAGCCTCCTCCATTTCCACATGTGTAAAATGTAGAAATATGATGGTCCTACCTCATTGGGTAGTTGTGAGGATCCTTGGGGGGCAATGCATGGGAACTTAAAACAGGACCAGGCATGTGGCAGGTTCTTGATAAATGTTTTATATCATTGTTATTATAAAAGAATCACAATTGACCATGGAGTATGGGGGGCTCAGGGACAGAGGTGGGTGTTCTTACAGGCACCTCTCTGAGATTTTCATTTTGTTACGTTACTGGTGCATAGATATAATTAATATTAGGTTTACCACTTGTGGAAAGCTAAATAATGCCCCATCCCCAAAGATATCTGTGTCCCAATCCCTGGAACCTGTGAATGTCACCTTAAATGGCAAAAAAAAAAAAAAAAAAAAAAAGACTTTGCAGATGTGATTAAGCAGGGACCCGAGTATAGGCCCTGAACCAAGATGGCGAAGTAGAAGGACGTGCTCTCACTCCCTCTTGTGAGAACACCAGAATCACAACTAGCTGCAGGACAATCATCAACAGGACACTGAAACTCACCAAAAGAGATACCCCACATCCAAAGACAAAGGAGAAGCCACAATGAGACGGTAGGAGGGGTGCAATCACAGTAAAATCAAATCCCATAACTTCTGGGTAGGTGACTCACAGACTGGAGAACACTTATACCACAGAAGTCCACCCACTGGAGTGAAGGTTCTGAGCCCAGTGTCAGGCTTCCCAACCTGGGGGTCCGGCAAGGGGAGGAGGAATTCCTAGAGAATCAGACTTTGAAGACTAGTGGGATTTGATTGCAGGACTCTGACAGGACTGGGGGAAACAGAGACTCCACTCTTAGAGGGCACACACAAAGTAGTATGTGCATCAGAACCCAGGAGAAGGAGCAGTGACCCCATAGGAGACTGAACCAGACCTACCTGCTAATGTTGGAGGGTCTCCTGCAGAGGCAGGGTGTGGCTGTGGCTCACTGTGAGGACAAGGACACTGGCAGCAGAAGTTCCGGGAGGTACTCCTTGGCGTGAGCCCTCCCAGAGTCTGACATTAGCCCCACCAAAGAGGCCAGGTGGCTCCAGTGTTGGGTTGCCTCGGGCCAAACAAGCAACAGGGAGGGAACACAGCCCCACCCATCAGTAGTCAAGTGGATTAAAGTTTTACTGAGCTCTGCCCATCAGAGCAACAGCTCTACCCACCACCAGTCCCTCCCATCAGGAAATTTGCACAAGCCTCTTAAATAGCCGCATCCACTGGAGGGCAGACAGCAGAAGCAAGAAGAACTACAATCCTGCAGCCTGTGGAACAAAAACCACAGTCACAGAAAGATAGACAAGATGAAAAGGCAGAGGGCTATGTACCAGATGAAGGAACAAGATAAAACCTCAGAAAAACAACTAAATGAAGTGGAGATAGGCAACCTTCCAGAAAAAGAATTCAGAATAATGATAGTGAAGATGATCCAGGACCTCGGAAAAAGACTGTAGGCAAAGATCTAGAAGATGCAAGAAATGTTTAACAAAGACTTAGAAGAATTAAAGAACAAACAAACAGGGCTTCCCTGGTGGCGCAGTGGTTGAGAGTCCGCCTGCCGATGCAGGGGACACGAGTTCGTGCCCTGGTCTGGGAGGATCCCACATGCCGTGGAGTGGCTGGGCCCGTGAGCCATGGCCGCTGAGCCTGCACGTCCGGAGCCTGTGCTCCGCAATGGGAGAGGCCACAACAGTGAGAGGCCTGCGTACTGCAAAAAAAAAAAAATAAATAAATAAATAAATAAATAAATATATGTAGTTGATTATTGAAACCCTGTGAATGGTTTCAAGGTTCTTCAGATTGTGTGCATTAAGTTATTCCAAAGAAACTCATTTTTGGCTTTAACATTTTCAATGTATTGACCCTTACAGATTTGTTTTAGAGAGCAGAAATACCAAAAGCTGAGTGGAACCCACTGATCAGTTTGTCCTCCAAAGTGGTGCCCATGCAGAGGCAGATGACCTAATAGCAACAGGTGTTTATTTGGTGAGAACTTAGTGATCAATGCTTCACGTTTGTCATCTCATTTAATCTTTACCCATCTCTGGGGAAAGATTTCTTGTTTTTCTCACTTTTCCAGTGAGAACCCTGAGGTTCAGTGAAGTGACCTGCCCCAAACATACATATGTGCAAGGGGCAGGGCTGGGGCTGTGATCTAGGCCCCCCTGAACCCACCCCCAGCGGCCTGTCTGTGGGGAAACCGGGCCGGGACCAGTAGACTTACTAGTAGATAAACCCCTAAATGCACTCATGCAGCTGAATTTTTGAAGCTAAGTGAGGGATATTGCATTCCTTTCTCCTCATTTATATTTTGTTAATTCAGCCCAACATTTTAGCCGGTCGAGATATTTTTAGACTAGAAAACCAGTGCAATTCTGAGGATTAAGCTACTCTAATTCCATCGCACTTTCCTACATCTGGCAGAGGGGGCATACCTTTATGTAAAATTAAAAGCCAATGAAAGCTAAAAAATCTTTTTTTAAAAAAAATTTGTCAGTAAATCTGCCTTCTTCCAGTTATTCACAAATGAAACTTGCTGTGCTGGTTTCCGAAAACCAAGACGCCTGGAGAGAAATTCATGACTTCAAAACAAAATTTAGAGGTTGAGGGATTTAGCAGTTTGCAAGGAACACAGAGCTAAGCCTGTGAGAAAGGCTGTTCAAAACGTCCCGGCCTGAAGGGCCAGGGTCTTTTTCAAAAGTCCCCGAAGAGGCTCTTAGGCATCTGAAAGGGTGCAAATGGGGAGAGAGCATTTTGAAGGCATCTTTCCGCTGGGAGCTGGCGCTGGCCGGATTGTGCGTTTTCCCACACAAACGTGCTCACCCTTCTGGGAGCCAGGCATCTTCTGTGCACCGCGGGTTTTGTTATCCTTCCTTCTTTTTTTTTCCTTCTCAGGGAATTATCCCAGATTTTTAGCCAGCCGTCTCTGCCATATTTTCTCTCAGAGCTTAGTCACACTCCCATATATGGGAATCCTTATCACATAGCTAACTCCCCAGCTAGGACATTTTATAGGAATTGTTTAGTGCATTGTGGGCTTTCTAAACTAAGTAATCCTCAGGATGGAATGGCAACAACGGCAGCAAGCATGGGTGTGTGTGTGTGTGTGTGTCTGTCTGTCTGTCTGTCTGTGTTTCAATAGCCTGTTTTGCTGCTAAAGCATATTTGACAAATTTAAACTCAAGGTTTCATCCCCTTCAGTAGTTTTTGGATTGCAAAGTGAATTTTAAACTATTTAGAAAGGAATCTGCATTTATTGCCTAGGAGTAGAGTTGCAAGGCACGATGGGAGATTTTTTTTCCCATAATAAAGGGTTTCAAATCCCCTCCACATTTGGACACTTTCTCTGCCTAGGCAGCAACAGCATACGGTTAGAAAGAATTACTCAGTCACAGGATAGTCCAGCTTAAATAAACAGAAATAAGATGAGCACCACAGAGTGGTCTTTTAGCAGATTTTCTTGCCTTGTGAGGAGTGCAGAAAGGCAAACATGAAATGCTATGGCTCTCATACAGTTATGCAATGAATTATGCTGTTCAGAGAATTTGCACATCTTTTTTCCCTTGGACAACCTAATTCCTCTTACCAGAAACCTGAGGTTCCAAAGGACAAGTCATTTGCTTGATAATACACAGCTAATAACACTCCCCATTCAAAAACTCCAATTGTTTTTGTTGTTCAAGTCCAAACTCCTTAGCACAGAATTTAAGGTATAACAAACATTTAATAAGCATCTATACAGTCACGTACCTGTGGTTAGGCACCATGAGGGGCAAAGGTGAATAAGACTAGCTCTTGGAGAGTTGTAATATAAGGGAAGGAATCTGTCATCAAACAAATAATTAATTGCAGCAATGTAAGCGTCTTAGCCAGCTCGGGTTGCTATAACAAAGTACCGTAGACTGGGTGGCTTTATTGGTCACAGCTCTGGAGGCAGGGAAGTCCAAGATCAAGGTGCCAGCAGATTCAGGTCCTGGTGAAAGCCTGCTTGTTGGCTTGTAGACAGACAGACACACTTCCAGCTATGGGCTCACATGGCCTATGCCCTGTGCCTGCGTGTGAAGAGAGATTGAGATCTCTCTCTTTCTCCTCTTAAAAGGGCACTAATCTCATCTTGAGGGTCCTACTTTCATGACTATCACCTCTTGTAGGACCCACCTCTAAATACCATCACTTTGGTGGTTAGGGCTTCATCAGATGAATTTTGCAGGCCACAAACATTCAGCCAATCACAATAAGCAAGTGAATGAGGAAGGATGATCTGGGATAGAGATTTGAAAAGCCATCCTTCCCAATGGTCCCTCACTTGTTCCTGGGTCTATGAATAGCTTCCTTCCCATTGATGCATCAGGGAAACAAAAGGTAGAACAGCTTACATCACTTAGATAGGAGGACATGTGTGCGCTTGTCTGTTAGACTTTCAACCATAAGGTTAAAAGAGGGGCAGAGCTGTGGGTGAGGCTGGGGAAAAGGGGGTGAAGAGGGGCTGGCAGGGAAGACCAACACAAGGTCATTGACAATGACCCTGGAAGGTACTTCCCAAATTTCCTTCAGCTAAGACGGTCTGTTTGTACATTTTAATCAACATTTTGGACACAGAATGTATGCTTTTTTCTGAGATGTCCAAAATCTTGAGACCCTCTCCAAAGCCAGATCCCCAGGGCCAGGGGGATAGTTAATACATAAGTGAGATTGACTTCCCAGAGTGTAAGAACTCTTTTCTATAATCAGTGCCAGGTTCTGTGAGTCAGGGTTGCCTTCCTGCCTGTGTGCTGTTGGCCTGGGGAGGAGAGTATTTGCTTTGCTCCAGGAGTAACTGACTCTAGGCCCCTCCACATGTGTAGAGTCCTGAAGTGGGCAAGTGTCTCTGCTTGGGGTAAAGCAGACTGACCGAACAGTTTAGCAGCCAGTCCCTCGGTCTGGAGCCCGGCCCCACTAACGCCCTCCGGGTGCAATGACGCCAGCCTTTGCTGTGGGGACACTTTGCCCGTTGTGCTCCATAGGCTTGGAGAGTTTCAAAAACATTTTGAAATAGTTGGACCCCCGCTTACAGTTTTTCTTGGAAGTAAAATGCTGAGAAGTTGTATTGTTTGATCAAGTCAGAAGGACACAAGTTAGCTGTTTTCCTTGAAAGGCCCAGCGCTGTTTCCTCCATTCCTCCTTTCTCCCCTTCTTCTCTCCTTTCCTTTCACTCTGATGGAACACCTGCCATGTGTTGGCACCGCCCTAAGCACAGAAGTACACACTGAGGCATGGCATGACACCTCTCCTCTTCGTTCTAGAAATATTTATTGAATGTGCCGGGCACTATGCTATGTTATGCATTAAACAGGAAACACAGATTCTGCATCATCAGTATATAGTCTAGTAGGACTGGTGTTGAATAAGCACTGAGGAGCATTGCAAGTGAAAAGAATAGGGTTCCGTGAAGGTGTGTAACAGGGGGACTGAACTGCTTTTGGGGGATGAAGCAGTTCATGTTCTAAAGCAGGAGCATGCAGAAAGTGTTTAAAACATGCTTTTAAGTAAGTAAGCTCTGTTTTTTAGTTTACATTCCATCTTCCTAAAGTTGGCAATCAGATTAATAATAAAAAAATCTATTTAATCAAGTTATTTTGATTACATGAGCCAAGCAACCAGTCTGATAAATGAATTAGTTGCCCAAGAGTTAGGCAGACTTAGTCTTGGAATGATTGGCCTTTTGAAATAGGTCTACTCAAGATGGATTTAAACTTCCTAAGCTCATGTAGCAGTGGTAGTTGGCAGAATTCTAAGGGGGGGGTCCCCAATCCCCACCCTCCTGTCCCCCCGTATCTACCTTCTCCTAGTTATTCAGTCAAACACTAAGCTAGGTACTGTTGCAAAGGGATTTTGCAGATGTAACTGAGGTGTCAAATCAGTTGACTTTAAGATCAGGAGATTATCATGGCGCCAGGGCTGATCTAATCAGATGAACCCTTAAAAGGACCTGGGCTCTTCCTGGTGAAAAAGACTTGAAGAGTGAGACAGATTCAACACTGGCTGGCTTGAAGATGGAGGGGACCGTGTGGCAAAGGATGTGAGTGGCCTTTAGGAGCTGAGAGCAGCCACCAAAGAAATGGGGACCTCAGGTGTACACCACAAGGAACTGAATACTCTACAACCACATGACTTCGGAAAATGACCTTGAGCTACCAAGGAGAACAAAACCTTGTGGGCACCTTTTAACCATGTGAAATCCTGAGCAGAGAACCCAGTCATGCCGAGCACAGCCTTCTGACTTACAGCACTGTGAACTCACCGATGAGGGCTGTTTTAAGCCATTAAGTCTGTGATAACTTGCTGCATGGCAAGAAATAGAAAACCAGTGCAGCAGCTATGTTTCCCTGTTCAGAATCCTTTCCTTCAACTCCTAATAATATACTCAAATATTCCTGACAACAAAGACTGGGCAAATGACGAGGCAGACCATCATATTTCCTGCCTCTGGGCATGGTGATTGACTCAGGTGTTGGGCGGTGACCCAAGCTGTGCAGTCAGTGTGTTTACCTGACTTACCTGAAGAAGAGAGCTAATTTTCCTTTCTGGTCCTAAGCTGCAGAAATGGGAGCCCAGAGCTGTCCATAGCCATGTTCCTCAGGATATGGTGAAACTGGTCTAGCCCTTGACACCCAAAGGGCATGGAGAGTCCTGACAGAGTTTGAGTCCCTGAATCCATTGTCCTTTGTCACCTGACCCACGTTCTTTCAGTGATTTGTTTACGTGAGCCAAGGCTCCCCCTTTCCAGTTAAGCTAAATCACGTTCAGCTTTTGCCATTGGCGACCAGAGTCCTGAACAACACAGCTAGGAGTCAAGAACAGTTAACTGGAAGATACCAGTTCTGCTTGTTAGACAATATCAAAGCATAGAAGTACCTCTCTGCACATATCCTGGGTTTTTTTTTTTAAATCAGTGCTGAAGGTCATCACATGATAGCAAAAATACTAAACGCTAGCTCAATCTTCGTATTATTAGCTACCTTAGATGTCATCTGGTTAAGGTCCCTCATTTTCTACATGCAGAAGCTCAGGCCCAGAGAGGAGCAGCTAATCAGGAAGTGAGTGGGTCATTCCAGAATCACTGGATAAAAATGACCCAGGTTGAATGAAAAACGATGCTGCTTGCGTCTAGTTTTTCTCTTCTGCTTTCCATGGTTACTTGACTAGTTCTGTGACCATTCCAGAGTGTTTTCCTCAAGTTTTAAAAAATTGTGTCTAGTGAATGCTGTGACTCTCCAGATCCTTGTGGTTAAATTTCAAATGAAACCTTCCAGTCTCTGAAACTCTGAGGATATCTCAGTTGATCAGGATGATTCTTACTTGATTCTACCAAAAAGGGTGTAAAACTGCATCTTCCGGTACAGGCTGTTAGATGCTTAGCTCCAGCATAGCTTATCTTTGTGAAGATTGTATGGAGATAAATTCATAAATGATTGTCTCCCTTGAGTACAAATATAAGTTGTTTCCATAGATACCTGTTCACAAAACTAATGAAGCAAGTGTTTTCCAAAACCTGCTTGAATGACACCTCTGACATATGAACTTATTAACTTATTTCACTTGACTGCTAGAGCTGGCAGGGGTCTGAGAGCTCATTAGACCCAGCCTCCCATTGTTCAGACAAAGACAATGGATTCCAGAGAGGAGGAGGGTCTTGCTCAAGACCAGATTCTATTTTTTTTTTGCGGTACGCGGGCCTCTCACCGTTGTGACCTCTCCAGTTGCGGAGCACAGGCTCCGGACGTGCAGGCTGAGTGGCCATGGCTCGCGGGCCCAGCCACTCCGCGGCATGTGGGATCTTCCCGGACCGGGGCACAAACCCGTGTCCCCTGCATCAGCAGGCGGACTCTCAACCACTGCGCCACCAGGGAAGCCCCTCAGATTCTATTTTTAAAACATCAATAAGCAGTCTGCAATGCCTTTAAAAGAGATGAATGGATAGAATTTTTTTTCTTTAAAACTTGCAATTTCTGCATAAACACCAAAAAAGGAGCAAAAAATATAAAGATCACCCACCATTTGCATTTTACAGCAACGTGGGAAAGATTTGCTTCCAAAATTAAGAAAAATCTTAACAATAAGATATAACAAAATGACCTATTTGTTATAAATCCAAACATTGGGAGAGAAGGATGGCTTTTCATTATGAAAATTGATACCAATTTATTTTTAAATATTTAGAAAATTTTAAATTGTAGAAAGAAATAAGCAGGAAAAATGATCATAATTTTCATTACTCAACAAAACCACACTTCAACATTTTCAGTGTTTTTTCTTTCAATCTTTTTTTTTTATATGTATAGGAAATTTAGGAGGATGACAGTCACAAATATTTTCCCATGTTATTACAACTTCTTTATAAATATCTACTAAGTGTATGTGAAATGTTTTTCTTTTGCAACTTGCTGTTCTATTATGGAAATGCTGGGGTTTAAAATAACCTTACAATGAGCATCTTCATGTATAAATATCCTTTTCCATATTTAGGATGATTTTCTTATTCCTCATAAATGGAATTTCTGGGTCTGTCTTATAGTAGGTGCTTAGCTCAATAGATATTCATGAACAGAATGAAATAAGTATATTAATCAAAATAGGTGAGGTGTGCCATGGTAAATGCAGCTCTAGTATCTCAATGAGCTAACAAAATAAGAATTTACTTCTTTTTTTTTTTAGCGGTACTCGGGCCTCTCACTGTTGTGGCCTCTCCCGTTGCGGAGCACAGGCTCCGGACGCGCAGGCTCAGCGGCCATGGCTCACGGGCCCAGCCGCTCTGCGGCATGTGGGATCTTCCCGGACCGGGGCACGAACCCGTGTCCCCTGCATCGGCAGGCGGACTCCCAACCACTGCGCCACCAGGGAAGCCCAAGAATTTACTTCTTAGTCATACAAAATCATCTTTGGGTTCAGGTTACCCTCTGAAGCTGCCATCTTCCTTCTGTGGATTCAGCAATCCAGGCTGTTCAGTCTTTTGGCTCCAACTTCCCAACGGTGGCCTATTCTGTGATCACATCTTCAGAGGAAGGTTCCTAAATGCTTCAGTCCAGAAGTAACACACATCACCTCTGCCCATAACCCAACGGGCAGAACTAGTTACACAGCTAGTTCTGACTCCAAGGAGGTGAGGCAGCGTGAGGAGGTGTGATCTTCCCACACATAAAAAGGAGGTGATTGCTTTCCTATGGAGTCACCATCGATTCCCATAAGAAAGTCCTTTCACTATACTTAATTACTACACTCATTGGATATTACTCCATTTAGAAAGTATTTGCTCTAGTGATGGACAAAAAAATTTTTAAGTTTTATTCCTTTGATTACCTCAAGATTGACTTTTTCTTGTATTCATTAGTTCATTCATTAAATCAATCATTCAACAAATATTTACTTAATAGGTGACTCAGCACTGACCCAGGTACTGGGGCTGCAATGGTGAACACACAGACATGGTCCCTTCCACATGGTCCGTGTAATCAATGACTAGTGAGAGTTCCTCTTTGATGAACTGTCTGTATAATACCTTTGCCTGTTTATATTGAGTTCTTTGTGTTTTTCTCATTGAATTGCTTGACTTCTTTATACAGCAAAGAGAGCAACTCTGTTGTATTTACTGCAAATGTTTTCTTCAGTTTGCCTTTCAGTCTTAATTTTGGTGGTGTTTTCCCTTTTTTACAGAATTTTGAAATTATCTATTCAAATCTACTGGATCCTTTCCCTTATGATTTCTTCTCTTGCTTTTAGGCTTAGAAAATAAATGGTTAGAACTACTTATATCCAGAAAAATGGTTATTTCTGAGTTTTCTTATAATTTTTCTCTCGCTGGAAACCACCTTGTGAGAAAACACACACATATGACACATATATTTATAATTATAGTATAATAATGTTACTCTTTTTATCATTTCAATTGAATATAATTATATATATTAATTATATTATATATCAAATATATGTATGCCTGTTTTCTCACAAGAGGAAAATTGTAAGAAAATTCAGAAATATATATATTATATATACTCAAAAAGACATATTACATATAATTATATATTTTATGTGTGTGTTATATATGATTGCATTATATAATATATGTATGTGTGCGTTTTCTCATAAGGTGGTTAATATATATAATTGTATATATTAATTATATGCTACGTAATTTATAAATATATACATATAAAATTCAGTGCAGAATCCAGGATGCCACATACAGATTATGAGCATAAAATTCCCTATAGTAGATCCCATGCCCTCTCACCTCTCCTGTTAGTACAACCTTTTCTCCTCTTGGGGTTCCTACTCTTTCTCACCTCCAGCTTCCCCACTACATTTCTATAGTGTTTTGCTCTCAGCAGCCTGTCCCCTTTGAGGTATTAACTCACAAAAAATGAAGACCTTACTTCTGTTGGGGCAGATTGCATTTTAATTGGGGCTTCCAGCCCTTTAACTGACAAAGATTAATTTTCAAAAGAGAAATTTCAGGCACTGTGACAGTCAGTAGGGGGGAGATTTTGAGCCAGGAACTCCTGACTTGTCTCTTCAAACCACACCACAAGATCTGCCTTAAGTGGCACCTACCAAAATCTCATGTTCTTCTCCCACGCTGACATGAAATCCAGAGTCAGCTGTCATTTGCTCACCCTGTATAAGGTTAGCTCCTCTCAGATGGCTTCTTTTCACCTTATTTATCTTTTCCCCAAAGACTAGCTTCCTCTCCTGGCTACCATACTTCTATTATTAGCTCTAACACTGAGGCCCAGAATCTCAGTCACTTCCAGCCCCATGGTTCATTCACTGTCCCACAACACCATTCAGACATCCCTGTGTGTTTCCGTACTCTGGAAACATGTTTCACTGGGACACTGGTCCACTTATCCATCGCCTTGCAGGCATGGTCAATAGTAACCCTCACTCTTCTGAATCCACAGAGACCTGTGTCTGTGCCAGCAGTCTCCAAAGTGGGGTGTCTATGGCAATCCTTTGGGGTGCAAGAAAGTAGTGGAACTTTTGCTTATAAAATGTCAACCTTTTAAAACACCCATTTTTTGTGTGTTTTTACATGGACATAGTATATTCATTTAGAAGTATATGACCAATTTTGGGGACTTCCCTGGTGGCTCAGTGGTTAAGAATCTGCCTGCCAATGCAGGAGACATCGGTTCGAGCCGTGGTCCAGGAAGATCCCACATGCCACAGAGCAACTAAGCCCGTATGCCACAACTACTGAGCCTGCACTCTAGAGCCCATGAGCCACAACTACTGAGCCCACGTGCCACAACTGCTGAAGCCCATGTGCCTGGAGCCTATGCTCCGCAACAAGAGAAGCCACAACAATAAGCCCGGGCACCACAACGAAGAGTAGTCCCCGCTCGCCACAACTAGAGAAAAGCCCCTGTGCAGCAACAAAGACCCAATGCAACCAAAAATTAAAAATAAATTAATTAATTAATTTAAAAAAGAATAATCAGTCCTTAGTCTGAGAAACAGCTGGAGACAGTGTATGAAGGTAAGCTGAAACATTCTGTGTGAGGGGATGCATTGATGCTGGCTTTGTTTCAATGAACTGGTCACATTATGGAGTCAGAGAGAAATCCTCCCTTTCCATGTTTAAAAGTTGGAAGCTTGGGCTTCCCTGGTGGCGCAGTGGTTGGGGGTCCGCCTGCCGATGCAGGGGACGCAGGTTCGTGCCCCGGTCCAGGAGGATCCCACATGCTGCAGAGTGGCTGGGCCCGTGAGCCATGGCCGCTGAGCCTGCGCGTCCGGAGCCTGTGCTCCACAACGGGAGAGGCCACAACAGTGAGAGGCCTGCGTACAGTAAAAAAAAAAAAAAAAAAAAAAAAAAGTTGGAAGCTTATCTCTATCTGCTTCTCCAAAAACTGCTTTAAACACATCAGTTTTAGACATGTCCTATGCACATGTTTGGTCCCAGGGATGTGGAAAAGTACTAGAAAAAAATTCACGGGATAATTTGGACCTCCAAAGAAAATATTCGACTTCACGGGGCACATATGCTCAGTCTCTGTCACCTCTCCCATCTCTTTCCTGTTGGTGACTCCTTCCCCTCGTCTGTCCTGCTGTCTGTCTCCCCACCTTTGGTTTCTGCCCTCCACGGCATTTTGCTGTTTTTGCTCTGGATCTGTAGCTCACTGCCAGGGGCTGGTGAACAAAGACTGTCCTCCACCTCCTCTGCTCAACTTGTCTGTGTTGCTTCAATCCTAGAACCCACTTAAACCCACTCAGGCCCTTCCTTAGCTGCCATCACCCACAGCTCTAGTGGGTGGGTGCTGTGAAGAAAATACTTCTTAAAAATAAAGGAGCCCAGCGGCTGCCCTGGATTCTTGGTTTCCCAAGAAGAGCTCCAATATCAAGAGTCCTGGTGTAGATGCTGAGTCAAACTCCCTTTGGGGCCCATTGGAAGATGTGTTTCAGACCCATGGAGAACAAGCAGCAGGATGGATACACCGTCCCTGGTTTATCCACCACCATTGCCAGAGCTCAGGAACGATGCTTGCCAAAGAGCACAGCATCCCATTAAAGGCTCATAATAAAATTCTAAAATTTACAAAACTAATAATGACTGAATTGGGTTTAAGTAACACTATCCTGTTGCAGTTGCTTCCTTCAGCTTCTGTTACATCTCAGAAGAAAAAGAATCACAACAGAAAAGGACACATAAAATGTCCCTCCCCAAGTCCCTGTAGGGGAACAGTACATGTGAAGGCTGCCAATGGAAACCTTAACTCCTTAAAGGATAAGTATGAAATAATCCCCCTAAGTGTGGATCTTAGATTTATTTGTTGTTATAAAGACAGGTTGTCCTACTGAGGCCATAGGCAAATACGCACCGTAGAAACTATCTTTCCTCTTGGCCACAGCCGTGGCAGGCACTGTTAGTGATCACCTACTCTTTCTTGCTAATCCTCAGTAGAATACTTTAGGAGAAACTAAGGAACGTTGCCAAGGGAGGTGAAAGCTGTTTTCCCTTCTGACCTAGAGGAAGCACACACCCGTAAAGGAGTGGACTATTATCCAGAGAAGATGTAGCCCTTCATACGGGAACCTGGAAACTTAGAGATTCAGCCTACCGTGGGAGGGAACTCCTGTCTCTCTCTCCCTGTGGGTCTGTCTTGAGAAGTCTAGCTGTGCTGGAGTGCACCAGGTGGAAAGGGAGAGAGAGAGATGTGGGGATATGCCAGAAGCTAGGCAGGGAGACCCTGAAGAGGAACACAAGCTGGAGATGAGTAAGTTACACTTCGTAAGCCAGATTCCTTCGTTACAGCTAGCTTTCTGGGTCTGTTTTCTCTTTTGCTATCCTTGAGCCATAGGCAAAATTCATTCATTCATCCATTCATCCATCCCACCCATTCATTCATTCATTTAGCAGATATTTATTGAGCATCAATCTTGTAGCAGTCTCTGAACTATGATCTAGAATATGGGGATGAGTGACATAGAGACAGTCCAGGGAATGCAGACCAATGACAGCCATTTATGCTCATTTACACTCAAATGGCCATTTATGTTGTTTGGGGGAAATGCTGATGTTATGGGATCACACAGTAGGGGAGCCCAGGCTGTCTAAGTGCTCTGGTTAAGGGGTGTCTATTCTTCAACATGGTCTCATTGGATGGACTGAATACAGAGAGTAGCATTATGGGCAGGGCTTGGGCAGGAAATTAAAGAGGAGCTGTTCCCTGGGAGTTGTGGCCATGAGATTCAGGCACCTTATCTACATAAAGGCTCTTTTTCCACTGCCAGTCTTGGAGGACTGGGTGTGATACTAGTAGAGGTTTGATTTTTATAGGGTGGGAGCTAAATCTGGGCTCTGCCATTGTGTTTTTCTCTTCTCTCCCAAAGGTGATTCTTAGAAACCTCCACTCTGAAGGCCTCTTGTCCTTCAATCAAGCATCCAGCACATCCTCACAACTCCCTCGGATCACCCTGAGGCCACTCTTCACACCGTTGACACCACTACCATTATTCCTGACACATGAGGCAGGATGACCCAAGACCAGAAGGTCATCATGATCAAGAGGTGAGCAGATAGTACTTAAAGGCAGAGAGGGTTGGGACTGGAGAGGAATTCCCTAATAGCTATTATAAACGGAGATACAACAGGTTTGAACAAACGACCTGGAACAGGAAGAGGGGAGGAGGGAGGAGTCAGGCAGAGATAATGCCAAGAGTGGATGCCTGGGCTGTGCAGGGACATAAAAGGGGCTCAGAGAGGGCTTAGGAAGCAGATCGGAAAGGAAGATAGTGGAGGAAGGTAAAGAATCCAGTCTTTGGTGTTCAGGTGTGTGGCTGGGGATTGTGAGAGACTGGATCAGGGAACTGGAAGGCTGGAATGTCCGCTGTGTTCTTGGAATGACTTCCTGAGGGCTTCGCATGTAACCAAATATTAGCACTCATTTACTAAATAAAAACTCTTCTGTCCCTGGGCTAGCAGGGAGTGGAGTGGCATGCCCCCCACCCTCATCCCAAAGACAGGTCAGTCCCCGTCCCTAAGACTGTCACAACCTAGACCAAAAAGTGCCCCGAGAGCCTAGCAGGATCATTCTGGTGCACAGACTCAGTGTCCAGGGCTCCTGAGTGGCCATAGGACAGCCAGGGCTCCTGCCTCCCATAAATCCAAGCCAAGAACAGTAAAGCACAGAGAAGGGAGGTAAGTAGGAGCAGGGAGAAGAAAAGTCCCAGAAATGCAGGTTAGATTGCAAATAATAATAAAGCAATAACCTGGCTGAACTCCATCCAATTCAGTTCAATTCCCCAAGTACATGCTGAGTGCCCCTGTGTGCCTGTTCTGAACTAGTATGCTGGAGAGGAGGGCTACAAGAAAAAATGAGCAGTTTGGTGGAGGTCAGGCATGCCAAAGAGAAGGTATCTTTTCAGGCACCAAAGCTCTGCCCTGTAGATGGCTGCCTTTGCATCGGAGGTCCCCTGACAATTCACAGGAGATTTCTCTCAAAGACCTTCCAAAGCAGTGCCTCTAAGACCCTAGTCCGTGCCCCCAGGCAGCCAGGAGTCTGTTCCATTTGATACAGACCAAGCAGACCCTTTCTGAAGTTTTTGTAGAAATGGAAGTGATCTGATGAGAGTAGGGAATTTTAAAGGTGAAAACAGGGGCAAGAACGGAGAATGGATTGGAGGTGGAGAAAATGCAGAAGTAGGGGGCCAGTTAGGAGAATACGAATACTCCAGTTTCACTGAGTTGGTGGCAGTGAGTAGAGCAAAGGGACAGAAGAGGATGAGGACACAGAGGCTCTGCCAACTAACTGGCTGTAGAAGACAAAAGAAAGAAGAGTTTGAGACGGCCTTGGGCAAATGACTAAGGAGGGTCAGGGGGCTCTGAGGAGAAGCATTTGAAGAAGGAAGGTAATGAGTTCCATGTTAGTGGTAATACAGGATTCCATCCTTCCTTTCCTGGATTCTTCCTCCTGGTTCCCCTTCTCTAGGCTCAGCCCTCCAGTTCCCTTTTCATGGGGTTTCTAAAAGGCAAACTTTACTGGATCGTTCCCTACATCCAGCCTCAAGTGGTTTCCATCACCTTCAGTGAAAGCCCACTGTCCTGAGCACAGCATACAAAGCCTTGGAGCTCTGCCTGGCCTACATCTTAGCCTCGTCTCCTGCCACTCTGCCTCTGGGACTCAACACTCCAGACATCCTGAAATATTTGCATTTTTTTCAAAGAAGGCAGTTTCATGCCTCAGTGCCTTTGTAACTGTAATGCGTCACCCTGGAAGTTCTTTCCCTCCTTAACTGCCTGGTGAACTTCTCACCATTTGTTCTCACGTGGCTTAAAATACAACAAAGCATTCCCCCATGGTCCTTCTCACCCTCTCAAAGGAGGTTTACTCAAAGAATGCAAGACTGTTCAATACTTGAAAATCAATCAATGTAATCCACGATATTAATAGCTAAAGAAGAAAAATCACACGGTCTTATCAACTGATGCAAAAAACATTTTTAACAAAATTCAACATGTATTCATGACAAAACTCTTAGAAGAAAATAGGGGTAGAGGGGAACTTTCTCAACTTGTTGAAAAGTATCTACCAAAAGCCTACAGCTAATATTACACTTAATGGTGAAAGATGGAATGCTTTCCTCCCAAGATCAAGAACAAGGTAAAAGATGTTTGTTCTTACCACTCTTATTCAATATATTATTGGAAGTTCTGATCAATTAATAAGACACAAAAAGGAAATAAAGTGCATACAGGTCAGAAAGGAAGATATAAAACTGTCCCTATTTGCAAATGACATGGTTGTCTATGTAGTAAATTCCACAGAATCTATAAACAAACATACAAACAAAACCAACCCAACTCCTAGAACAAATAAGTGAGTTCAGCAAAGTTGCAATATACAAGATAAACATACAAAAATTGTACACATTTGTATTTCTAGATATACAATTGTATATGCAATTGTTATTTCTACATATCAATGAATAGGTGGACATCAAAACTCAAAATACAATGCCATTTTCAATTACTCAAAAAAAAAAAGAAATGCTTAAGTGTAAATCTAACAAAACATCTACAGAACTTCTATACTGAAAACAATGTTGAAAGAACCAAAGATCTAAGTAAGTGGAGACATAGCGTGCTCATGGATTGGAAGGTTCAACATAATTAAGAGGTCAATTCTCCCAAATGCAGGTTTAATGCAATTCTTATCAAAATCCCAGCAAGATTTTTTATAGGTATAGACAAAAGTATTCTAAGATATATATGGGGACTTCCCTGGTGGCACAGTGGTTAAGAATCCGCCTGCCAATGCAGGGGACGCAGGTTCGATCCCTGGTCTGGGAAGATCCCACATGCCGCGGAGCAGCTAAGTCCGTGCGTCACAGCTACTGAGCCTGTGCTCTAGAGCCCACGAGCCACAACTACTGAGCCAGCGTGCTGCAGCTACTAAAGCCGGCACGCCTAGAGCCCATGCTCCACCAGAGAAGCCACCGCGATGAGAAGGCCGCACACTGCAACAAAGAGTAGCCCCCGCTCAAAGCCCGCGCACAGCAACGAAGACTCAATGCAGCCAAAAATAAATAAATAAAATAAAAATAAATAAAATTTATATGGAAGTGCAGATGAACCAGAATAGCTAACATCATTTTGTAAAAGGATTCTACAATGGAAGGAATCAGTCTACCTGATTTCAAGACAGAGCTGTGATGTTTACAGAGTGATAGACACATAAACCAATGGAACAGAATAGAGAATCCAGAAACACATTAACACAAATATGCCCAACTGATTTTTTGCAGAAGTACTAAAGCAGTTCAATGGAGGAAGGCTAGCTTTTTCAATGAACCTCGACTTAAATCTCACGTCTTATTAAAAAATTAACTTAAAAGGATCATGGGCTTAAATGTAAAATGTAAAACTACGAAGCTTTTAGAAAAGAAAATATCAGAAGAAAAATCTTTGGGATCCAAGGCTAAGCAAAGAGTTCTTAGATTTGCCACCAGAAGCATGATCTATAAAAGAAAAAAAATTGAGTTTCATCTAAATTTAAAAATTTGCTTTGTAAGTATCCTGTTACGAGAATGAAAAGACAACCTTCAGACAGTGAGACAATAAGTTTGCAAAGCATACTTCTGACAAAGGAATAGCATCTAGAATACATAAAGATCTCTCAAAATTCAACAGTAAATAATAAAAGAAAACCAATTAGATTTGGGGGAAAAGGCATGAAGGAACATTTTGCTGAAGAGGATATAGAGATGGTAAATAAGTGGGTGAAGAGATGCTCGACATCACTAGCCATTAGGGAAATGTAAATTAAAACCACAACGAGTTATCGCTATACATCTACCAGAAAATCTAAAATAAAACATAGTGATGGCATTAAAGCTGATCACTTATACATTGCTGGTGGGAAGGTAAAATGGTACAGCCACTTCGGAAAAGCTCGGCAGCTTCTTAAACAACTAAAAATGCAACTACCGTATGACCCAGAGTTTCAATCCCAGAGAAATTTTTGCAGAGAAATGGAAACACGTTCAAACAAAAGGCTGTACACGAATGTTCAAAGCAGCTTTTCTGGTAGCAGCCCCAAACTGTAAACGACCGAGATGTCCTTCAACAGGTGAACGGCTAAACACACTGTGGTACCTTCATATCATGGAATACTTCACAGCAGTAAAAATGAATGAACCATTGATACACACAGCAAGTTGGATGAATCTCCAAGGAGTCATGCTGAGTGAAAAAAGCCAATTCCAAAATGTTACATATTATATTACTACATTTACATAACATTCTTGAAATGACAAAATTACAGAAATGCAGAATGGATTAGTGATTGCTGAGAGTCGAAGATAAGTGGGGGAAGAAGATGCAGGAGGCAAGGGGGCCTGGCTATAAAAGGACTACAGGATGTAGTGATGATATTGCTCTGTGTCTTGACTGTCTCAATGTCAATATTCTGGTTGTGATCTCGTACTACAGCTCTGCAAGATGTTACCCTTGGGAGAAACTGGGTAAAGGATACAAAGAATCTCTCTGTACTGTTTCTTACAACTCCACATGAATGTACAATTATCTCAAAATAAAAAGTTTAACTAGAAAAATAAAGCAAAAACCACACCCCTTTATCATCTCACAGGTCAGAAGTCCAAGTATAGCACAACTGGATCTCTTGCTCACGTCTCACCAGGCTGAACCCAAGGTGCCAGCCAGAGCTTGGGGGTCTCATCTGAGGCTTGGGGGTCTTCTTCCATGTTCAACCAAGAGTTGGCAGAACTCAGTTACTTGTGGCTCTAGGACTGCTCTCCCATTTCCTGGCTGACTGTCAACCAGGGACCATTCTCAGTTTCCTAGGGCCTTCCTGCTATTTCCTGCTATGTGGCCCTTCCCATATTCCCTCTCATGCTTGGAAGGACTCAGATCCACTTATGGCCTCATCTGATTAGGTCAGGCCCACCCAGATAATCTCCCCTTTTATTAACTCCAAGTCAATTGATGAGTAGCTTAACCATGGGCGTGATAGCCCATCATATTCACAGCTTCTGCCTGCCCTCAAGGTAAAGGAATTGCACAAGGCATGTACACCAGAGGGCAGGAATCTTGGGACTATCTTAGTCCCAGTGCTCTGGGTGGCATAGACTGAGGTCTTTGTTGGGACTGCATTGCAGTGCAATTCTTCTCTCTGCTCAGTCCTTCAGCCTTCATTCCCCATAGTCATTGATCCCTAGAGCACTTGCCAATCAATTTTCTGCTGTGAGTCTGTTTCCCAAGGAACCTGACTAAGACAGTAGTGCTATACTAGAGGGCATGGAAGACAGATTGATAACATTTTAAAAATCCCTGAGCCAGGTATATGGGAGACTCTACTTAAAATGGATGTTGACAGAGCTCTGGGGGGGTTATCCCTAGGCTGGCAAGTCAGGAGCACCACATGGGTAATTGTTGACAATGAAAACCAAGTCACTCAATGGTCTGCCTCTAGATTTAGCTTAAACTCAGCTCTCCTATAACATCATCATCATTACTATGATATCATAGTTATCATACATTGAGAGTTCAGAAACCATGCAAAACATTTCGCCGACCATCTAATGAGCCATTATAGCAGAGTGGTTGAGAGTACCAGGGATTAGACGACTCAGCGTTGAACGCCAGCTTCTCCATTTGATAGCAATATGGCTCCAGTGAGCCCAGCTTTCCAAGGCTCAGTTTCCTCATCTATAAAATAAGGATGGTATCTGTTTTATAGAATAACCCGTCATGTAGAACTCTTAATATGTGCTTGGTACAGAGCAAGCATTCCATAATTGTCAGCAACCTTAAAGCCTCATTTAATTCTTATAACAGCCCCGCATGAGGGTTTATAGCTGAATAAGCTGAGGTTCAGAGAGGTCAAGCAGCCTCCTAGGATCCAACAAACAGCTAAAAGGTGTCAGAGGTAGGATTTAAACCAAGCTCCTTCTGACTATAAAGTCTTAGCCCTTAACCATTATCCTGGCTTGCCTCACTTTGTGGGTATCCACGGGAGCAGTGAAGCCAGCACTGCCTTAAGCACAATGCAGAAAGAAAGAACAAATGAAAAGACACACGCAGAGTCTTAAAATCCCTGGGAAGGAAATGCAGGGGGGAGGGAGTTGCCACTGGTTCACCTGAAGGATGTCAGGCTTCTGAGCCTGAAGCTGTGTGCTGCTACGTGGCTCCCTAAATGGGGTAGTGGAAATCAGAGTCTCTCTTCTCGAGACAGCTAAGCCCTTCAGGAAAATGTTATTACAGGTCCATGATCTCTTATTCAAACATTTTGATTCAGACAGCTCTGAATACCAAAAGTTTTTCATCATTCTGACTTGACCCAGATTGACCTGAGCTCCCTGTCAGCTTTGCAGCTTCACAAAGGAATGAATAGTCATACACTTGCTGCAGAAATGTTCGTGTGATCATTTCCTGAGGTGTCAGCTACCGAGTTACCTTTCTAAAATCTGAGAAATCCCGAATTTCAGATGAGGGGTTGGGGGCCTTTAATTATTATCTCTGACAATTTTTGCTACTTACCAGAGCAGAGAACACAGACACACCAGATTTCATTCACGGAATGACTTTCATGTAAAGAGCTTTTATCCAAGAGCTCTTCAGAGGATCCCTTGTTCCCCACAAGGAAAAATAACCAGCCCCAGGCCATGCGTACCCATCCAGCTCTACCTGAAAGCAGGCCGGGTACCCTAGGTGGCTGCTGCCCAGTCTACTTCCCAGCACCATGGTTTTCCACTCTGTGTTATAGAATTGTCCTGCATTGTTTTCCTACCCAGAAGGCTGATTCTGGTGTGACTTTGTGTTGTTTCGGGATAAGGGGGTTGAGGTGGAGAGAAAGTCGAGGCTGTGGGTGCAGAAGAGAGACAGGAATTGTGACCCTCCCCAGCCTCCAGTTCCTTTCCTGGGGCCTCTGGGGATAGCAGTCGTTTGCTCACAGTATTTTCCATATAATCCCAAAGTGTAAACTTTACCTATTTTGAATGCATGAATTCCACGCCATCCTTTCTCCTTCTTTACAAAACATCCAATAGACAAAATATCCAATGAGATACAGCCTTGGTCTTGTTTAAGATCACAGGTCTACGCTGCGAAGGAATAGAGTCCCTATAAGGAATAAATGGGCCGTATCTCAGTATTCCTGCTGAGTCTATTTTCTACCGTTGAAAACCACATGTAGCCACTTTGATGTGGGCTGAATAGGTGGGGCATCATTTTACCACCATTTGTTTAGCTGCACTTTGGCAAATGTCAAGTCCAAGTCTGTGTATTTGGACAAAATGAGGTCAGCAGCCTCCTGATGGGCTTTCTGTCTGGCAGACGGCACCTTACCAGCCTCCTCTCCACTAGGAATTGTGGGACTCCTAGGGAAGCATCAAGTGATTAAGGTTCCTGGTTGCTTTCGTCTGTCCAGGGTAAATATCAGAGATCAGCCAGTACAGAAGATACTTGCCGCTACTCCAGCTCCAGAGCCCACCCTGAGTGCAAACTCAGTAAAGACTTGGAGCGTTTAAAGGAAAAAACTAAAAATGGGTCTACGTTCGGTCACTTCCAAATTATTCTCATTCTTACGGTCTATCCAGGGCCACGTCTCCTTCATTTCCTTTTCATCAGTTACCTATCTTTGGCCAACAAATGATCACTGGTGATTCCTTTTCCAATACATGGCTGGGAAGCAATGAGACAAAAAAACAAAATTGTTTTCTTGTTTGAGTTAAATTCAATTTTACAAACAAATTGAGTTTGTGCTAATGGCCAGGTATTCTGCTTGGTACTAGGGATAAAAGGACTGGGGATTACAGTCAAGTGATAGGGAAAAGACCAGTTGATTCCCAATGATGAAAAGTTAGCACAGATGCTACAGGAGATGTGAGAGTCACTCAACTTTGCCTTGGTGGGGGTGGTGGAGGATCAGGGAAGACTTCCTGGAGGAGGTGACAGCCATTCTAATAAGACGTTACCCAGGCAAATGGGTGAGAAGGGGGTGAAGACGTTGTATGCAGAGAATACTTCTCCAAAGGTTCTGAGGTGAGTACATGGCATGAATTATATTACATACAATTTAGTTTCAAATACTTCAGCCTAGACAGAGAGATGTATCTGTTACTTTTTTTTTTGATCTGTTACTTTTAATTTACCTCCTAGGAGCAATTTGTTAACATCTGAAGTGCCCTGCTCAGGAATACACATTCCAGAGTGTTTGTAAGCTTTGATAGATGCTAACTGGATGTCACACTCCAGAAGCACCTTCTACAAGAGCTTCGACCATCATTTTTCCTTTCCAGCTTTATTGAGATATTACTGACTTATAATATACGTAAGTATAAGGTGTACAATGTGATGATTTGATACATGTATATATTACAAAATGATTCTACAATAAAGTTAGTTAACACCTTAGCCCACTCACATAATTACCATTGTTTTTTGGGGTGATAAAAATTTAAATCTGCTCGATTAACAACTTTCAAATATATAATATGATATGGTTAATTATAGTCACCATGCTGTACATTGGATCCCCCGAATTTATTCATCTTATTGCTGGGAATTTGTACCTTTGACCAACACCTCTTACCTTCCCCACCCCCTGCCCTTGGCAATCATCATTCTATTCTCTATTTGTATGAGTTTGACTTTTTTAGATTCCTCATATAAGTGAGAACATAAAATATGTCTTTCTGGGGCTTCCCTGGTGGCACAGTGGTTGAGAGTCCGCCTGCTGATGCAGGGGACACAGGTTTGTGTCCTGGTCCCGGAAGATCCCACATGCCGCGGAGCGGCTGGGCCCGTGAGCCATGGCCGCTGAGCCTGCGCGTCCGGAGCCTGTGCTCCGCAACGGGAGAGGCCACAACAGTGAGAGGCCCGCGAACCGCAAAAAAAAAAAAAAAAAAAAAAAAAGTCTTTCTGTATCTGACTTATTTCACTTAGCATAATGTCCTCAGGGTCCATCCATGCTGTTGCAAAGGCAGGATTTCCTTCTTTTTTATGGGTAAATAATGTTTGTATATATATATGATATATATATATGTTTGTATATCATATATATCATATATATATTTGTATATCATATATATATCATATATATGATATATATACACATCTTCTTTATATAGTCACTTTATATGGAAACTTAGGTTGTTTCCATGTCTTGGCTATTGTAAATGATGTTGCGATGAACATGGGGGCACAAATATCTCTTTGAGTTGGAGTTTTCATTTTCTTTGGATATATACCCAGAAGGAAGGCTCCTGGATCATATGGTAGTTCTATTTTTTTTTTTTTTTTTTTTTTTTGCAGTACGTGTGCCTCTCACTGTTGTGGCCTCTCCCGTTGCGGAGCACAGGCTCCGGATGCGCAGGCTCAGCGGCCATGGCTCACAGGCCCAGCCGCTCCGTGGCATATGGGATCCTCCCGGACCGGGGCACGAACCCGCATCCTCAGCATCGTCAGGCGGACTCTCAACCACTGCGCCACCAGGGAAGCCCTCTATTTTTAATTTGTGTGTCTTCTTTGGAAAAATGTCTATTCAAGTCCTTTGCCCATTCTTAAATTGGATTGTTTGGTTTTTTGCTATTGAGTTGTATGAGTTCTTTCTATATTTTTGATATTAATGCCTTATCAGACAGTTTGCAAATATTTTCTTCTGTTCCGTATTTGGTTTGCAAATATATTCTCCTGTTCACCTTTGTATTTTGATGATTTTTCCCTTTTTCGTGCAAAACCTTTTTAGTTTGATATAGTCTCACTTGGTTGTTTTCGCTTTTGTTGCTAGTGCTTTTTTTTTTTTTTTTTGCGGTACACGGGCCTTTCACTGTTGTGGCCTCTCCTGTTGCGGAGCACAGGCTCCGGACGTGCAGGCTCAGTGGCCATGGCTCGCGGGCCCAGCCACTCTGCGGCATGTGGGATCTTCCCGGACCGGGGCACAAACCTGTGTCCCCTGCATCAGCAGGCGGACTCTCAACCACTGCGCCACCAGGGAAGCCCCCTGCTAGTGCTTTTAATGTCATATCCAAAAAAAAAAAAAAAAATCTTTGCCCAGACCAATGTCAGGGGCTTTCTCCCTATGTTTTCCTCTAGCAATTTCATAGTTTCGGGTCTTGCATTTAAGTCTTTAATCCTCTTTAAGTTAGTTTTTGTGAGTGGTGTAAGATAGGGATCCAATTTCATTCTTCTGCCTGTGATGATCCAGTTTTCCCATCACCATTTATTGGAGAGACTATCCTTTCCCCACTGAGTCTTCTTAGCCTCCTTGTCAAAAATAGTTGGCCATATATACGTGGGTTTATTTCTGGGTAGAGTTTCAGCAATCTTTATCTTCCATCCTCACTAGAGAGTTTGTTCATTTGTATAATGGGTTTAGAAATAATTTTCATTGTTTAAATGAATGGTGAAAAAGATATGGTGGATAGCTAGAAATACAATATGGGCTCTCCATTGTTACATGAACAGAGTGTAAGAATTTTGCAAGCTCAAGGGCTTACACCCTTCACAATGGCTCGCCATGCCTAAGATTCCACCTAATCTCTGTGCCTCACTTAACAGATGAGGCTGTTGCCTGATTGTGACTAGTAGCCCAGATGAATTCTGCCACTAGAACATTGTCTCTGTGTCAGACAGAGAGCAAACTTAGGGAAAAAAGATTGTGCATGTTTGTAGTGCCTGCTTATTAGTAAATCTTTGTATGGATAGCAGAATTTGGTCTGGGTCTTGCTTTCAATGCAACCTACCCAATGCAACCAACCCCTTAGTTGGGCAGTCGTGGTAGAGGAGATCTATAATCCTCAGCTCCCTTTAACAGTGGTAAGCTATAGATACCCTGCACAAAAAGCCTAATAATTATAAGGAGCCAAATTGGCTGGAGTCAGCTTCCTGCAGCATGATTCCTTTGTTTGTTTTTAACAGCGCTAGCCGTCCTTCTCCACCACTCCAGTGGGGGAGTTATCCAAGGCAGCTCAATTCAACTGAGCGGCAGGAAGGACAGAATCCCATGGAAAGGAGCCAAAGTTCTATCAGGAAGACAATACCAGTTCTGACAAATCTGGAAGGTGATGCAAGGACAAAAATAACACCACTTGGTGACTGGGAGCTGAGAGCAGGATGGAAAGGGGTGTGAGGCACAGGTTAGCATGATCAAGTCAGGACTGAGGCTGTGACCAGCAGGTGATTGCCAGAGCACACGTTTGTCATGGTGCCAGAACATATCATGCCTCTTAAAGGAGCCACATGCAGCTGGACACCAGTCAACTCTCCATAGTCAAGCTATTGCTTCACCACTCACCTCCCCTGAGTACAATGTGTGTCCTGTGTTTCCCATTCAGCTAATGGCATCACCACCCACTTAAGGATCATCTTGGGCATCTCCAATATCATCTTCCCAATTTTAATCAATCATCAAATCTAAAAACTTCTATCAACTAAGTATCTCGTGACCCCATCGCCAGTCGCCTTGGTTCTGGCTCTCAACATCTCTCCGTGGGACCGTTGCTGCCCACGCTGCAAGAGGTTCCTCGCCGTCTTCCTGCTCACAGCATCCCCTTCCTCTCTACCATGGCACAGCTGCCTCTCTGCCCCACATATTAAAACCCTTAGGAGGCCATGCCAGAGCATGGCGTATTAGAGCACTTTTATTACAAGTGATAGAAACTTTAGTAGGACTATTTGGGACGAAAGGGGGAAATGTATTGATTTACATAGCTGAATTGTGGGAAATAGACCTGTTGTGTCCCAGATATTTGAATCGGGGGCTTGAATACCATTGGAATTTTTTCTCTTTCTCTGTGTATTGTCAACATTGTCTTTGCCTTTTTCCACAAGCCTGGACCATGACCCCTGGCCCCTTGGAGCTCATATGTACCTAGTTGCTGGTACCACTAGAGTGGGTAAGGCCCCTCTTTTCTTCAATTCCAATTTGAAAATTTCCAGGGAAGAACTCCTACTGGTCTGGCCAGGATGATGGGTCCATCCCTGGTCTAATGAATACTGCTGGGACGGGGAAGGGGAAACCATGATTACTGTACATGTCCCTGGTTAGGGACCAAGAACATGATGTACCATCAATATCGATGAAAATGGATGTCCTTAGATAATCTACCAAAGTTCTCTGATAATCTACCAAAGAAAACATGGTCCAAATAATTTTCTTCCTGGCTGGCTAACCCCTAGCAGTATGGTACAGGAGTTAAGCCCTGATGCTCTGGAATAATATAGACGTAGGTTCAAATCCCAGCTCTCCCAGTTCCATTAGTTGTATGACCTTGGGCAATCCAGGGAATCTCAGTTTCCTTATCTGTAAAATGGGGAGGGACACATATATCAAGAGGCCCATGTGAACATTTAAGGAGACAGGCATCGAGAGCACCTAGAACGGAACCTGGCTCACAGTGGGAACTAGGGGAGCTCTTCCTGCCCACATGAGCGGGCAGCCTTCGGAAGGCAGCAGGGCCTCAGGCCACTGCCTGCTGCCAGCAGAATGAGATCAGGGTTACTCAGAGGAACAGACTGACCTGATTCACAGCACTCCAGTGAAGGGACCCAGCTGACACCCCAGAGAAGACAGTGCCAGGAAGAGGAGTTGCTTGGCACATAATATTCTCAGAAGCAAGGATGAGGGGTCCTTTCAAAGCACCCCGTCTCCCTGCCAGAGGAGGACAACGTCTGAGGGGAGGTACTTCTCCAGTGAGATGCTTATGATGCCGCCAGCCTCGTGGGTTACAGCCTGGAATCATCTCTTTATTAAATAATAATTAAGAGGCCCCTGTAAAGGGAATCTGGGTATAATTACCTGACTCATTAAGCTGCTCGGTCGAAACTGGGAGGCCGTTTTACTTCAGTGGCCCCACTCTTAGGCAATTTTCGTGTTTCTGGAAGCTGCAAGTGGAGTCTCACTTTTGTGGGGGGCCTCAGGCTCAAGGTCGTGTGTCCTCATCCCTCAAGAAGGCTCCAGCCAAGCCTATGATTCAAAGGGCGAGCCCTCCCCTTTCCTGTTCCGACAGATCTAAATTGGTCTTGGAACAGAACACAAGGAAGGGCGGAGGGACCAGCTGGGCAAGGAGTCAGCTCATTAGTAGCCACTATGGAGGTGCTGAAATGAAGCAAGTTAAAAGCATATTAGTTTAAGTGAGACTTTTCATCAATGAGGGGAGGCGTTTAGGTAGGAAGCAAATGTAATCATTTTGTGATGGGGCATAGTTTGGTAATTAATGGGGAGGTTGTCAGTATAATCTTGAGGGAGTCCCAGGAAATGAAGAAATCTATCTTATTAAGGAAAACCCAGGAGAAAAAGTTATTGGAATGCAGATAATTCACCAGCAAGGTGCTGGTAGCAGGTTTTTATTAGATGCATGAGTTGGGACAGTCTTTCTGCCCCAGCTGTGTTTTGTCTTTGCCCAGACCCACTACTTCTTTTTTTTTTTTTTTTTAGTTGAAGTATAGTTGATTTACAATGTTGTGTTAGTTTCTGGTGTACAGCAAAGTGATTTAGTTTCTCATATATATAAGTTCTTTTTCATATTCTTTTCCATATTAATTTATTACAAGATATTGGCTATAGTTCCCTGGCTATAGTTCCTATACAGTAGGACCTTTGTTGTTGTTGTTTTCTATTTTATATATAGTAGTCTGTGTCTGTTAATCCCAAACTCCTAATTTATCCCTACCCACTTTTTCCCTATGGTAACGGTAAGTTTGTTTTCTATGTCTGTGAGTCTGTTTCTGTTTTGTAAATAAGTTCATTTGTATCATATTTTAGATTCCACATGTAAGTAATATCATATGATATTTGTCTTTCTCTGCCAGACGCACCACTTCTCCTAATGGAAATACAGAGAAGAATAGAGAAGGTTGCAGGGGTCGTGAAGCAAGCACAGGTTTCTTTCTGCTTCTCAGAAGGGCTGGCCAGTGCCTTGGCCATGCTCCTCAGGAACGGGTGGGAAAATGAGCCTACCTGGTGGGCCAGCCAGGTTCCTGCTACCTGAAGCCTTGCCAGGGCTGTGCAGACTCCCAGTGGCTGGAAAAGGAGTCTGAGGGAAAAGTCTTACAAAGGCACCCGTAGCACAGTGGTTAAGGCAGGGCTCTGGGGCTTCCCTGGTGGCTCAGTGGTTAAGAATCCACCTGGCCAATGCAGGGGACACGGGTTCGAGCCCTGGTCCGGGAAGATCCCACATGCTGCGGAGCAACTAAGCCCGTGTGCCACAACTACTGAACCTGCGCTCTAGAGCCCGCGAGCCGCAACTACTGAGCACACGCTCCACAACTACTGAAGCCCACGTGCCTAGAACCCGTGCTCTGCAACAAGAGAAGCCACCGCATCAAAGAGTAGCCCCTGCTCGCCGCAACTAGAGAAAGCCCACACGCAGCAACAAAGACCCAACGCAGCCAAAAAAATAAAAATAAAGTCAGGGCTCTGGAACCAGAATGCCCGCGTTCAGCTTTCTACTCGGGGTCACAGTGGTGTGTGACCTCAGGCCAGCGACTCAAACTTTCTGAGCTTCAGTTTCCTCACGTGTAACGGGGACAATAATTGTGTCTGCCGCATAGGGCTGTTATGATGATTAAATGAGTCATTCCACGGGAAGCATTAACAGCAGTACCTGGCACTTAAGGGCTGCTCAACAAGTGTTAGCTATGATCTAGGACTTTGCCATCCAGTATGGTAACCACTAACCACATGTGGCTATCAAGTGCTAGAAATGTGGCTAGTCTGGCTTGATGGGTGCTGTCGGTACAAAGTACACACAGATTTCAAAGACTTTGTATGAGAAAAGGAATATAAAATATCTCATTGATCGTTGTTCTGTTGATTAATTGAAGTTGATATTTCAATTGTATGTTGAAATAATAGCATTTTGGAATATACTGGGTTAAATAAATACATCCTATAAAAATTAATTTTACTTTCTCCTTTTATTTTTTTAAAATTTTGGTAAAAAACACATGACACACGTTTATCATCTTAACTGTTTTTAAGTGTACAGTTCAGTGTGTTAATTATATTCACAAATACAGCTCTCCAGAACTTTTTCATCTGGCAAATCCGTAACTCCATGTCCATTAGATAGCAACTCCCCTTTTCCTTCTCTCCCCTAATCCTTGACAACCACCATTCTACTTTCTGTTTCTAAGACTCTGACTACTTTAGATACCTCATATAAGTGGAATCATATAGTATTTGTCTTTTTGTAACTGGCTTATTTCACTTAGCATAGTGTCCTCAAGGTTCATCCATGTTGTAGGATATGACGTGATTTCTTTCCTTTTGAAGGCTGCATAATATTCCATACTTTTAGTGTTTTTAAGATAGCTGCTAGAAAACTTAGAATTTAATTTGTGCCTTGTATTATATGTCTATAGGATGGTGCTAGTTTAGAACCAGTAGTTCTTAACTCCATTAGTCCCAACGCTGCCTTATAACAACTAATTTGTAACACCTCCTTCACTCTCCTGAAATGAAAGTTACAGATAAAATAACTCATCTATATGCATAATGTAAAAAAAAAGAAATCAATATAATGACCTAACTATAATGTGAAGGATAAAAGAAAAGAATCTACAGGGAAAAAAATGTATTTCAACTTATGGCTAGACATGAGTACTTGAAGACAAAATAATCAGATGCTTGAATACCTATGCAGGATTGCCTTTAATGGGACCACTATTAATGCAGAGAACTAACTCAAATTCTAGCAACCATGTGGCCGTCAGAGATGTGATTTTCTGACATGGAACAACTCAGTCAAATGCCAGCAAAACAAAGTACAATTTTTTTATTTCCATTCTTGTGAAACTGAGTATACATTTAAATGGCACAAAAGGTATATGTATATATGGAAACCGTGGTTAGATTCTAAGCTCAGAGACCAAAAAATTACTCTGGATTCCTCTTGATTTCTAAATATTGCACTGGATATTCATTTAGGTGACAAATCTATGTACGAGTCCATATAAGTTGTGCAGAACTGTCTCGTGCAGGGTAGGACATCTTGTATCCCCGTATACCCTGTATGCCTATTGAAGACGGATGGCCTCGTCTGGTCACTGGAACAACCGAAAACATCCCTTCAGTTCGCCCATGCTCTGCCTCAGAGGCAGCAGAGGCCCCACCGCAGTGGTACTGTATCGTGAGAGACACAGGATGGTGGTCCCAAAGGTCCAGTGTCCAGCGGACTGGTCTGCTTCCTTGCCTGGAGGTCCCATCTATGATCTTCAGTACCTCAACGCAAGGCTAGTCCTCTGACCCAGCACCGACCACTCTTGAGCAAGGACCAGGAGCCTAGACTGCAGTCCTTCCAGAACCTCAGACACAACAGACTCAGCATCTTTCCCTTCAAACCCATGCCCCTACTTGACATCCAGGTTTCAGTGTCACCAAATGCTTTCTCAGGACCAGAAACTTCTTTTCCTCTCCCTCCAACATTACTCCTGACCCTCGCAGGTGGCAGGGTCACGAAAGCCTGTTCTTTCTTTGCCTGTGGTTCTCTCTCATATGCCCCGTTTCCAGCTCACTGCCCCTCCCCTGTAGCCAGCTTTCTCGTGGTTCCTCATTGCTCTCCCTGACTCTAAGCTTCACTCCCCCGCAATCCATCCTAACCCTGTATTGCATCTCTATCCAAGCTCCACTCCTTATTAGCTGCCTATGGGCAAGTGTGTTAGCCTCTATGCGGCTCCTTCATCTATTAAATGGAATCACAACACCTGCCTTGCAGTGCTGTTACAGAGAATAGCTGAGTGTGTGCCTGTAAGACACCAAGCACTGGCCTGGAGCATAGGAGGAAATAGACAAATGTGGGGTCCCTAGACCCCATTTTCTCTTCTTTAGCCTGTTCGTTTTCTCTAGGCACCGAGCCAAGTACTTGCCTATTTCTCACATCATCCCAGCCAGGCAGTTGTCCCAGAAAAGACCACAGGGGGCTAAAACCTCATTAGAAATGGAATGAGATGAAGAAATTTATATTTACTAGAACACAGAAAGAGCACTTTGGATGGGTGGTAAGACTCCCAGGGCACATGAGAAGTTACAACTGAAGGTCACTGAGCGGGTGACCAGGTAACTGACTGCACGGCTTTGGGCTTGCTGGGTGGGGTGGGTGAATTTGGGTGGAGTGGAATTGAAGAGGAGATAGAGACCATGATCCCTGCCCCTCTTGGTCCTGGACACCCTCTGCAGTGAGTCCTCAGTCTCTCTTCCAGATACACATCAAGCAAATATTTTTAGCTTGTCAATTTGAAGGACCGTCCAACTGATGCCAGCCCAGGGGGCCTTGTTTCTTCGTCTGGGTATGGCCACGTCCATACTCAGGCTCCTGTTCCTGAACTGAAAGGCCCACCTGCTCTGGGACGCTTTTCCTGCTCAGTCCGTCCATGAGCATCCTTCCTTTCTTGCGATACCCACCAAGCACACTTCTGATAAACTTCTCACTTGTGTTTTGTCTCCCAGTGAAATGATGACCGTCTCATAAGCAGAAGCAGTGCCTTCTCCTTCCTCCCAGTCCCAGGACACAGCTATGCTAAGAGATATACAATAAGTGTGATATGAATGAAAGATAAAGATAAATCTTGGCAAACTAAGGAAGAAACTTCGGCATGCAGGGCATGAGAGAGGTTATCAGGCCGTCCTGATGGATGGCTTAGGTGGTGGTCAAGCCCGGTGATTCCATGACACCTCATTCATCAAGAGCTTTGTACTTTCTAACACACATGCTGGGGATCTCAGAAGGATACATCCTCCTCTGGGCAGATTTTGCCACATGCTATGAGGGAAGGGTCAAAGTTAGGTGCAGCCTCTTCTAACCAGAAAGTCGAAGACCACTTCAGAGTGCCTTAAGAAGATGGACTTCATCTATCTAATGGTGCTCATCAACGGCTGAAGAGGAAATCGTTTGGGCATGAAAATCCAAGCATCCATTTAGAGCTCCCCCCCCCCCCCCGCCCCGCACGCCTTAAAAAATTTAAAAGAGAAAGAGCTCATTCCTAAAGTTGTTTCTCCTGAATATAGAACCTGCTTGAAACGAAGTTGAACATTTCTGGGGTTCGAGTTCATTGATTCTTCGCATATACAAATTCAGCAGCCTTCTTTATTTCTAAGAACAAAGCCTTGTTGAAAAGAAAAAAATCTCTGAAGTGTTCTTGGACATCAAATAATTCTTCAGAGGAAACACTTTGATGAGTTAAGTGTAAATGAGTAAGAAACATACGGATTAGATTTCTCATATAATACACATGGATTTCAGAATTAAGAGGAAAAATCTTTTTGGAAAATGTGGTTTGGATTTTGATTCTGCCTACTCCACACTGATGAAGTTGCAGAATATGGATTTTCCCTGTGTCTAGCTCCTCACCTTCAGCCTCAGGCATTAGCCATCATTCTTTCTAAAGTTTACAATCAGCTTTCATAAAGACCAGGAAGGATTTTCAAACAGGCAATTCACAGATTACTATATAAGAACCAAAGAGTTTTTGTAACAGATTCTCTTCCCATCAGATGGGTTCTAAAGCGTTTTTCAGAAATATCTCTCTGTTGGCCAGTGCAGCTCACTCACCAGGAGGGACTCTGAGCCCTGTGTTTTGGTGACCTGAAGACACCGCCCTCTGGAAACGAACATCTGTGGCCAGCAATCCCATTTCAAGGATGCCTCTTCCTAGCCTTGGGTAGATGATTTTACCAGTGGTGGCCTTGATTCGACATTGTGCATATACGACGAGTTGAACCCGATGGAAAATGCTTCCTTTTAGTCAGCACAAACTTTCACACAGTGTAGATAAGAGATTAAGTGGCATTAGGGATGTGAAAGCAGTTGACACCGGATGTGGCACATCGAAGGTGTGCATTATATGCTCGTTCTGTCTGAGAAATCTGAAATATTCTCCTATGACCTCTGACGATGGGACCTGCTCATCCCACGCAGCCCCGCCAAGGGGTGGGCCTGGCTGTATGGACTAGGCAGCTCTGCTTCCCTGCCACTGACCTACCCTGGACAAATGAGTCTCCATCCAGGGGATCTGAAATGGGGTTACAGAGATTTCTATTGTCTGGGAGCTGGGCTGGATGGAATGGAGCGTAAGCCCTAGAACAGCCCCTTTTTTCCTTGTGCACGGAGAGGAAGGGAAATGAAACAAAGGCACAGAGCAAATAGAGATGAGAGGCTTCTCCTCCTTTTCCAAACCAGAGTCAGGTCCTGTCGGCTTGCCTCCCAATATGGGTCTTTTTTTTCAAACAGCTTTATTGCGATATAATTCACATACCATATAATTCACACATTTAAAGTGTACAATCCAATGGCTTTTGGTATATTCCCAGATATGTGCAACCATCATCACAGTCAATTTTAGAATATTTTCATCATCCCCAAAAGAATCCCCACAGTTGTTTCCTCTCTTCCTGTCATCCTCTCCCCCTAGCCCTAGGCAACCCCTGATCCACTTTCTGTCTCTATAAATCTTCCTATTCTGGACTTTCATATGAATGGAGTCATATAATATGTGGCCTTTTGTGACTGGCTTCTTACGTTCAGCATAATGTTTTTTAACGTTTATCCACATCATATCAGGACTTCAATCCTTTTTATGGCTGACTAATATTCTACCATAGGGATATCCTGTATTTGTTTATCCATCCATCAGTTGCTAGGCTTTTGGGCCATTTCCACCTTTTGGCTATTATGAAGAGTGCTCCTATGAACATTCCTGTGCCCCAAGTATGTCTTGACCCTGCCTTCTCTCCACCTCTCCTGTCTCCACCTTGGTCTAAACCATCATCTGCAGGAATCCCACCCAGTCTCACCACCACCACCCCCTTCTCCCTCTCCAATCCACTCTCCACCTGACCTCCGGAAGGATCTTCTAGAAATATAAATCAGCTGATGTCACTCCCTAGCCTAAAACTCCTCAATGGATTCCCATTGTGTTAGAAAAGAAATCCAAACCCCATTCCATGGTCAACAAGTTTCCATGTGGTCATGCCCACCATGACACACCTCTCTTTTCCAGCTGTTATTTCCACCTTGATCACCCTCCTCCAGGCTGATAGCCTTCTCTTTCTTCCTTAGCACACCCTTCCCTCTGCCTGGAATTTCATGTGGCTGATACTTCCTTATCCTTCAAGCTGTGGCTTCAGTGTCATTTCCTCAGAGAAGCGATCAATGATCAACCATGGCGAAGTTGTGCACCCCCCCCATTATATTTTTTCCTACAGCACTTGCTTTTTCCTTCATACAATTTATAAACTTTGGAATTTCTTGTTTATTTGTTTATTACTCCTCTTCCCCAGGGTAAAGCCTATTTTATTTACAGTTGTATCATTATGGCCTGGAACAGTGGTGCCTGCTGTTGACAGAATAAATGTGGGTTCTGTAGAGATAAAGAGAAGAACTTTGATTAACTCCAGTTTCTGCATCCAGTATTTCCTGAGGCCCCATCTCGGGTACCATGAGACACCCGTGTGTTCTCATAATAAGTTCCTCTTTTTTTGATCTAGTTTGAGTGACTTCTGTTCCTAACATCTCAACAATCCATGACTAATGACTTTTTCTGTCATTGTTAGGCATGACTTGCTTCTTTGTTCCACACATTTATTTCCCCAAATCTCCCCAGCAAACTTTTCCAAAGTCTTAACTTCTGCATCCCTTTGAAAGCATTTCTGTATTTGTATACCCATGTTCAGAGCGGCATTATTCACAGTGGCCCAGAAGTGGAAGCAATCCAAGTGTCCATTGATAGATGAATAGATTAACAAAATGTGACTGTCTCACACACACACACACACAGGAATATTATTCATCCTTAAAAAGGAAGGGAATCCTGAGAATTCCCAGCAGGTCCAGTGGTTAGGACTCTGTGCTTTCACTGCCAAGGGCACAGGTTCGATCCCTGGTTGGGGAATTAAGATCCTGCATGGTATGTGGCACAGCCAAAAAAAAAAAAGAAGGAAATCCTGTCTCATGCTGCAACATGGATGAATCCTGAGCACATTATGCTAGTTGAATTAAGCCAGTCACATATGGTTCCATTTATATGAAGCATCTAAAGTAGTAAAATTCATAGAAACAGAAAGTAGAACGGTGGTTGCCAGGAGCTAGAGGGAGGGGGAAATGGGGACTTGTTTAATGAGAGTTTTAGTTTTGCAGGATGAAAAATATCTGTTGCACAAAACTGTGAGTATACTTAACATTACAAAACCGTACTCTTTAAAAAATTTTTAAAGAATTTATTTGACTGCGTCGGGTCTTAGCTGCAGCACGCGGGATCTTTCGTAGTGGTGCGCGGGCTCTTCATTGCGGCGTGCGGGCTCGAGTGCGCAGGCTCAGTAGTTGCAGCGCGTGGGCTTAGTTGCCCCGTGGCATGTGGGATATTAGTTCCCCGCCAGGGATTGAACCCGTGTCCCCGGCACAGGAAGGGGGATTCTTAACCACTGGACCACCAGGGAAGTCCTCAAAACTGCACTCTTAAAAATGGTTAAGATGGTAAATTTAATGCTATATATTTTTAACCACAATTTAAAAAAAAATTACAAAGTATCTTTACTTCATACTCCTTCCCTTCCTTCTTTTTCTCCCTCCCTTCGTGGTCGAGTATCTCCAAGTCTAGGCCACGGCCCATGATGGGCGAGACACTAACCAAAGTGCAAGCCCTGTCGGGGATGCTCTCGGGGGCTCAGGGCTTGTCTGACGGACACTTCCTGTTTGCAGAGCACAACAACAAGAGGCAGGGCCATTTCCCAAGTGGCCACAGCTGGAGGCTCATTGGGTCTCCAGTGTAGGCTGACTGCATGCCAGGGGTTCCCCATGAGGCTGTCTCAGACCAGCTCTGACTTTGTCATAGATTTTTTGGCCAAAGTTAATTTGCCTCCACTTCCGTGTCTTCACTTTTGCTTATTTGCAGTTGATTCCTCTTTCCCCCCATCATGAATATTGCAAAAACTAGGGTAATAGACTCAAGTAGGCTTTGGAGCATGATAACCAAGAACACTGTTTAGGAGAAAATATTTTTAAATAAGTATGTACAGGAAGAACCAATTCATCCCTAAGGCTCTTACTGTGTAGTCAGAAAACATCTATTTAAGTATTAAGTAGGTTTACGTTCACTCTGACAGCAACTACAAAAATAATATCTATTTATTATACACTTAACTGTTTTTCTAAAGAATTAGAATATTCTATTCATTCGCTCTCATAAAGCTATTATTACAAGAGAGTAACTTGCCCAAGGTCACATGGCCAAGAAGTAGAGCCAGGATTTGAACACATGTCTGTGTGAGTCCAAAGTGTGAGTGTGTGGTCATCAGACCATCATAGACCTCTCTTACTAGTTCATCAACATTTATTAAGTTCCCAATAAGGAAAAATCCCTGAGCTAGGCTGTAATGAGGCCACAAAATAAGAGAGAAAGAACCCATACATAGGGAATGGTCAAAGAAAATTTTTTTAATAGTACACATAGTATCTATTCAATATATACGAATGGGAGTTGAATATATATGAGTTGTCTACCTATGGAAGAGAACAATAAACAGACTAGCTGAGAATTTGAATCATGGAACCGCAGAGCTGGAAGGCATCTGGGAGTCATCCAATCTCATCTCACACCCAAAGCAGACATCTCTTCTATAGAATCTATGGTAGTTCCATGGCCAACCTAAAGGTAGCCAAGCTAATATCTTTGTTTTCTAGCTTTTGATTATTATGAAGTTCCCACTTTTCTTCAGCCAATACCTCCCTTTGGGGAATTCTCCCATTGGTTCAGTTTTTCTGTTGGATCTATATCAAATGTCACCTTTCTAAATGCTATGATTGCCCTTCTTCACATGGAGAAAGAGAAGAGAAGCATGAATTGACCACCTACTCTGCTCCAGGACCACCACAAAAACCCCACTAAACGGAGAAGATGATTTCTTATCTAAGGGCTCTGAAGCTAAGGTGTTGAGAAACTTGTCCAAGGTCACACAGCCCAGAAGTACTAGAGCAGAGATTTGAGCACAGACTTATCTCTTTTATACTCTTATATACTTTTACTTATATACTTATATATACTTATATATACTTATATATATATATATATATATATACTTATACTCTTTTATACTTTTATACTACACGGTCTCCTGAAGTCAGTTATCAACATGTCCCTTATCTTCTCTTCTACAGACCATCTAAATAGCCCTGGTTTCTGCAGAATTTCCTCCTCTGGGCACATGTTCTCCAGAATTCTCCTGATGTTCGTCATTCCTTGAACAATCTCCAATCTGTCAATGTACCTCTCAAAATGGAACATAAGACCAGAATACAATTTCCAGTGTGGCCAAACCACCTTGGCTGACTTGTTTGCCTTCCAGGCCATCGTACATGCCCAGGGTGACTTTGGAAGCATGGTAGCCCTATCACACATTTGGCCTGGGCTGGTCTTAATGTAGCTGCAACCCCAGGTCTTTATCATATGAGCCAGTTTCAAGTCAGAGTTCATCTATCCTTTATTTATACTAATGATTCTAACAAGTCTCAGTAAGATTCTGTTGGATTCCTTTCTTGGTTTTAAGACAATATTTCAGTGTGTTATATAGCATATTAACTGCCTCTCTCCCTTTAGGGTATCTGAAAAACTTAAAAGTAGGTCTTCCATGTTGTGATAAAATGTTGAACATTCCAGGAGACAGGGCAGAGCCTTGAGACATTACATTAGAGACCCCCCCCATAGGTGACTATTAATCAGTTAATTAAATGCTCTTTAGGTACAGTTGTCTACCTAGCTCTGATTCCAACAACCTATTTTTTAAACCACATTTCTCTACCTCCTTCACAGTTGATATGATAAAAAACTTAGCAAATTACCTTGCTGAAATTTGTCTAAAACCTTCTTTTCCAAGTGTGTTTTGCGGATCACTTGCTCATTGTGATAATGTTAAATATGTTCTTCAGTGCAGGACTTCTCAGAGCCTTTAATGAGTTAACGTTCACTGTAACTCTCAGAAAAGAACTATAATAGCATAACTGGGTTTCAGAAAGCTGAGGTGGGTATTTTTAAAATTTTTGATTCTTTTTTAGCTTAGGTGGGGTTTATGCTCTGAAATTTGCTCATTTGTGATATTCCCTGGATCTCCCAATCTGGTAATCCTGTGAAAAAAGGGACACATTAGCCTTGCATGGCTTGTTTAGTGAACCTCTGCTAATACCCAGTGATTAATGCTTTCTTCTGTAAGTATGGACACAGACCACCTTTAATAACCTGTTCCGGAACTTTACCGTGCATTAATACCAAGCTTGTTGATCTGCAGTTTTCAAAAATCTACCTCTATCCTCCTGTTTTAATGATACTTTCTTGTTTCTCTGGGCTTAACACAGGAGGCTGTGAAATTCAGCACCATGATATTTACATGACATTTACCTAGAGATGACATTTTTAACACAGGTGGCATCTTGGGCTTCAATTCCCTCCCACCAATACATATTCTGCCTTTTCCAAGTTGAATATCATTCTGTTGATGGAGACTATATAAATGAAATATAAATCACTCAGCCTCATGGTCAAGGCAGATTCTTAACTGACCCTACCTCAGACTTTCATGCTTCCCATTGACTTCCTGGATCTCAGCTAATTCATATCATTTCCTTCTAAACCTAGCTGGACCATCTATCACTTCATTCAAGCCTTTCCTGACTAACCACATCTCTCCCTCCCTTTATTTCTTTGTCATGCATGTATTGACTTGTCCTGTTTTCTCTATCATCTCTTCATTAAAGAATTCATTCATCCGGGGACTTCCCTGGCGGTCCAGTGGTTAAGACTTTGCCTTCCAATGCAGGGGGTGTGGGTTCGATCCCTGGTGGGGGAGCTAAGATCCCACATGCCTCAGGGCCAAAAGACCAAAACATAAAACAGAAGCAATATTGTAACAAATTCAATAACGACTTTAAAAAATGGTCCACATCAAAAAATCTTAAAAAAAAAATTCATTCATCCAAAAAACATTTGCCCAGTACCTGTTGTGCTAGGTGTTAGATATCTGAGAGTGGACAAACCAAAAACAGTCTGGAAGTTAATAACTTGGCGGGGAAGACAGCTGTTGAGCAGGAACTAACAGTTACAAACGGAGATGGATGGTGCTACGGAGGGGATAATCTAGGTTGGGTGTTAACGAAGGTCCTCGTGTCGAAGTGATGTTCTAATTGAGAATGAAAGGACATGGATGAATTTACTAGAGGAATAGTCGGGGACAGGATGTGATGGGGAAAACCCTTGATGAATATGCAAGTAATGAAAATAGGTCAGAATGGCTGAAGTAAAGAGATTGGTGCCGGGGGTGGGGGGCCGGCAGTGCACAGGAGGGCCTGAACTTGACTTATGAGCCAAAATAAAGAGTAAAGAGAAATCACAGAAGGACCTGCAGCAGGAAGAATCATCAGATTGAACTTTTTCCAAACAGTGGACGCCATTCTTTTGCTTTCCCTTCTTGTCCTATGGGTGGCTTTCAAAAGCGCTCCCCGCCTTCATTTGAAAAATTGCTCTCAGAACATTCTAAACACCTCAGATCACCCCAGGCTTTGGCCACTCCGGATACTCTACTTTTACGGGGTGTTGTCACCCTTTTAGAAGCATCCTTGGCTACGAGCACTCTATTTTTGTATATGCCCTTTAAAATTCTGAACCTGTTAGTCAGTGATAGAAGGCATCAGAGAGTGAAGCTGGATTCTGAAGGTGAGAAACGTGCAGTGACGGGGCAGGGAAAAAAAAGTTTGGTAGAAAGGACAAATCCCCTAAATGCATGAAGCCTGGGCAGCTGCACAAGCCACACTGGTTCGTCTTCTTCCTTGGTACTTGTGTACTGGGGCAGGAACGTCGCAGCAGGGATCTAGAGACAGCCTGATCCCTGGCTGTGGTACGGCCAGCTGTGTGACCCTAGCCAAGTTACTTCACTACTCTGGGCCTCGGTGTCTTTCTTTTTTCTCTATGTTTTTTCTAAATTGTGGTAAAATACACATAAAATTTACCATCTGGATCATTATCTAAGCGTACAGTTCAGTGGTTTAAAATACATTCATTGGGATTTCCCTGGTGGTCCAGCGGTTAAGACTCCGTGCTTCCAGTGCAGGGGGCTTGGGTTCTACCTCTGGTCAGGGAACTAAGATCCCGCCTGCTGCGTGGTGCGGCCATAATGGATAAAGTACACTCAAAATGTTGTGTTACTTTCACCACCATTCGTTCACCTCCATAACTCTTTCCATCTTGTAAGACTGAATTTCTGCATCCATTAAACTCTCCATTTTCCCCTTTCCCTCAGGTCCTGGCAACCACTGTTCCACTCTCTGTCTCTGTGACTTCTTGTCTACTCTAAGTATCTCATGTAAGTGGAATGATACAGTATTTGTCCTTTTGTGACAGGCTTATTTCATTCAGCATAATGTCCTCAAGATTCATCCATGTTGAACATATGGACACCAAGGGGGGAAAGCGGCGGGCGGAGGTGGTGGTGGTGGGATGAACTGGGAGATTGGGACTGACATGCATACACTAATATGTATAAAATAGATAACTAATAAGAACCTGCTGTATAAAAAAATAAAATTCAAAAATTAAAAAAAAAGATTCATCCATGTTGTAGCATATTGCAGGACTCCTTCGTTTTAAGGCAGAATAATATTCCATTGTATGCATACCAAGATTTTGCTAATCCGTTCATCTGTCAGCGGACGCTTGTGTTGCTTCCGTGTTTTAGCTACTGTGAATAGTGCTGCTGTGAACATGGATGTGCAAATATCTCTTCGAGTCTGCTTTCCGTTCCTTTGGATGTATACCCAGAAGTGTAATTCCTGGATCATGTGGTCATTCTATTTTCACTGTCTTGAGAATCCTCCGTACTGTTTTCCAGTAGCTGCACCATTTTACATTCCCACCAACAGTGCACAAGGGTTGCAATTTCTTCACTTCCCAGCAACACTTGTTAGTTTCTGTTCTGTTTTTATTTTGGGGATAGCATCCATCCTGATGGGTGTGAGGGGGACCTTGGTACCTTGACCTGTGAACTGTAGGGGTACAACCATAGGCTGCCCCTGAGTCCCTTCTCCAAACGTCTGTTTCCTCTATCTGTGTGTGTGTGTTACAACATGAAAGTTATGTCATGCGGGCTCTGTGTCATCCAGCCCACAGCCTCCTTCTTGAAGAGTTTGCGAGTCAGAAGCTGGACTGAAGAAACAACATCTGGGAGCAAATCTCTTTAGATTAGAGAGGAGGTGAAAATGTGCTATTCTGGGTCATTTCCTCAGCCATCTTTTAATACAGTCCAGTCTTTTGGTTTCCATTAGCAGAAGGGCTCTGCTGGCTGATCATGGGATTGTAATTTTGCAGAATGAAGGTTGCCCTCTCCCTGCAGCTGGGTGAGTGATTCATTTTTGGCTCAGTTAACCCCAGAGAGAAGTCAGATTCACGTAGACACTTGCTCAGAGAAGGTGGATTCTCCACATGGGGGTGGCTTTCTTGAGGAAACATAGTTTCAAAAAACACATAAGTGCTTTATTCAGGGGATAAAACACTTTACTCAATGGTCTGTCATTGCCTGTTTGGAAAGCTTGTGGTGAGCAGATGCCAGAGGGAAGAACATTTGTGTTCAAAAGCAAAAATAATTCCCCAAACTAAACTGGTCCCAGCGGGATAAAGTTAGCTGGTTGAAAGATAATTATTTCAATTTGGGGAGAACCACCAATGGAAGTGCGTGTTCTCTGGGGCTCTTTCTTCATTAAAGCAGTCACCAGGCCTTGCAAGATACAGAAGGAAGGACATCTTTCCTAGACCCACAGCAGATGCAGCTCCTGGCAGTCCAGACCCTGTGGCTCCGGAAAGAACCCCCGTGAACACCACTGTCACCATCTGAGAACCAGAGGGGCTGTCAGGAAGGAAGCAACATATATGGGAGCAGGAACTCCTCTGTATATTGGCAGATCTGACTAGGCAGATCCAGGCAGCTCCTTATGGGGAGAGAAGCACAGAGCTGGGATGGGGGCCTGCTTCTGCAACCTGGCAAGGCACCCACTTGCAATATGCTCTATTTGCAAGCTGTTCCCAGCAGGAGGGGACAGAGCTGCAGAGAGGGCAGGAGAAGGGCCAAGAGATCCACTCTTTCCTTTTGGGGCAATGCTCATGGGAATCTCCTGGATGGACTAAGTTGGCCCTGGCGGTGATAGATGCTGAGGTCCCAAAGGAAGACTCATCACGAGGGAAAGAGGAGCCTGGCTGGTGAACTGGGCTCCAGGGGGACAAGAGTTGGGTCTGGGGCAGGCTGTATCTGAGACCTAAATGTCTACTAGACTCCCTGTCCCTGGCATAGTCTCCTGCTCTGAGAGCGACTTTCAGGCATGGTGCCACCTGGTTGCCCAAGCAGGGACACTGCTACTATGGGGTGGGGACTGACAAAGCGTCATGGCCGAGTGGACAATTGTTCACCACCGTGCGAGGCAGAGCACCTGAGTCAGAGTGCTCCAGGGTTGATAGGACTGCCCAGTTCTTGGACTCAGTTCATGGAACAAATCCGTAATGTTCTTGGAGAGTTTGGATGGGGTGGAAAAAAGCCTCGGGGGGGAAAGGCTACGCTTCCTGCTGATAATGGCATCTTGCAGTTTGAGCAATGAATGGGAAGAATCCAAGATGTGGTTTTTTGAACCTGCAGCAGGTGAATGGCAATTCGTTCAGGTTCCAGTGGAGGCAGATTCACTGCAAAGTTAGTGACACTTAACGCTTTTGAGTCCCCTTTCACTTGGCCTCTTCCAAGCCTCTGGCAGGTAGCCTAGCACTGGGGCCATGTGGCATTTGCTTTTATAAAAATCAAATTTCAATAGTAAGAGCTTTTTATATTCTTTTTTCTCCAAAAGGACCTCTACAAGTTTGAACCCCAAATGGAGGGCCCCACAAAACTTGGATGAATCAAGAACCAAGGAAGAAAATCCGAGCATTTTTGAGAACCTTGCAATATCAAAATGGGTGCTGGGCGAGAGAGTGGATGCCTTTGGTACCTGTCCCAGCCCTTGTGCTGAGAATCAAGAAGTGGTCCCTAGTCATCGCCTTCAAAGGAAAGCTGTCCTAAGAAACTTGAAAACAAGGTATTTTCTGATTAACACTCCAAAGGGGCTCTGCCAATTTCCACTGCTGGTGGAAGTTTAAGAGCAAAAAAGAAGTAAGCAAGACAGCCCTCTGAAATGCCGGGGTGTAGGCCCAATGCACACAGGTAAAAAGCACAGGCTGAAGAAGTAGAGGCAGGTCTATCACACCTTCAGGGAAATGCAAATTTAAACAACAACGAGATACCACTAAACACCTATTAGAATGGCCAAAATCCAGAACACCGACACCACCAAATGCTGGCAAGGAGGTGGAGCAACAGGAACTCTCATCCTTTGTTGGTGGGAATGCAAAATGGTACAGCCACTTTGGGAGCCAGTTTGGTGGCTTCCTACAAAACTGAATACACTCTTACCATATGACCTAGCAACGCACTGCTTGGTATTTACCCAAAGGCGTTGAAAATGTATGCCTACACAAAAACCTGCACACAAATGTTTATAGCAGCTTTATTCATAATCACCAAAACTTGGAAGCAACCAAGATGTCCTCTGGTGAGTGAGTGGATAAACCAACTGGTCCATCGAGACAACGGAATATTATTCAGCACTAGAAATAAATAAGCATGAAGGGATCTTAAATGCATATTACCAAGTGAGAGGAGCCAATCTGAGAAGGATACATACTGAATGATTCCAACGATACGACATTCTGGAAAAGGCAAAACTATGGAGACGGTAGAAAGTTCAGTTGTTGCCTGAAATTCTGGGGTGGGGGGGCAGGGATGAATAGGCAGAACACAAAGGACCTTTAGGACAGTGAAAATACTCTGTATGATACTAAAATGGTAGATATTTGTCAATTATACATCTGTCTAAACCCATGCAGTGTACAATACCAAGCGTGAACTGTAAGGTAAACTGTGGACTCTGGGTGATAACGGTGCATCAGTGCAGGTCATCAACTGTAACCAATGTCCCACTCTGGTGGCGGATCTGATAACGGGGGAGGCTCTGCATGAGTAGGGGCAGGGGGTATGAGAGAACTCTCTGTATATTCTGCTCAATGTTTCAGTGAACCAAAAACTCCTCTTAAAAGAAAAAACTCTTTAAAGATAAAGAGGGGGAATTCCCTGGTGGTCCAAAAACTCCTCTTAAAAGAAAAAACTCTTTAAAGATAAAGAGGGGGAATTCCCTGGTGGTCCAGTGGTTAAGACTCCACGCTTCCACTGCAGGACTGCAGGGGACATGGGTTTGATCCCTGGTCAGGGAACTAAGATCCCACATGCTGCACAGCCTGGCTAAATAAATAAACAAGCAAATAGATAAATGTCATGAGATGGACAACGGTATCATTTAAAAAAATAAAAAAGAGTGGAGGCAGCAGGACTTAACTGCAGACCCAACTGCAGGCCAACATGCAGCTGGGCCGAAGGACTCCATGCAGGATTCCCGTGGAACCAGAGGGAAGTGGAACAGCCGCCCACACCTCGTGTCCATCCTGGAAGGGGTGGTCCTTGGCCTCTGTCCCACAGCCCCACTCATTCACGTGCTCATTCAGAGCATTTACTGAGCACCTGCTCTGGCCTGGGTGTTGGGGATGAACACTGCTAGGAACCTGGGCTGAGTCCAGGAGACCTGAGACAGAACTGCCACTCAGAGGTGGACACAGCACACAGGGAAGGAGCATGTCCATGCACATCAGGGATCGGGGGACTTTCACAGAGCACAGTGTCTGAGCTGAGATTTTTCAGGACGATGAAACTTACCAGGCAGAATGCCAGGGGCAGACGTTCCAGGCGTGTCACAGATGCTGTGGAGCCTGAAAATGTGGTGTACTTGGTGGGCCATGGAGATGGTGGGCGGGGGTCCCATAGTGCTATCAGTGCGGGGTGGAGGGCACGAGGGGGTGCAGGGGGTGAGCAGGAGCTGATGCTGGACACATGGCTGAGTCGGACCTTGCTGATCCGTGAGATGCCAAGGAGTGTGGGCTCAAGCCCGCAACTCCTCACTCATCAGGTACCAGTCCCGCTGCTTCTCTCTGTAAGGCCTCTCCAGTCTGTCCTCCAATAGGATCTCACGAGGGACGGATCAGATGATCCAGGGAGAGCACCATGCACGGTGTCCAGCACACAGTTAGCGTTAGTTTTTACCATTAATTATTTTGCCACGTAGGGCAAAAACACTACCTGCGAGTCACATTAGAGTCTCAACAGAAGAGCAATTGGGCGATGCCAACACACTAAGTATCAAGAAATTTATTTGGAAAAACTAAACATTCTTTCCCCTTCTCTCAGTCTGAGCAGCTGCTCATTAAAGGATTTTTTTTTAAACAAGATACAACTAACTGTTTGCAATGATTTTTTAGACGAGATCGGGTGCATTCAGGGTGGTACGGCTGTGGTGCAATGATTTTTTAAAAACCAAGGGTCAGAATAGGACAGGTGGGAAAGGTTGGGGCAATGAGTCCAGTGTATGATGTGGCCTTCTGTTTTTGTCCTTGGGCCACTCTATTATACCCATCTGGGGTAGATTTCATGGCACTGGCCATCTCTGCAGCAGCGTACCAGAAGGTGTATGTATGCCCTTGTTCTAAACTAAAATGGCAATTCTGCTGTTCACGGCAATGTTATCTGAAAAACCAGTGGCAATACAAGTTGATTTACAGGCCAGCAATCACATTTCGGAGCATTCATTACTCAAGGACTCCAATTCTCATTTCCCTTTATAATTTTAATTTACAAACCTTAGTCTAAATATAAGCCTGGCTGTATTAGTCAGGGTTCTCCAGAGAAACAGAACCAACAGGAGATACACACACACACACACACACACACACACACACACATCTATACATATGAGGAGAGCTATTATAGGAATTGTCTTTCACAGCTATGGAGGCCTAGAAGTCCCACAACCTGCTGTCTGCAAGCTAGAGAACCAAGAGAGCGGGCGCTGTGATTCAGTCCAAGTCCAAAGGCTTAACTGTGTGTGTGTAGTGGGGCAAAGGGGGAGTTTAAGTCCTAGTCTGAGTTTTGAAAGCTGAGAACCAGGGGCAACAACGTCCAAGAGGAGAAGAGGGATGTCTCAGATCAAGCAGAGAGAGAACAGATTCACCCTTCCTCTGCATTTTTGTCCTATTCAGGCCCTCAATAGATTGGATGAGGCCTGCCCACACTGGGGAGGGCAATCTGCTTTACTCTGTCTACTGACTCAAATGCCGATCTCTTTCGGGGACACCCTCACCGACACATCCGGAAATAATGCTTTACTAGCTGTTTGGACATCCCTTAGTCCAGTCAAGTTGACACATAAAATTATCCATCAGTTGACGTGTACATATTCTATGGCCATCACTGCCGGGCTTATCTTCACCTTCTCTTGAAATTCCTTAGATGTACATACACAGAACCTTCTGGCAGAGACACGATTTTGAGGAAGGGACCTGCAGCTGAGGTTATCCTGACAGTCAAAACGTACACAACATCCACTCAGAGATTTCTGAGAACCTTGGCCCTCTCCTCCACGCCCTCCGTATGGTCTGGCTGGTCCCATGATGAAGCCGAGCCTGGCATTTTGCGAATCAAATGTGGTCCAAAGAAAATGACAGAAAGACATGGAGGCGAGCGTGGGAGTGAATAGGTGCTTGTAAGGCTATATATTTCTGTGGGTGGACACGCCTGTGATCTCAAGCATCATGTTCTCACGCACCCTCCTTTGCTGTCAGCACACTTCCTGACTACACGAAGAAAAACACAAACCCATCAATTTTAATAGATGCTCTGGCAGACTTGGGCCGTTCTCACAGTAGCTTGGGACCCTGGGTGTTTTTGCAGCTTTCAGCCATCATTCTGAACTGGGACGAGGTTGGGTTTAAGGGCAAAAATGCTGAAGGCTGGAAGAATGATCTCAGGTACTGGATTCTGTGGTCAGAGAAGGGCAGCAGGAATTCACCTGGTGACCAGCGGCTCCTTCAAGCCTCAGAGGAGCAAGCAGCTGCTTCTGCCCTGCGTGTGAAGTCTAAGCCTGGCGCTGACCCACCCCAGGAGTGAAAATTCAAACCCGGCCGCCGTTTGGTCTTCAGGACGAGTTTGCAGCTGTTTTCACGGTTTGCAGCAGCGGTGCAAGTAGAAGTAAGAAGTCTGTTCCCAGTGAGTGAGCAGACCTTGACTGCTAAGAGGGACAGGAAGAGAATTTCAAAACATCTTACAGAAAAAACCTCCGCCTGGAAAGTCAAAATTGGGGGTGGGGTTTGCTAAGTGACACCACCAGGGGTTGGTTTATAGCAGAGCGACCAGATCGGCAGGCTGATGACTGTGGAGGTGTCACTGTCATCTATCCCTCTCTGTGAAGAGAGGCATTTCAATCCTGGGCCAATGAGCCATCAGAAAATGCTATTTCTCATTTTGGAAAAAAACACTCTAACCCAGTGGGATATTTCACTGTTATCTGTTCTCCTTATAAATATGGTGATGGTGGCAGGGGGGAACGCAGGCCCTTAGAAATTAAAGCCATATGGATACCATATTTAAAGAAAAAAACACAAAACACAACAACCCAGGCCGTTACATTATTGCTGACCATAGGAATTCAGTATTTATAATTTACATTCTTTCCCATACTTTGCTGTTTTTCAGAAGTGAAGAGCAGAGGTTTATGGCCTCGCCGGATCGTAAATCAGATTCCTGAGGGTAGAGGGAGCTGCTACGGGCAGGAGGAATTGCCCTCTGACAGTTTGCAGAACGCACGAAAACATCAGGAAAAGAATCCAAATGGAGAGAGATGGGACCCTGCTTCAAGGAGCGTGAGACACCGGTTATTCCTTCCACCGAGCGTGCAACCAGCTGAAATCACACCAAGGATCAACATCTGCAGTGGCCTGGAGGTTTGGCCATCGCTATAAAGCGAGCACCAGGGGTAGGGGAGGCAAAGCCGTGGGCGCCCCCAGGGGCTCTTCATAAGCCATTTGTCGAGGCTGTCTGGGAGCAGGGCAGGGGGACAGATGGAGGCTCGGGTCCGGTAATGGGGCTTAAGACATGTGCCCAAGAATTAAGACAAGGAGCCTGGAGTCGGAGAAAGAGCGTAAGCCTCTGGGTTGATCTGACGCCCCCTAGTGGCTGTGTACTCTTGCGTCAAGTACTCAAGCCTCATGACCCAGGAAAACAGGGATGGACAGCAAACTCACAGGACTGAAGAACACACATACGTCACAGGGGTGTGTGTGTGGGGGGTTGTCACAGGGACCCCCTTCCCCTGGAATTAGAAGTGCTGCTCTGGCACATGGCTCTGCAGCAAAGCCAGCTGAGTGCTACGGTGGCCACTAGGGAGACTCGAGGGAAGGAGGGGTTTCCAGGAGCCCCATCCAGAGGTCTCGCGAAGGATCCCGGTCCTTCAAATGCCTTTGGAAGATTTGTTAGCGGTGGCCCTAGTGAACGCATCCCCTTGCTCTTGGCCTGGATTTCACACAGTCTAAGAGAAGGTAGAGGATTCTCAACATTTTGAAACCTGGGGGTCTTCATAAGCTTTTCCCAGGTTGCGTCCATAAAATACCTAATCAGCCCGTGAATACGTAGTTGGATCGATGAGACCGAGTCAGGCAAGTGGGAACAAGAAGGTTTACAGTCCAGATTTTCCAGTATGGATTGGAACATAAATCCTGTCCGCAATTTGACACTGTAATCAAGGCTATAATATGTATACTTCAGACATGAGAATGCAGTATTTTAGGTCTTTGGTCTCAGGTTTATCTGCTTTTCTTTTAAAGGCAAACAAACCTTATTTCCTGTGTTGTAGAGCCACACGAGTCCCCTTTACTCAGTGTCCAGAAAAGGGGTACACGGGAACACTGGTATCTGAGGCCCTGGGGAGACCGTGTGGAGGCCAGGCACATCGGAGCAAACCTTCCTGCCATTTGGGGCATATGGGCGCCCACAACTTGCAGGCCCTTGGAGAATGTTTTCAGAGCATTCCAGTAACAAAACAAGCAAACAAAATGAACACCTGGGGCACAGGAGGTTCAAGCATGAGCCCAGAATGGCTAAGTAGGTTGGGTAGTTGGTTGCCATCAGCTGGGAAAGCAAAACTCTCAGGCAAATTCTATTTTCTGAATGATGTTTCTGTCCTCACTGGGTTTACGCGAAGAGGATGGAAGAAAGGTAACGTCAAGGTAGACAAAATTGCAGATGAATTTCTCAAAGGGATTAAAGGCGATCTTTAGTAAACATAGGTGACAAGGAAAATTTTACATTTCAGCATTCCCACACACTAAAAAAACAAAAACCAAAAATATACACATCCAACTATTTTCCCCCTTCTTTGGTAGACATTAATAAATAATTCCTCTAAATTCACAGAAGACAGCAAAATAAAAAACCTGTAGGTATTTATTGCATCAAAGGTAATACCAGAGTTAAATTAAAAAAATTTGTAACCTTCACCTGTGATAGTCCTAGCATCAGGTTTAGAATAAAATGTTATAAAGTGAAATGCTGTAAAAATCTATTATGGGCTAGCAACCAGACTCTGAAGCCCATTGGTCGTAGCCATTACTAATGCTGAAACTCACAAAGAACCAAATCTCAAATATAACCCTTGCAATGTACATGCACGATGAAGGCAAGAGATGCACCTGTAATGAAACACTGATGAACAGAAGTCTTGGTTCTCCTCACATCTTGATTTCAATCATAAAAGTGGGAAATACATTGAGGATTTGCAATTACCTACCTGGGGGATACCTGGTTTTCATAGCAATAAGAACTCTGTAAGTGAAGCCCACCTGGTGAACACGCGGGTAACCCTACGCATAATTAAAAGAGCACAGAGCACACAAATTAATCCCCCCTGTTTAAAGTGCTCACTTCCTCTGGTTTCCAATGGTTAAATTTTTTCTTTTCCACCCTGCATTTAGCTCCCCCCGTAAGGGCCTGAGTAACTGCACTATTATCAACAAATAAGGCAACCCAAGGGTCCAATTCCACAAGGAGACCCCTGACAAAAAGAGGTATCACTTAGAGATGATGCAGAGCGGCTTCAGAGGGGAGACCAATAGGGCTGAACCTGATGTATTTGGTAAAGAATTTTATTTCTCCTAGGTGAGTACTTTACTCATGAGCTCACTACAGAAGCAGTCATGGTGAAAATAAGACTGGCATTTATAGAATGTCTTTTATCATCAAAATGCTTAAAACAGGTCAATGAAGTGTCCTAGCATTGCTATGGGAGCAGTTTGGCCAAGGCTTTTACAAATGGTGAAAACAGACACAAGAAAGGCAGGGAAAGGCCACGGAAAGACCAAGAATGACAAAAAAGAAAAAGTACTCAACACTCCATGCCATGCTACATACAGAGAAATATACGTAAAGAATTCTTCGCGTATTACGTCCTAAACAACAGTGCCTTTTAAGAGGGCAGTCTGTAAATGGCAAATGTGAGATCACTTGCATTCAAATCGTTTCTGATACTAAATGACAACTCTGATTAAAGGGATTAAAGGCGATCTTCAGTAAACATAGGTGACAAGGAAAATTTTACATTTCATCAACGTGAAGCCCATTTGCATAGAAATGAGTGGAAAAAGTAGACCAAACCCAGCAGCACAGTTTCTAGGAGGAAATGGCAGCCGTGGATCTGGCTGGTCAAGGAAAGCACTAGTTTTGGAAACACTGTAGTCAAGAGCTCTTACTGAAAGGGAAAAAGAAAAGATTAAACTCAAAGAAAGGACACGGAAAGGAGCTGAGGACTTTCCCGGCCGTTCCGTACAAAGCCACTGAGGAGAGACTGTCTCACATGCACTCTGCTTTCACGTGACCCAAGGAAATCCAAGTCATCGCAGGTGGGCGGGGGCCTCTCCTAGGCCGGCCTTGGAGAAGGAAACGTCTTCTTCAGCTGCACCCGGCTATTGATCAGAGGAGGGTTAAAGCGCCAGAAAACGAACTTGGAGACACTCAGGGAGGTGGCCCAGCACGAGGACGTGGAGTTGAGGCCGACGACGTACACGATGTCCGTGATGCACAGACGTGCTCGGAGAAGCAAAACGAAACAAACTCACCTACTTTCAAAGTCAAACAAATTTTACATTGTGCCTCTGTTTAAGAAAGGCCTCTCTGATGGGTGATAAAAGAGTGCGGGGGTCTATGGGACAAGCACCTCTGCCTCTCTTCAGGACTATCACGGGAAGCATGGGGCCGCTGCTGGGACCGCAGGGCCGGCACAACCCGGCGCACCAGCCCGGTGACTGGCGACACTTCTCTGCTGGCAATGAGCACAGCAGGTGATCCTCGCTTTGCGTGACTCATTTAACCCCTTCACCCTGGGATTCTTTTGCAGGCAAAGAAAAACATGACACTTCTATGGGTAAAGACTTCCTTAAAGGGGGAAAAGACATCGAAACCTTTGTGCTCTGTGAAATGAGGGAACAAAAGGGTTGCTTGCAGCAAGTTTATATCTGTAGGAAAATCAACTGGGTACCGGCCACTTGCTAGAGAAAAAAAATCCAGCTTGGTTGATGTAACCATTACCCTAGTAAGAAAACAATGGCTATCTTGTTCATTTCCTCTTGATCACTTGGGAAGGTTAGGAAAAGGGACATATGTGTCTGTAAGCCCTCTAAGTACACATTTTCTTCTCTTTTCTTCTCACTACGTGAAACACATACACATTCTTATTACCCTAAAGTCACTTGAAAAATACGGTGATTGCTTACAAATAGTGGAAAATACCAATGAGAGGCAAAGAAACGAGCACTTTACAGAGACAGAATTTGATGGGCTTTAACGTGAACCGTTTTATTTAAAACAGGGATCCATCAGAGGTGGTGAATATCAGGGTCAATGTTCTAGAGCATGGCACGGATGGATGAAAGGGAATACTCACCAGCACCTCACACGGGACTGAAAGACAATGTCAGCAACACACCACGGAAGGAAAACAAACAAAATGGAAAAGGCACCTGGGGGGGAGGGGCTGCGGTGAGCACTGCCTCTCGGCAGGTCCACGCCTGTGCACTGTGGATAAGTCTGGACAAGCGACATTGGAAAGGGAACAAAAAGGTTCCGATCTGAAGCCCAGGATCCTACGTGGGTAGCTAACCTTTCCTCAGCCTGGTTTCCACCCACCGCTGTGTAGTTTCAGGTCCTAAAAAGGGGAGAAGGCTGCTGAAGTGTAACACAAACTCTCCCCCCCTTTTTTTCTCTAGGAAAAAATAGAGAAATCTCCCCCAGTTCAACCTCAGAGGTGGCTTCTGAAGGCTTGTAAGCATCCTGACATAAAAAATAAGAAACAACAAAATAAAAGACAGGTAAATGGCCTGGACTTAAACCAGTCAGTCAAACGGAAAGGCAGATTCAGAAAAATAAAACCTGGTGACCAGTCCGTCAGCCGTCTGGTTGGCGCCCTGCCTGAGTGAAGATGTTTAAACTGCATCCACAACACACGCACGCAAGCACAGAACTGCTTCTGGCAACTGAGTAAATAGCTACCCTCTCCTTTGAGCACGGTCCTGCTACCGGTGACCACGTGCCAAGTGCTGAAGTTACAAGAGACACCCAAGTGGCGAAGGACCCCCAGCAGTGGTCTGCCCCGTGTGGCCGGGTCTGTGGGCAACAAGACTTATGCTCTCAAATAATGACCCCTCCCAGCCCCCACTCCTTCCCGTTCACGCTATGCGTTTCGACCTCCCCGCAGGGAGGTCCAGCCGATTCCGTCCCCTCCTGGTTTGAGGCACTCCCTGGAACATCTTTGATTAACCAGGGTCCTTCATTTCTTTCCAACTCCGTTGGTGACTTTTGACTTGGAATGTCGATTCCTTCTTCTGGAAGAATGGCTCTCGCTGTTGCCTGGATGCTTGGGTGGGCCATCTTCAGAACCTGGCCAAAGGAATCGGGACACACCGTCACCGTGGGCTATGGGCTCCCGGCTCGGGGCTTCTGAAGCCTCTGATTCTGGTTCTCCCTGTCCGGGCCGCCCCACCGCTCCTCCACTGGTCCTTGTGCGCCATCTAGTGGCCTCGTTAATGAATCAAGGCACAGAAGCCCCGGCACTGAGCTAGCACAGCTGGGGCCAGGGTGTGCAAGCCATGGCTCCACAAAGACAGGAGCGCCCTGAGGATGTTTACGTTCACACCGTAGGGCGGATCGTGGTCATGGTGATGGGGACCAGAAGCGAGAGCACAAATAACATCGAAGCACAAAGGAGGGACAATGAAAACAAACCACATGGGTGTCGAGTCTACCTTAGCAATCAAAGGACGCATCAGCTAGGTGTCCACACCTTGTCCTGCTACACACCATTGTTTCTAAATCCCTAAATGGGAATGGATTCTTGACTTGGCAAAGATCAAAGATATTACATGCCCTCAATGGTTGGATCTGGAAGCCACCTTTACAAATCTGCTGCTCATGACAGGCAGCCCCGGAGCCATAGACTGAAGATGCCACATGCCCTCAAGCAGCTCACGGTCTGCAGGGGCGGTGTCGTCTGTCACCCTCTATCATTTGTGTGGGAGCTTAGAGAAAGACGTCTACAGTGGCTGAGTGCTGGGCAATCATCAGGCATCAGCCAGGTGGAGGGTGGAGCCAGGGCAGTGGTGGGGTGAGGGTGGGCATTCCGGGTAGGGGTGTGTAAGGCCTGGAAGGTCATCGGAACTTTCTGGCATTAGGCTGGCTCTGCCCTCGGGCTGAGAACATGGCAAATCTCTGGCTTAGCAGCTAAGCCAAAAGGTTCTCTGCTCCAGGGCCCAGATTTTTTTTTTTTAAGCTGTCTGCCTTTCATTTAACTATATCTCTACCATTGCTTGTTTCTTTTAGTCTTTTCAGTGGAGAACCCGGAATTGCCATGGACTGATCTCTAGGATGGTTCTGAATAAGGGAGCCCAGGGGAACCCCTGTGCCTACCTCCATCAGCATTCCATAACAGGCTGCTGATTCAGGAGAAATCATCTCAGGGTGACCAGCACTCGGTAGTGCTGGGGACAGCTGTGATGAGCTTCACCCCAAAAGAACTCAGGAGAGCAACTGCCTCAGCAGTGTTTTCCCCTCCCTTGTCCCCGCTTCTCCGAGCGATTCTGTGGGTTAAAATTCACGGTCCCTGACATTCAGTTCTCTTCCTTCAGTCAAGCCCACAATCACCTCATAACTGACATGGAATTACTATCCAGTGGGTCATTGTTCTACGAGTCAAATTCTTTAAGATAACCAGGTGGCCCCAAATCTTTCCAAAATGCTCCTCGGAGAGAGGCCAGTGGGAGATCCCTGACTACACTGTTGAGAGCCCCCTCGTGCTGGCCTATCTCTTGAATGAACACGATTAAGTCGATCCACCTCTTCGGAAAGCTTTCTCCTCCTGGCACACAGCTCTTCCTAACGCTTTTCACTCACGGTGAAAGCCAAGAGGAGGAACATCCCCATCAGGATGCTTGAGACAGTGGGATCTTGTTACGTTTTCCTGTCTCAGAAAAGGCAGAACCACGGGGCACCTCTTCCTACGAAGCAAGTTTCTTGGGCAGAACCTGTGAGCACTTTGCATGTTTCTTAATAAGTAACAGGAGACACGCGATGAGTAGGTTTGAGACCCTTCAGGGCATATATTTATCAACATTCGGAAGATAAATACTGATGCTAAATCCCTTTACTGGGCCTTGGGAGGGAGAGGACCCAGGAGCGTTTTTAACAAAGAGCAAGAGAGAGATACCTTTTGTACCTTTCCCGTGAGGCCAGGAGATGTCAGGGCTGTAGGTACCATCTTCACACTCTGAGTAGGTCTAGGGAGAGAGGCAGGCTTAGTGGTGGAATTTCAAGTGCTCCCGGGAGGAGGGGGACCAGCAAACAAGCGAGGCTGCTCAACCCCGGCCTCTCCCGGGCTGGGGATCCCCACCAGCAAGTGCAGGATCACCTCACGCTTATGCTCTCAGCTATAAGATCAAGGCTATATCCCAGGGGATGCAGATTACATCTTCTAGGAAGCGCCTTTAGCTCCTTAGACTAAAAGTATGAATAAAGGATGAAAGCTGTTATTTTTACTTAAAAATAATTACAGTTGACAAGACTGCTACAGCATTTTAAGCCCACTCACATCTATCCTCTACCTTAATCTTCATCTACTATGAAGTGGGCAGGGCAGGAGTTTCCGGATGGGAGCCCGAGGCTGGGATACAGGTAGAGGCCTGGACAGAGTGAAAGACCTAGCTTTTCAAAAACTGCTCTGGGGCTTGACATGCAATTTAAAAAAATATATATATATATATAAACAAATAATTAAGCTTTAACCCCCTTAAGAAATGAGGATAAAAGTCCTGCCCTATTGAATAGGGCAGTCACACGTAAGGATGGCAACTGATAGGAAGTGAAATCTGAACTGGCTACGCTTCTAAAGCAGGGAGGCTGACACCCGGCTCTCACTGTGCCGTACATGCCACATCCTCACGTGCATGTGCTCTGGGCTAAAGCGTTAAGCAGGACGTGGTTAGTTTAAATAAAAGGCCATCTCCACCTTCCATTCTATACCTTTTCTCGGTGACCATAGTGCTCTGCATACCAAACCATGCCGTACAGACACAGGAAGGTAGTGAACGCCTGGAAGAGAAAAACAAGCACAAAACCATTTTATAAGTGAGGGTGCACCAAAGAATTCCACTTCCCGGAACTTCAGGGTTTCAATGGGAATTCATACACGATGGCTCGACGCATTTCTGCCTTCTCTCCCGGGATGCCGGTTACAGGATGGCTGGATGCGGCAGAGGTGAACCCCGGGGGGCAGCACCCCTAAAGCTTTCGGCAAGAAGAGTTCCGATGAGGCCACAGTTACCACTGTGACTCCACTGTCAGGGTGAAGATCATTTCTAGATGTGGATCAGGTGGGATGCATTTTCTGAACAGCTTTGCAGGTTCTGCCTAAGAGGACGGATAGGACTCTACATTGTATTTCTTTTTTTTCTTTTTGGCCTGATTTTCACAGCCTATCCTCTGTACCCTGCCGCCCATCACTGGAAAGAGTTAAAAGGACTTAGCTTGGGCTTCCCTGGTGGCGCAGTGGTTGAGAGTCCGCCTGCCGATGCAGGGGACACGGGTTCGTGTCCCGGTCCGGGAGGATCCCACATGTTGCGGAGCAGCTGGGCCCGTGAGCCATGGCCGCTGAGCCTGCGCGTCCGGAGCCTGTGCTCCGCAGCGGGAGAGGCCACAACAGTGAGAGGCCCGCGTACCGCAAAAAAAAAAAAAAAAAAAAAAAAAAAAAGGACTTAGCTTGTCAGCTTCTGAGGGGAAGAGGATTTCTGAATGAAAAAGCAGTTTCATTCAGTCTGGGGTCACAGTGGTGCCGGACGGCATTGAGGACACACACCCACGTGTAGGTGGCAGACCCCAGCAGGACACCGCTGCCCTGGGCTTGGCGCTGCTTTTTAGTCTCAGTAGCCCGACTCTGACCCCAGTTCTGGTTGCTTTTGTTTTTCTCAGTTAAGTAGATAGGAAACTAAAGCGAAAATAAAAATGTCTTGTGAGCCCTGGTGTGAAAAGAGAAGGGCGTGGTCCACGGGTACCCAGAGGCCAGGATCACCTCCGCTTCCCCCCATGTGTGCCCCACTGGCCCCCCTGCACCTTAAATTATACTCTAATTTAAGGAAAAAAATAGCACCTAAGAATCCAAAGTTTAAAAATGTGTCAAAAAACTACAAGTTGGGGAAAACTTCCTGGCTGTCTGGACTAAGCAGTGTGTTGGGCCAGGTCCTCCAGCCAGGCCTCCCCTTCCCCTCGCGACTGTAAGTGGATCACCAAAACCCAACCAAACCAAACTGCCCGTCCTGCCATGACATTTCTTCAGAATTCCTTGATTTAGGAACCCATTGACAGTGAATCCTCTTCAAGAATTGCTAACCTCCATCTCTTCCACTGCATTTCCTCTTGGGGACCTGCCACCTTGACCCAGTCATGGGAACAGTTGTGAAATCATGATGGACTCTTCCCTTCTTGAATAATTTTAATTCTTTCTAAGAATCGTAACTTTAGATCTAGAGGCATTGCCTCAGAGATCGTTAATTTCAATTCTCCTCATTTCACAGCAGAGGAATGAAGGCTCAGAGGCGACTGCCTTCTCAAAGACACACAGCTAGAGTGTGGCAAGACTGAAGCCAGAACACAGGTCTCTTTATATCCCTGGATCACATTTCAGGGACGGCTATCGAGATAAATACTGATTTTATGTCTACACATCTTTATATCTCTACTGATCTGTCCACTCATCCATTCCTGGAGGAAGCAAAGCACCATGGGAAAAGCCAGTCCCATCCCATCCCTCTGCACAGCCCACAGCCTGGAGGGTAGAGCCAAGGCTGCAGGGAAGGCTGGGCTGTGCGTTCTCATCACTGCAGCTTGTAGTCCAGCCCTGGCCCAGTTCCTCAGGTCAGTGACGTTCACTGAGTGTCTGCTGGGCGCACAGAGTCACCTTAAGTCTCAAGGAAGAAAGGAGTCCAAGCGCTCCAGCTGGCCATTCTCCTTCTACATCAGTGAAGTGTGAATAGCGGCATGGTGGAGAGGTAACATGAAATATAAGAAGATCCACTAACTAGTTCATTTTATATTAAATCCATATACAAACTGGTATAAATTAGGAATTTTTTAAAAAAAGCTCATATCCCCCATCAAAAAATTAGGCAATGAATGAATATATTCAAATTATAGAATGAAAACTACTTCTAATCTTTAACATATTCCAGTACTTGTTCAGATTTCTAATATACAACCACGATTAAATGTACGATTTTCACGGCATGGCAAGAGTGGGAAGACTAGAGCATCCGCAGTGTGTAAACCTATGTATATGTCAGCTCCTTGACAAAGAGCAGAACAGGTCGGCCTAGGTTTCACAGGGAGGGCAGGGAGGACAGGTTCCACCTCCGTGGACCAGTCGGTGGCTGTGCGGTGGCGGGGGTGGGGGGTGGGGGCAGCGCCGCGCCGCTAGACCATGGGAGCAGTCAGGGCTGGGCTGGCTGTCACTGCGCAACCCGCCCACCAGAGGGCAGGCGTGTGGGGCTCTTCCTCTTCGTCCCCCAGCTTCCTCCCTTCCCCTGGGAGGGCAGGCGGGCAGCTGGGGCTGCTCCAGCAGCAAACAGCTGAGCAGAGCTGGCTTTGCAGCGGGGCAGGCAAACACTGGCAGGTGCTGGGAGACAGATGCTTATCATCACGCTCGCCAGGCAAAGGGCCTGCCGCAGCTGCCAAGTTTACCACTTCACCTGGGTACAAGAGGCCCCTTTTATACACTTGTCCCAGGAGACAAAAGCGTGTAATTTATGGGTTTGCAATCACACCTGTGGAAATCTAGGCAAGCACCCACTTAAAATGTCAAGGCCTGGATTTAAAATGACAGTTGTATGGATTCTGTTTAAATAAAAGGAAGAAAGAAAGAGAAACGTGAGGGCTGAGAGCCAAGGCAGCACACCCCCCCCCCCCCCCCCCCGGTGTGGCTTCCACGCTATGGTAAGGTGTGCTCAAATCAGACAACTGGTGCGGGGGCAGCTTATTAACCAGCATCTGGGAGCTTTACTTCCACACTGATCTCAGATTCTGTGTACGTTCTCCTACCAGGCAAGGCGAATAATTGGGGGCTTTGTTTCTCTTAGTGTGGAGGCCTGGCGTAACTCAACGCTCTCTTACTCAATAATGTTTGCCTCACTCCTAAGATTGAGACCAATCTTGATCTCTAATAAAGGCCATGATTATAAAAATGTGCCAGGACCTTATTCCTTATTTCCACTCTTTTTCTCTAACTGGTAAATGTGCAAGGCAGTGGGGACCCCTAATCATCCCAGCCAAAGGCCTCTTTTCAGGCCAGGTCCCCCTCCACGGCGTTCATCACTGCTAACACCAACTGGGGGATTCTGCTTATCTTCAAAGTCCTCTTTCCTGTGGCCGCTTCTTGCCCTTGGCCTGGCCTCTAAAATGTGGCTGCTCCCCAGACGCCATTCTCAGCCAGCTTCTCCTTCCCACACTATGTTCCCCGACTCTTACCGACACAACGGCTCCAACCGTACCCTACACACAGGTGCCTCCCACCTCTTTCACCTCCAGCGCCGACCGAGTCTTTCCAGTGCTACTGGACAGACCAGAATTTCCAATGACACAAGACACCTTCACCTGTAAAATCTAAAAGTTCCTCACACCTAACTCATCTCCTTTCGAGGGGCTTCTCTGATATCCTCCAACCTGTTACTAGCACCAAAAGCCACCAGTGGCACAAACAGGAAAGCCTGGAGTTGCCCTCCCCAGCTCTCAGAAGGGGACATCGTCTATCGAGTTGGGCTCTGTAGCTCTCAGATCCAGCCCTTTCTCTGCATCTTCAATGCCGCTGCCTTGGATAGGTTCTCACTGAGGCCCCTCCAACACCCTGAGGCTCAGCCCTTCTCCAATCCGCCCCCCCATACTCTCCCACCCTCCAGCTGCCCCGTGAGACAGTCTTTCCTCTGAAAAACCTTCGAATCTCCAACCAAGACACACAGAGCCCATCCTACGCAGACGACCCCCTCCGCCTCCAACTCGCTCTCCTTCTTGCTCCCCAAACAGGTTGCCGTCCTCTTGTGACGCTGGCACGGGCATGGCTTCGAGTCTTTGGACGTGCTTGTCTCTCAACCTGCCTCTGTGTGTCCCGGTCTTTGTCCCTTGACCTCAGTCCTTTCTCCTCCCTGCGTGTGCCGAGTGTTTCCTGTGCTAGCGTCCGTGGGGACAAAAGGACAATGGAAACTTATTCTCTGTGAGCAGGAAGTGTCATGTGGAGGAGACCGATATAAATACCCCAAGTTACATCACACTGGGGCTAGAACTAAGAGAAACACGTACCAAATGCGGCTGGTCCCCCGAGGAGGGGTCGTCTAGTCTGCCTCGCAGGTGAGAGCGTATTGCATGCAGGACACGGATTTAAGTTTGGTCTTGGCATTAAGATTCACCAGGTAGAGAACGCAGGGAAAAGCACGCAGATCGGGCAGAGGAAGCCTCCTGGGTGAAGGCAAGACGACTCTGGAAGGATGGTGGGTTGAGGTATCTAGGAATAGTTTGGCGGAGCCCGAGCACAGGGTACAGGCGGCGGGTGTGGTGAACGATCCAGAATGACGGCCCTAAACACACAAGCACGACTTCCTATCTCAGCTGGTAGGTCTGTGGTGGGGATGCTGTTCCTTCTTGCTGTTTCTGTCTACACGGAGGGGGCTTCCCTGGTATAACACTCCTGCTTTCCCTCACCCCTCGCCCCTTCCCCAGGGAGGTGCGAGTATCTTAACGGACTAGGGAATAACAGACAAGGAAGCTGGGCGTCTCCCTTCTTTCCCTCTGGGTGCGAGGCCACCAGCGCAATGTGGGCGCCCTGCTTCCTGGGGCTGCAGAGGAAGCGTGTCTGCTTCTGGGGTTCACTAATCCGAAGCCCCTTGTTGGCACGCACCTGAAGCTGATACCGAAAAATGTGGACTCTCAGTAGTAAAGCTGCCGTTCTGCCTCCATAGCCTTCGTCCATCCTGACTATCTCTAATTGCTCTGAACCTGGTGGGGGGAAATGCTGTACTGTTAGGCCCTCTAGGCCCCAACGATAGGGGAAATGATTCTACGCAGGGCAAAGGGGTCCCGATTGGAATTATGGAAGATCACTCCGGCAGCAGTGTAGGGAATGGAGGTGAAGGGCAGGATGGAGAAAATGGGTGTCTAGAGGGCAGAGGCAGTGGGAACAGAGGAGGGGCTGGAGCTGGGCCACCCGGGTGAATGAATAGAGCCAGAGGGCTGACATGGGGGCTGACAGTGGAGAGGAAGCAGCCGCCTGGGTCTTAGGCTGGGGCACCTGAGGGATGGGGGAGCCGTCCACTGTGATCCTTTGTGACCCTGAGCACACATCACCTCCAGGAGCTTCACCCCAGCTTGTCTGCTGCTCTCTCTAGGGCTCCTCTAGCTCCGTGCACACACATCTTTCTTTTTGTTTTTTGCACACCTTTATTGGTGTATAATTGCTTTACAATGGTGTGCTAGTTTCTGCTTTATAAAAATGTGAATATAACAAAGTGAATCAGCTATACATATACATATATCCCCATATCCCCTCCCTCTTGCGTCTCCCTCCCACCCTCCCTATCCCACCCCTCTAGGTGGTCACAAAGCACCGAGCTGATCTCCCTGTGCTATGCTTCTGCTTCCCACTAGCTATCCATTTCACATTTGGTAGTGTATATATGTCCATGCCACTCTCTCACTTCATCCCAGCGTACCCTTTCCCCTCCCTGTGTCCTCAAGTCTGTTCTCTACGTCTGCATCTTTATTCCCTGTCACTAGGTTCATCAGTACCGCTTTTTTAAATTCCACACATACGTGTTAGCATATGGTGTTTGTTTTTCTCTTTCTGACTTACCTCACTCTATATGACAGATTCTAGGTCCATCTACCTCACTACAACCCAAACATCTTTTATGATGTTTGCAATATAAGTAGTTTGCTTGTGTAATTCCCACGTGGACTTGGAGATCCTCCGAAGGGGGACACCTGTGGAGGGGGAGCAGGAAATCTCCAGCCAGACTATCTGGGTTTGAGTCCTGGCTCTGCCACATGCTACCTGTGTGACCTTAGGTAAGTGAGTGAACCTCTCTGCGCCTTTATCTATAAAAGAGGGATAATAAAGTACCTCCCCTCAAAGTGTAAAGATCAAATATGCAATTCATGAAAAGTGCTTCAAACAGTGTCTGGCACCTAGTAAGCATGAATAAATCTTCACTATCACCTACCTGCGTGGCTCCAGCACCAGGGCAGCTCTAACAAGAACGTGGCAACATGACAGACTTATAAGGGACTATGCTAAGCGATACAGAGACTGAGAAACGGGTCATGTCCTCAAAATAAGTTACTGTCACACAGACACCAAGGCAGATCAAAGCTCACCAACGTAAGGAGGTATATGCTAAGTGTCTAATCAGTAAAACAGAGCGAAAGTCTCTACAACTTAGAGAGAGACTGGAGGAGCCCCACCAGCTGGGTGACCAGAGATCGCTCCTTGGACACGCCCTTGGGGAGACCTTTCTGGCTGCTGATGCCCCAGGGGGAGGCCCACAGTGGGCCGTTGTGAGGAGGGCCTTTGGCCCACGTCCCAGGAGTCCCGCCTGCCTCAACCTCCCTGTGGTCCCAGCAACGCCAGATGAGGGCTGCACGCACACCTGCCCACCGCCATGGGTCACGCTACAATTCACAGAGCTGGGGTGCCCATGCCAGACAGAAATGTGAGGAGCGCATGGTGAGATCTCCTGGCCCATCTGACACACTGTCCCAACCAATCCTTATATCTAGTCACACTGCAACAGAAAAAGTACTTCTGAGCGTTAATTCCGGAGCCTGAGTACAAAGGAGATCATTATTCCCTTTCATCGTTCAAGATAAAACAGGATAGAACAGGCTCAAGGTGCCCTGGCACAGTTAGGATTTCTAGCAAGTAACTCTAAAAATAGACACCACAAAAGGCAATAAGAAACACTTTAAAAATACAGAGTTTAGGGGCTTCCCTGGTGGTACAGTGGTTGGGAGTCCACCTGCTGATGCAGGGGACGCGGGTTCGTGCCCCGGTCCGGGAAGATCCCACATGCCGCGGAGCGGCTGGCCCCGTGAGCCATGGCCGCTGAGCCTGCGCGTCCGGAGCCTGTGCTCCGCAATGGGAGAGGCCACAACAGTGAGAGGCCCGTGTACCACACACACAAAAAAAGAAATACAGAGTTTAGTTTTGCTCCCCGCCCCCACCAATTAGACCTGAATGTGATTAAGCCTCTGCATCCAGCTACCGATTTACAGAAAGTATAGAGGACAAAGAAATCTGTTCAGTTACAGTAAGGATGGAGTCAGTAAAACCAGACTGAGGGAAAATCTAGAAGACAAAAGAGCTTGTTTCTTCAATGTAAAGGAGAGAGCTAGAGACAGAGGGAAAACTGTAGATTAAAAGAGACCTTTTATTAAAAGGCAGGCCGACCGACTGCAATCAGTGGATGTTGATTCAAATCAACTGCTAAAAAATACAAAACGTAAGGAAACATCAGAAATGTGAACGTGGATTAGCTATTTGACAGTATGAAGGAATTAATTCTTTTGCAGGTGTGATAATGGTATGGTGGTTGCACCAACCAAAAAGCATTCTTATCTTCTTGAGAGATACGTCCTGAAATAGTAAAGTGGGTCTGCTTCAAAGTAACCCAGGGTTGGGGATAGTGAGTATGGAATATAAGGACGTAAGACTGCCCATGGGTTGACAATTGTTGAAACTGGATGATGGGTGCATGAGGGGTGAGCGACCCCCTATCTACTTCCACGTATGTTTGAAATTTTCTATGATCATTAAAAAAAAAAAAACCCGAGTTAATTTTCTGGACCAAGTAAGTAAAAGGGAAGAATCTTAAATGTAAAATAAGACTTTTCCCCAAAGTAACAAAACAAATTAAGAAGCGCAATGACAGCATTTTAAGCTAGGCAAGATCTTGCTTCATTTGAAAGAGGAGGGAAATGTCCCAGGACAACGGAGCTGGGGGCCCCCAGGGCTCTTCCCTTCCGAGAGGAAAACACATCCTTCACAGGCTTATAAAGTCGGCCGGCGGGGAAGAAACTGTATGGTCTGATTACCTCCAAAAACACCTCACCTGGCCTATAAACAACCGTCTGTCATTTTGTACATAAACCCTTGGACAGTAATACATATGTTACGGGGCACTGTAACTATCCTTATCCCTCATGGCAGGCCTGACATTTTCAGCAAGTGTAGGTGAATTCTCATAAGCGGAATAAATGAGAGTATGATGCACCTGCTGAGGGCATTTGACTAGAACCTGCAAAGGGGACCAATTTTAGGTGCCATGTGGTCCTATGTATTTATTCTTGAACTTCAGACTAGTGGCCAATCTTGCGTTACTACAGTAGAATGTCCTGTCTATAAATTTCTAAGGAACCTTGGTACACAAGAGTGTTTTGTTTTGTTTTGTTTTAGAAGACACCATGAGGACTTTAACTAACACTTTTGGGTAAAAAAGTAATGACTTACCACACAAAGAAGCCAAAGCACAACATAGAGGATTTGGGTCTTAGAGAAGAGATCTTGTCCAAATTTTATGCAGACAATAGCTTCCAGGAAACCAATGACCCTGTTAGACAGAACAAGAGGTTAAATACGAATTCATCTTATCAGAGCATTATGCATTACCAGAAATATGCATAATTCCATCAAAAAGTTCAAGTGGTCATAAGATTTCTGCCCCAAACACTGGAAGCAGGTCCCCTACAAAATGACACTGTGCTTTCTTCAGGAATAATATATATTATTATATATACATACATATTTAGATTTAATTAAAAGTTTATTGTACTGTTACTCCTCTCTTCTTTTCTGCAGACTGTTTTTTTTAAGAGCAGTTTTAGGTTCATAGCAAACTTGAGAGGAAGGTACAGAGTCCCTATACCCTCTGCCCCGACACATGCACAGCTGCCCCCACTGTCAACATGTGTCACAAGTGATGAACCTGCATTGACACATCACCCAAAGTTCATAGGTTATGTCAGAGTTCACGCTTGGTGATGTACATTCTATGGGTTTGGACAGATGTATAATGACATGTGTCCACCATTAGAGGGTCATATCAAATGGTTTCACTGCCCTGAAAACCCTCTGTGCTCTGCCTCTTCATCCCTCTATCCCTCCCCAGAAATAATCAAATATTCTTTACATCTTCCTTCCTCACAGACTACAATCTCAACTCGTACGTCTTCATAGCCGGAGGCTGCCTGGTATCATCTAAGTCGGAGCTTATCACAATGGGTGGACAGTCACCCCCTTGGCTGGAGCCCTTGCAGGGCCAGGGAACCTACTACCTCTGTGGGCAGCTGCCTCTGCTGCTCAGTTTCTTTAGCTGTTGGGAAGTCGTTCCTTGTCTCAGGCTGGTACCTGCCTCCTTCCACCCCTGGTCCTAATTCTGCCCTCCGCAGTCATATAGGGGAGTGTGAACCTTCCAGGAGAGTCTTTCAGTAACTTGAAGGCAGCATTCACATTCCCTCCCAGCCATCTTAGAATTTCCAGATTTAATATGCTCCAGTTCTGCTGATGATAAAAACCCTTTATCCTCTGCATCTGTAAGCAATTTTGCTAAATCCAAAAACGATGGAAAAAATAACTTCCATGTTTTCCTCTTTAATTAAAACATTAGAGAAAAAAGCCAACCTTGTATAATACAACTTCATCTATGAATACTAAAATCAGACCTTTATTAAGGTTCAGAGCTTGAAGGTAAGAACGGATGAGGTGAGGGTAACATAGCCGGTCACGTGATCCCAAAGACTGCCCAGGAACAGCAATTTCAGATAAGGCCACCTTAGGTGTGCCTCGATCAGGACGGAATCTGGAGGGACTGGTCTTGTTGCACAGATAATCTCTAAAAAGGCAGGAAGAGGCCCAGAAGGCCCCCGGTCCCCTCCCTACTGGCAGACAGAGGTCACTGCCATGGTCAAATGGATGGACGGCTCTAAACAACGGAATGCCCAGAGTCAGAGCCACCTGTGCAAAGCAGAAAGTCTCCTGGACACGCCTCTAAAGAATCTGGAGCTGTCTTGGCCCACAGCCCCAACGAAACAAGGTTAGGAGTGGTCACCTGGATCTTTTCAGAGCACCCCCTCTTCCTCCCCAGCTCCCCGCCACAACAAAGGCTGGCACGTTGGAGAGCAGGGCTGAGGTCGACTGTCACACTGAAGTCGAGGCTGTCAGGGAAGCAGCGAGGGCAAGGGCGCCTGCCGGCGGACACACAGAACGTGTGCAGCCTCTTGCTGGGACGTCTTGCTGGGATGCAGGACTGCATCAGAAAATGTTAAGAAGAAGTGTGCCTACCTGCCCTTAACCAGACAGAACACCCAGAGCTTACTGTGAGAGGTGTCTGGGTATTCAAGCCGACTGAGGCAGCTTTCAAGAGCTTGGTGACCAGCAGACTAGACCTGTTTCTCCAACTTCTGTGATCTGAGACCCACGGCATGAAGCCTATTTTTCACTGTGGCCCAGTACACAGACACACGCGCACACACAGACACACACACACACGACTGAAACAAAAGTCACACAAAACAACCGGCCCCTTGCTCTGACATCTTCCGACTCTATTTGATTTTCAGAAAATGCTGTTCAGGACCCACTCAGTTGACTGCGTAACGAAGAAAAGAGACTGGAGGCCGCGCCTCCTGTTTCACCGTCACGGGCTGACCGTGCTGACCGCCCAGAGGCAGCTCCTGCCCCAGTTCACGCGCCAGGCAGGTCTGCCCTGCTTGATTTATGAAGAGGGACTTGCTCGTTTTCAGCATGGCCCACTAGTTCTCGAGGTTCACTAACCTTGATGTCACCATTCTGGGAGGACTCGAGTCTCTATAATAAAGCATCCTAAATTAGCCAACTGACCTCTGCATCTCAGATCATTTGCGTTTTACTTTCTTTTACCACTTTTCAGCAAGGCGCAGTTTTCTGGAGTGGCGTTTGCCACCATTCTCTGCCCTTGCTCCTCTCAGCCATTTCTCCCTCCACGGTGATTATAGTTTCAGACCGCCTGATCAGAAAAAAAAACTTTGTTGTAACACTGCCTCTCCCTCTGATCCGCCGTCTCTTTTTCCTCAACAGGTAAGTAGAGAGTTCTGTGGAAAATATACCCACGCTCCGTAGAGTAAGACGCTGGCAAGGACTTGTAAACGTGAAGAGAAAAATGCCCGTGGAAAGAAGAGGCATGTGGTGAAAGAAGGAAGTGCAGGGAAGATTCCCAGTCCTCGGACAAGACAGTGGGAAGGCAGCCCACCTTCCTCCTTCCTGTGACAGAAATATATTAGAAATGTGGTAGATGTGTGAATTCTCTCTCCCGCCAGATCAGTAATCAGTGGAAATCCATCCTATCCATAGGATGGAAATTGAGTCCATCCTATCACCCTTTAAGCTACTTTGGGTAGGAAAATCAGCTTACATCACAGAATTTATGAGAAACAGTGACAACGGCCCTTTGTCTTTTGGAAAGAAGGCGGTGGGAAACTTGCCTAGATCAAACTTCACTAACTCCCCAGAATCTGGAGTGAGAGCTCCAGACACAGACACAGACACAGACACACACACACACACACACACACACACACACACGCTTGGAACGAATGACAATGCAACGTAAGCAGCAAGTATCTCTAAATAGTTGATGTCTTTGGATGATGTTTCAATACGCATGTAATACAGGGAAAAAAAGTGACTCTGTTTAAAAATCTGTTAGGGTTTTCATCAGATTTTCTTTATGCTGTCACACTCCATTTAGAACCTAGGTTAGGTCCTGAATGTAAGCTCCCTGAGGGACTGAACTTCACCTACATGTGTGCTGGATGTCTCTGGAACTTCAGTTGCTAAATGGCATGGTGAGATGTTGATGGTATTGAAGCAGAAGAAGCACTTATTTGAGACACTGAAGAGTATCTCCCATTTAATATTGGGGGTTAAACTGGGTAACCCTTGCTTTCTTTCAAATCATTTAAATAGTTGTAAATTCAGATACAGCATTTGTATCTGTAATGAGACAATAAATTGTCACCATGTGTTAGTTTTCTTTGGGATAATAAAATTAGACCCTGGTAGACAGCAAGCAGTCGCTTTGTGGGGTCTTTCTGGTGTGAAAGTAACGTAAAATGTGGTTAAGCCCATCACGATATGTTGTCCCAAACTCACCATCAATTTCACAGGGAATTCATATAACTCATTTTCTGATTTATTTCAAGAAACAAGGTCTTCAAGTTCTACATGGGAATTATCTTTTGATTTCCTAATATTTTTTTAAAAAACAGTTTCTACACCCTCTTTGTGTAACTTGCCAATTAACTCCTCTAAATTTAAATCAGAAAAGGAATGTTAAAAATGAAAGACACACAAAAACAAAACTGCACTGAAAGGCACTTAATGTAGGGTTAAGAAATAACCCAAGAAATTCAGAGGCTAAAGTGGTTTTATATGTCCACGATAAAAGATTACTCACCCAAACACCCAGCACTGTGTTCCCACACGCTTGCACTGTGTGTCGGTGAGGTAAGCATAGTACTGTCTGAAAGAACAAAGGTAGAATTCACTGAGAGCTTCTGGAAGACCAGCAAGTCAATACAGAATTAAATCACTTTGACAGCGTGAGTATAAAAAATGTCTGCCTTGTTCCACATACTTGGGCTGCCTGGTCTAGTTCTATTTAAGGGAATAGGAAGCCAGTGCCTGTTGAAACCTTCCTGTAAGAGGCTAAGAATTTGGATCGGGTTGGAGGGGGATGGTTATTGGAGCCAGATTATTGGCAAAGGCAGTCTTGATTCAGACACAGACTCCCACAGCCCTGAGCCAAAGCCACCCCAGGTGGATGCCTCAGTCTCCCTCCACGGAGGTGATTCCAGAAGGTCTCCTGCATGGTCACTGTCTCCTCTGGCTCTTTCCAGGATAAAGGTTGCTGATCGTAACCAGGCAATAAATATATACATTTGTGGCTCTCAGAAACTGGAATGGGACTGTAGCTGCACCTCACTGTCACTGAGGCCAATAACTGAATGTTACTGACATGATCAGAAAAGAGGTGATGACATGGAGGTGAGAGGCTCAGTGCAGCAACCATGCAATAGAAATACAGTATGAGCCTCAAATGCAATTTAGAGTTTTCTAATAACCGTGTTAAAAAAGTAAAAAGGAACAGATGAAATTCATTTTAATAATTAATTTATATATAATCCAATGTCTTGAAAACATTATAAAGAAGCATTTTATATTGTGTTTGCACTAAGCCTTCAAGGTCCAGTGTGTACACGTACAGCACATTTCAGGGTGACCGGCCACACTCCCAGTGCCCAGTAGCCACACGTGGGAGAGGCTGCCTGTGGGACAGTGGAGGCTTAGAGTCTCATTACTGCCCCTGAAACTTAACTCATCATCTTCTGGTGGAGGTGGGTCACAGACTCCTTTGAGGGTTTGATGAAAGCTATGATAAAGGCACATAAAACATGCACACAGAATTTTGCATTAAACTTTGGGGGGTTCACGGATGCCTAAAGCTCATCCATAAACTATCGCCTCTGTACCCCAAAGTGAAGAATTGTAACTATAAAGAATTCAAGTTTTCCTCTGACTTCACATTTTCATTACCTAATTTGCTTTTGCTAGTTCAGCTGCTTTACTCATGGTGTCCATGTCCTACACTGCACATTATATTATTAGATTAAAAGAATGTTCACTCAAATATCTTCTCAAAGCAGAGTCATGTGAAAGTCTAAAAAGGAGATCTGAAAACGGAGATCTGGTATGTATGTATGATTTATACTGAAGCCTATGAGCTTTCTCTTCCTTTTAGGGCCTGGCATTTGCTAATTGGGACTAAAACCCATCAGAGTACTTCCGTCTTTCCAAGAAGCTTGTCAAACCATCTCCTTACATATGAATAGCCTCAAGTGGTGTAGGAACACAGAAAGTGGCTAAGTTTTAAACAAAAAAGAATTGTGTGGAAACCCGTAGGGTTTGGCAAAAATTTTAAGGAGCTCTCGAAAAGTCTGAACACTGGATTTTTAGTCTCTGGTCTAAATCTCTAGTTTTTGTTGTGAAATGTTTAACAATATTGAAATTTTCATGATGAATCACATGTGATTTGCTCTTCTGTTTTATAAGACATTTCTTTCCCCACTTATTGACTTTGTTGATTGCTCGTAATTTTATGAAGAAACTGCTGCTAATCTTTCCTGAAAATAACTGGCAGCCTCAAATTAAATCAAATTTTAAATACAGTAGGGAGGCTCCAACCCACCAAAGGAAAATTGCATGCATGAGATAACTACTTCGACGGACCACTGGTCTATAAAGTGGCAAAAGGCTGCGGTTTACCAGCTGTTACTTTCCTGTTTTTATATATATATATATATATATATATAATAAATATATTTGTAATAACGAATGAGGACAAGAAAAGGTGCTAGCTGGGGGTGAGGGCTATGTCTGACCAAGGAAAACACCCACTCTCCCTGGCAAGTGAGACCTTCTACTTGTGTAGTTCACAAGTACATTACAAATAATGAATTAAGTTATCCTACAGCTTCTGAAGAGCAAACTCTTTTATCTGCTTGGTTTGTATTTATATCAGCTGTGCAGAGATCTTGGGTGTTTCTACTGATCAATGCCGGTCCTCCACACTAGATATAAAACCCCAATGCCGGGCTTCCCTGGTGGCGCAGTGGTTGAGAGTCCGCCTGCCGATGCAGGGGACATGGGTTCGTGTCCCGGTCTGGGAAGATCCCACGTGCCGTGGAGCGCCTGGGCCCGTGAGCCATGGCCGCTGAGCCTGCACGTCCGGAGCCTGTGCTCCGCAGCGGGAGAGGCCACAACAGTGAGAGGCCCGCGTACCATAAAAAAAAAAAACAAAAAAAACCCAAAAACCCAACAAAACAAAACAAAACCCCAATGCCATTTCCAAATAGGAACAATGAAACAAATGAAAGTGTTTTGCTTTGAAGTCCACTGGAATCGGTCCACGTCGGGGACAGTCTCTGAACACCGCCTCATCTCTAAGGCCCTACATGAGTCATGAATCCAGGGGAAGGAGGGCATGGATACCCATCCTTGTCCCTGTTGTCCTGGAGGACCACAGGAAGGACATTTTTTTTTTTTTTTTTGCGGTACGCGGGCCTCTCACTGCTGGGGCCTCTCCCGTTGCGGAGCACAGGCTCCGGACGCGCAGGCCCAGCGGCCATGGCTCACGGGCCCAGCCGCTCCGTGGCATGTGGGATCTTCCCGGACCGGGGCACAAACCCCTGTCCCCTGCATCGGCAGGCAGACTCTCAACCACTGCGCCACCAGGGAAGCCCAGGAAGGACATTTTTAAAAGGAAATTAACTTAATTGGCTCTAAAAGAACTAATAAAGTCTCATTCTAAAAATAACATAATTTATTACTTCAATCCACCATAAAAACGTTTGTTAGTTTTCAATAATCTCAGGAAGAAAACCTTAGCATTTCTGTTACTCGTTTTGTTTTAAGTAGGATGCTACGGGGGAGAAAAGGACAGCAGTGAAGATCGTTAAAGGGGTTTGAAAATAATGGTGCAGTGCTGGTCTTCATGTTACTGAGGTCTGAGAAGCAAAACATTTTCTTCATATTCTGGATGTATAAGTCTTTTTTTTCCCCCCGGATGTATAATTCTTCAGAATGACATTTTCACGGAAAATCTGCTAGCTTATGTGACTTCCTTTATGCTACATAGGAGAATACAAAGCAGGTAATCGTGCTCAATTGACGGTCATGCTAACACAGAATTACCTCACTGTGGGAGCCGTGATGCCGCCAATAAAGAGAATTCTACACCAACTTAATGGATGACTGGCTTGGAACACAAAGATATGTTTCAGGAAGAAGGTATTCAACTCAGTCAGCTGCAAAAGAAGGAGGCGAGAGTCAACCTGGTGCTTCATGCTAAGTCATGAACATCTATTCCTTCAATGGACGTTCTACAGCTAAAAATAATAATTTCCAGAAGACATACCAGGTCTCTAAGGGTTGCTGCTTAAGCCCGGTAACAACCAGTACAACACAGGCACCAACCAAGCAGGGGTCCAGGGGAGGTGCTGGGTGTTGAGAGGGGCACAGGGGGCATCAGCCATCTGTTTTGTTTCCAGATTCACGTGACTGTCACCTGGCTCACGTGTGTGAGCTGCTGGGACAGTCGGGAGAGAGATGCTTTAAGAGCGAAAGGATGACAACGAATCTGTACCGTGGAACACCTCCGCAGCCCGGCAGAAATTAGGCCAGGTTGAGAAGTCTGACAGCAGGAAAGTAGGCTCTTCAATAACCAAAAGAAGCTTGAGGCGCGTGTGCGTGACTGAGAGATGACTGTGGACTCGGTCAGCTCGTGCCAGGGACCGAGCAGATCCTCAACCGAAGGCAGCTCTTAAAAGTGGGTGTGGGGTTGGTCCAGGCTTCACCTGGCAGTGGGACTGCTCCCTGAGGGTAGCGCCCAGTACCGCTCATCCCATGACCAGTCCTGGCAGCACAAAAGAGATGCCCACCGGGAAGTCTGTGCTCAACGCCCAGAGGCCACTGCGTTTCCCCTCCAGATTAAGCAAGGGGCAGAGATTAGGAAAGGTCACTGCTTTAAGAGCACATCACGTGGACCAGCAGGTTCATCTCAGTGACATAAAATGTGCGCCTTTCCCCACAGTGCTGAGTTTAAGGATATAAAATAAAAATGGTTCACTCATCACCACATAAGGAAAGCTGATCACTGCACCGTGCTCATCATCAGGGGGAAAGTGGGCCCAGTGGAATTCTGCCGTTCTAGGAGCACATCCCGCTCTCTCTCCTGGGCAAATCCAAATTCCTCCTAGGTCCTCGTAATAAAAGAAAACCTCTGCCTTCCCTGGCATTGCCCCATAAGGTAAAACTTAATCACACCCCATTTACCTACACACTGACTTCCCCAAACCATGGTGACTATATAACTATTCACAAACACTTCTGTAGCCATAAACTCCATTTCTTGACATGGGCATTATTCTTCTCCCTCCCTCTGTGGACAAGGACAGTCTATCTTTAAAGTGACACATGCCCATTTTCTCCTTATGTTGGGAGTATTTTGTGCATATGTGTTCAAAACATGTCTGATGATTCTGAAAGACCCTTCCGGTGAAAGCTGGTTTCCCTCAGCTAGTCTCCCAAAGTTGCGAAACAATTAACCTGGGGACAGGAGGGACAATAAAAAAAGGCTGCCTCTGGAAAACAGAGTCGTTGGGTAATCCCTTTCCAAGACCCCTGGCTGTCTGAATCGCTTCAGTCTGCTTGGAGCGAGAGCCTCTCTCCACCGCCGACACCACTCTGGAGGGCCCAGGTCCCTAAAGGGCTCCAGTCCCCACAGGTAGCAGAGGGCTTCTGTATTTAGCGTTCTACAAATCACCCAAAGTGGTAACAGCTGAGGCACAATTTTAAAACTCAAATACTGAATTGGGACTGTAAGAAAAAGCCTTACGTTTGTTGCTGTGGTCCTGAAAACGATCATTTGAGAAGGTCATCCAATGCCTAACTCACTGGGTGATAGATGCTGAGCACAAGGTCTTTACAGGGAATTTTAATCTGTTTCCAATTTGTAATTCAAAGATCCATATTTTAAAACGTCTTCACGATGAAGCAAGACCTTAGGCGTAACAGCATCACTTTAATTCTATATGTCAGCTGCAGAATATTATATCTTCTAAAGCAACGAGCTGATAAGTAATGTCAACTAGCATGAACCCTAAATTCCTGGATGGTTTTTATTTTGTTTTCCCCTACTTTTGAGCATTTGAAGAGATACCTGCCAGATGATCATGAAAAGGTATATTCCAGCCACTCTCTGAAATGAAGATTTGGGGTCAAACCACCGAACATAGGTCCAGCTAGCAGGAGTGAACTGGAGCACGGCTCTTTTGATTTTCCCGGTGGTGGTGTGGATGTCCCTGTGAGAAGAAAACAGCTCCGGTGAAAATCCAGAGAGATAGGAGGGGGAAGAAACAAAAAACCAAAAAACTGTGAAAAATGCATTGACTATTTTACAACCAAAGATTCCTTTCTATTTGAACATCTCTCCAACAGCGGCCTCTATTCACAGGTGATGCGCTGAGAGCAGCACGCCAGGTGGGGAGCACCAGTGGACTGGCCACGCCAGCACAGGCCACAGTTTGTGGACTGGTGACAAAAGAAGCTGAGGTACATTACAGACAGCCACCTGGAACTAGGCCAGGAAGGACACCACTCCCACCCACGCCCCCGCCCCCAGGGCGCCCTGATAAAACAGAGAACATGTTCTACGTGTGAGGGGACCCACAGCATTTCCTCACTCTATAGCTTCCTCAGTTAAGTGAACAGTTTGGAGTGACAGTGGTTTTTAACCTTTCTTGGTTTCAATCCTAGAAATCACTCAACTTCATATTCCTGTGATAGAAACAAATAGTCCCACGTTTCACAAATGACAACACTGGGGCTCCGAGAAAGGGAATGGCTGACTCCGGCTCTCTTTGTAAACCTCAGAGTTGGGGGTAGATTCTGGTCCTCTTGTGCTAGACCAGGAGAGCCGAAATCCAAGGTCATACGATATAATAAATGGTAAAGATTTTTTAAATTCAACAGAGATGTATAGCGAGGACCTTTAGGTCGTAGACACCGTTTTAAAGTGCTGACGGCATAAGGATAAACAGGCCAGGCCTTTTGTTCTTGGGGAGGGAGAAGGGGGTGGGAAGGGGGAGTAGAAGGAAACCAGGTTTGTTCCTTCACTCACTCACCCACCCATCAACAAGCATGCAGTGAGAAAATCTCCCAGCAAGAAGATTTGAGGCAAAAGGGCAACAAAGAAACAGAGACTATCCAAAAAGAAACAAGAATGATGAAGAACCTGTATATAAAAAATGGTGAGGGCTTCCCTGGTAGCGCAGTGGTTGAGAGTCTGCCTGCCGATGCAGGGGACGCGGGTTCGTGCCCCGGTCCGGGAGGATCCCACATGCCGCGGAGCGGCTGGGCCTGTGAGCCATGGCTGCTGAGCCTGCGTGTCCGGAGCCTGTGCTCCGCAACGGGAGACGCCACAGCAGTGGGAGGCCCGCGTACCACAAAAAAAAAAAAAAAAAAAAAAATGGTGAAACTTCACGGAAAGAGGTAGAGGAAGATGGGAATAAACAGAGATACAGCGTGATGGAGAACTGGAATACTTAATGTAGTGAAAAGGTTAATCCAACCTGATCTATCTACATTCATATGTTTAATGTAACTTAAGACCAACAGGACTTTTTTGTTCATTAGTTGCGCTTACATCTTGGGAACTTGACAGGATGATTCTCAAGTTGAATTTGAAGCATAAATGTATGAAAATAGGGAAGCATTATGGAGTGTTTAAGGACCCAGACGGCCTGATGTAATTTCAGACTCTACTGCTTGCTTGCTGGGTATCCTCAGGCAAATTACTACACTGAAGCCTCAGTACCTTCAACCCTAACGTGAAGAGAATGGCAGCGTCTATCCCTAGGACTGATGTAAGGCTCAAATGAGATACTGCGTATGAAGCTTGCTTGGAGCAACACCCAGCACTGCGACAGATTTTGTTACAGTATATACTGTATGAAATATATTAAAAAGTGTCCTTTCAAGTCAGTGGCCAAAGAAAGGATTATTCATGAAAGGGACAGGGAAAACCGGTTAATCAAACACAATAACGTTGTGAAATCTCCCCCTTACACCACATAACAAAATTAATTTGAGACAGAATGAATAAGTGACTTATAATTGCCAAGCCTATGGACTTTGTCCTAAGGCCCATGAGAAGCCACCACAGGGAAATGACATGACGGATGTGATGTTCCTAAGATCATTCAAGCAATGGCGGCAGAAGGCTTAGAGGGGTTAACCTGGGGACAAGGGACTAATCAATCCAGCCATGGGAGTGTGAATTCAGGCTGAGGCATATGGATAAAAAGGAGGGGATAGATTTGAGAAACTCGAAAATGATTTAGCATTTTCTGGATCAATGCCTGAAACTGGGCTTATAATCATTTTTGAGTTCCAGTTACTAATGCATAATTTAGTCCTTATCATCAGAGAACGTACTCATGTTGCGTGCTACTGAGGCAGTTATATCTACATTGTGAGAAACCGTGACTCAGGGCCCGGAGGAAGATGACTCACTTGAAGCTTGCCCAGTGGTAAGTCCTCATCTCTAAAAACCTGCAGACGACCATGCCCAGCCAGATTCCACCACCGTTGCACAGCAGGATGTCCAGGATGACTTGGTCCCACCAGCACTCGGCAAAATTGGGCAGAAGATGCATGAAGAAAAGCTGAGAAACACAAGCGATGATGAAAAAACAAACGTGAAAAAAACAAACCTGGGGTACCACGCAGAAAGGTAACTTTCCTTTTAATAGTACATTCTCTTAGCAAAACTTGTTGACGTTTTAGGTTTTCCTGATGTATTAAAAAAATAAAATAAAACCAAGGTCTGTAATCAGGTTCTTGTTTATTTTGTGGATGGTTCGCAAATACTGCTAATCCAAACAGCTCCTCTTTTTTTGGACACAGGGCTTTAAAGAAATGATAACCCATCTTGAAAAATACTACCAGTAAATTACCTTGGCTAATGACAACATGACACGGACCCAGAAGAGGGGAAGAGAGCAAAGTGTTCCTAACTGTCTACAGAGCACTGGCAGAATCCTCAAAATTAGCAGCTTGAGAATTTAAGCTGTGTATTTTAGAAACGGTCTATAGATATCTCGGAAAAACAGTAAGTGGTAAATTAGCTTAATAGGAAATCCCACACTAACTGATTTGCAGCGATAATCTTTTATTAAGTGCCTACGATGTACAAGGTGGTGAGATAAAATGGATCAACGTTCTTGATCTTAAGGGCAGAGGCCAGACGCTTATTCAGAACACAAAATCAGGTATGCTGTGGCAAGTGTTACAATGGTGACATAAATTGGGACACTGAGAGATTCATTTGGATAGACGGCAATGGCGGTAAACTTCTGGAAGGAAGACAGGGTGGAGTGGGATCATTAAGGACAGGAATGAGTGATTTCAAGAGATGGAGATGAAGGTGAGGACATTCCAGAAAAAGGGCACAGTGAGATCAAGGGTGGAACAGAAGTCTTTTATGGAAATAGTTTTGTCCAAAACAAAGGACCCGTCAGCTGTATCAAGCAGCATGGAGTGCTGTGGGAAGGCCCGCTTTAAGGAGGTCTGAAATTACAAAGACAACGCCTGACAGTTCTCTGGAAAGGGGCAACCCCATGATTATAAACCTCTGAGGTAATATAATAAATGCTACAAGTTAAAACTATTCATGAAAGCATCGCATAGATTGTAAAAGAATACAAATATTGTACGAGGAGTTTGCCTTCCTGATGTGCCTGCTTCTGAGGAGATACTGAACAGCTGCCGCATGTGACAGCGAGGGGCTGTGTGCTGGCCCCCAGCGGGCCACGTACCACCCGGGACGTGGTGCATTCCCAGGTCCAAGCCATGACATGGAGCATTAACTCACACGGGGCAGAGAGAAACTTCTGCAGAAGCCAGCGACAGACTTGCTGAAATAATACTGGGTAGGGGATGTGGAGGACATACGTCCGCCCGAGGAGCCTTTCTGGAAAGTACCGGATTCGGGGGTGAGACAGCCCTGGGAGAGCGGAGTCGCAGACCTGGAAGGAGCCACATTTGTTCACTCCCTGGGGATTCGGGAGCGTCTGCCCGTATGTATGAGGCAGAGCACTGGGGTCTGGGACTGGGCAGACATGGGCCCTGTCCTCTTGAGGCATAACGTTCAGCAGAAAAGAAAACATCTATCAAGTATTTAACCTATGCTGAGTGTTTCAGAGGAGAAGAGCCAGGTGCTCTATTTCCAGGTGTACAAACATGAGCCCAGCCAGTGCAGGGAGCAGGGCAGAGAGGGAGGAACTCAGAGGCAGGCTCCGTGGGAGGAAAGGACACAGCATCTTTGAAGTGAAGAATGCAAAGCTGGCTGGAGCAGAGGGCAGGTGAGAGGGTTCAAGGAGGCTGGGGAGGTGGGCTGGGCCAGCGAACACCAGGCCTCAGAGGCTGGTTCAGAAGCCACCTGGATTTTGTCTTAAGAGCAATGGACCAACAGGGAAGAGTTTTCAGTAGAAGGAGGTGATCGGGCTGAGGGGTGAAAGGTTCACTTTGGCAAAAGATAGTGTGCAGGGAGGAGATGGGAAATTCAGATGAGAGGGGAGAGCGCAGCAAAGGGATAAACTGGAGAGGTGTTGAGAAAAGAGCCACCAGGAAAAGGGAGGCGCAAGAGGCCCAGTGGGCGGGGGTGGGGGGGCAGGGGAGGAAGAAAGGGAGGCTGAGGAAGGCCAAGTGCCCTGCACAGGTCTCATGGCGGTGAGGTCCTGAAGATGCCTGCAAGTTAGAGGGAGCCCGTGGTACGAGGGCAGGAGCACGGGCCGCGTTCCCCGTCAAGCACCTCTGGATCCACTCCTGGCTCTGAGCTCTGGTTCCCATCGGTACACTGGGAATACATACTGCCCTTCTGGGTTATGGTGAAGATTCAGGGTGATGTACGAACAGTGCTGGGCACTGTTATGGGTTGAATCGTTCCCCCTCAAAAATCCATACTATGGAAGTCCTAAGCTCCAGGACCTTATAATGTGAGCTTATTTGCAAATGCAGTCACTGCAGATGTAACAGTTGAGAAGGGGTCGTACTGGAGGAGGTCGGCCCCTAATCCAACATGACTGGTGTCCTTATGAAAAGAATGCCATGTGAACGCATGCAGGGAGAAGGCCACGTGAAGATGGAGGCGGAGACTGTGGTGATCTACAAGCCAAGGAACACCAAAGATGACCAGCAAACCATGAGCAGAGGCCTAAGAGAGGCTTGGGACAGGTTCTGAAGGAACCAACCCTGCCCACACCCTGAACTAGGGCTTCTAGCCTCGGGGCCATGAGAGGAACACTAATAGAAGCGAATATCTAACTGGCATGCTTTGCTAAAGGTTAGGGTCAGGACAACGACAGGCATGAAGAAATAACTGTGCACATGGCCAAATTTTGTCCCCGGGAATGCTTAAGAATAACATGATAACTGAACAATAAATGAACTAGTTCCCAAAATATCATTTCGGTAATAGTTTTTCAAGAATATATCTCTTTCATTCATCGAATGAGACAAACTTTTGATGACCGTGATATTTGAGCTACACTGGGAATCCATTTTTAAGTGACACAATGTCCTGGATGGCCTCATAATTCCCAAACACCACAATTCTATTTAACTGGAAACTAGTTAGTGGGTAAACTACCTATTAGCTTCTTAGCAGATGTCCTCATTGCCACTCAATTATCTTGCTTAGGATTTTAACTTCATTCTCTAGCTTGATTCCATTTGTTTCTCTTTAAGACTTGTGAGACAGAGCAGACCTTAAGTTGACAAGGAGTTTCTCTGTTTGTTTGACAAAGGTATAAAATATCCCTTGGGGATTTAAACAGTTTTGTACCACAGGAGCTGCAGAATGGATTACTTGACTCTTAACTGATGGACTATCTTCTTCCTGCATATAAACTGTCCACACTGTAGCATCTAGATAGCAGCCCACACCCCCTTCTTACCTCAGTCAGCTCCCAGGTAATACTGATTGTCCAGCAGAGACCATAACTACGGATCAGCAAGGCCTTCATAGCCCAGCCCCAGAAATGTCCAAAGGCAAATATATCAAAATGGCTGATAATCCTCTCCCAGGTGATAACATGGCAGTTCACAGCATACTCCTGTTTAAAATAATAAGGAAATAATTAGTAATACTCTAGAAATCAACTTGCTTCCAGGATTTGGAAAATAAAAAGAACTGGTATGATCTTGATAATTAATATATGTCCTACCCAATAAAAAGTTTTGGTAACTGAAGTTGCTTGAGGAAAAATGGACAAGTATTAGAGTTTATACACCAGAATTGCTTTGCTCTGAATTGCAAAAGCTTGGTTAAAGTGGGAAGCAAAACCATTTACAAAGGCTTAACCCGTCTTAAAGAAGTGGTATCGGGACTTCCCTGGTGGCTTAGTGGTTAAGAATCCACCTGCCAATGCAGGGGACACGGGTTCAAGCCCTGGTCCAGGAAGATGCTACATGCCGCGGAGCAACTAAGCCTATGCACCACAACTACTGAGCCTGCATGCCACAACTACTGAGCCCGTGTGCCTAGAGCCCGCGCTCCGCAACAAGAGAAGCCACTGCAACAAAGAGTAGCCCCCACTTGCCGCAACTAGAGAAAGCCCGTATGCAGCAACGAAGACCCAACGCAGCCAAAAATTAAAAAAAAAAAAAGATAAATAAATAAATAAATTTATTTAAAAAAAAAGTAGTGGTATCATATAGCCCATGTCACTTGCTCATAGGGCAACTGTGTTAAAGCCATGAACAAAAACATAAATAGAATCCCAACAAATAAAGAATAACTAGAAACCCAATAGGTTCAGAAATTTTAAAACGCATCTCTAAATACCATGGAGTAAAAAAGAAATCATAACAGGAATTTAAAATATATTCAGTATTAAATGACAATGAAAACATTACACATCGAAATGATGAGATGCAGTTAAGCAGAAGTTAGAGGAAAATACAAAGCCTTAAACGTTTTTATTAGGAAAGAAGGAAAGCTGAAACATCCAACTTCAGAAATTAGAAGAAGACAGAATTACTCTTCCACCCAAAACTGTAGCAAATATTACATAATTTAAATATTAAAACATTATAAAGCTTTGAAGAATTTAGGTTCCACTTCTAACCTTTTCATTTTTAATATATTTTAAAGTAATTTTAAATCAACTTCCTTATACTCCTGTGTTTATTATGAAGTAATTATCACATGACAACATTTCTCAGGAAGCTCTACATTTCACATTCTTTTTTCCCCAAATTAATCTGATAGGAAGGAGTTAAGATTTCAGCCAGCTGATGGAATACCTATAAAGTATAATATTTTCAAATTTTAGAAGCAATACTTTCTGAGGGAGCCAAAAGAACACCATGGTGCTCCTCTTGTCTCTTCCGAAACCTACCGCATCAGACTTCTGAAGCCTTTCTCAGACCTAATCCATTTTAATTTGCAAAGTTCAAAGGACATTTTTAAAAATTGTATTTTTTTGAGAAACATTCTGATGTGGTATTATGATGTGTAAGTGGGAAATCTAGAGAAAAGAGGAAAAAAATCAATGGGGGTGAGTCAAGATAAGCCTTAAAAAGACCAAACTGCACTGCAATGAGATGAAAGTTCTCCTTCCAGGCTCTGGAGCACGTGCCTGTCCCACGAATCACAGACGGACAGAGAGAAACATCCTTGCGCTAAAGCAGTAACATGTTAGGTTAAGGACAGCTTAAAGGTTAAGGAGAGCTTAAGGCTCAGTCAACCCCAAACTCCTCACCCACCCTATCTTCTTCTTTACTCCAGAGTGGGCTGCTTAGGGTTAGATAAGAAAGGGCTAAGTTCTGTTTTCAGAAATCTGTTCTTAAGGGAATCATGGGTTGAAGACCACTTTGGAGGCCTTTCTACTGCCCTCTAAGAGAATATTTATGTGTTCAACAAATGCAAAGGCACTTTGAAACCCATAAAGAGCCAGGTGTGTCTACTGGCATATAATTATTATGAACAAATCTGCCAATAATCACATCTGGAAGATCCCGAGATCCTGGTGCTGGGAGGGATGCAGGACACCGTGGTCTAATGCAGACGGGGAGCAGCACACGCAGGCACGAACCCCTGGAAGCGGGAGGACAAGGCATGAAATGAGGACACAGAGGTGGGGAAGCCAAGTCTGGGGAGGTGGAAGTAAGCAGTAGGTAAGGACAGATTCTGCCCACCTCCCAACTGATGGATCGCTCACCTGGGTGGCTCCACCCTCTCCCTTGCTTGCCCGACACTTAACCAAACACCAAGTCCTATTCATTTTACCTCCCCAAGTGTTTTTTCCTCCGTCTATCTCACCACCACTGTTATTTCTTGCTTAGATGCCTGCAGTAGCTTCCTAAAACTATGAAGCGTATACATGATGCTCTGATAAGCACCTGACTGCCCAGCTCCAGCTGAAGACTGCAGATTTTAACTCGACTCTCTACATACAAAATGATTTTGCAGATCACAAATCAGACCATTTTGGGTGTGTGTGTGTTTGGGGTGGGGGGGGGTGTCTGGGAAGACAGCCTTCCCAGTGTGGAAGGATCTCTGCGCCTCCTGCCCTGCTCTCTCGCTCCTTCCTCCCTGGGGAAGGTGGTGACCTTGAGAACACATGTACTCCACCCTCTTTAGGGTCCTCTCTTTGGAAATTATTTGCCCACAGACAGCACAGGTTCCCATCTGCTCTTTCAACCTTGGAGGAATTTTTGAGTCAGGCTCTATCTGAAGCCCGTGGTTGTCCAATGGGACAGGGGAGCAGAGGCCTAATTCGGGGCGGGGGATTAGCACAACCTCGTGGCCCAGGTCTAAAGCCATCTGCTTCACTGAGCTTCAACCAGGAAGAAATCAGCTGATCCTGTGCACCTTTCTTCCCCAGTTTCAACACTGGACTGGAGATGGGCGTAATGTTTACTGACCCGCTAAAGCACCAATGGAGATCATGTACCTCCTCTGCTTATAAACCTTCAGGGTCTTTTATTACATTCACAGTGTAATCCTAACTCCTCACCAATGTCTCCCCAGCCTCAGGAATGCCCTCCTCTGCCTCTAATTCTTACTCTCCTTCACTCTTGACTGATCCCAGCTCCTAAGTTGGGGCTTCCATGCAGGCTGTTTCTTCTTCCTGAATAATGGCCTCGGCCCCCTACTCGCACTTTGCTTGGCTAATTCCCACTCATGTTTTAGTTGTCAACTTAGACATCAGCTCTTACAGAGGCATCCCCTGACCTCCCAGACTAGACTGGGGTTCTTTTATAAGTTCTAATAGCACCCATATCTTTTTCTTTATCACACTGCACTGTATACTGAAATCATTATGCTTTCATTCTTATTTTTTTTAGCTGTTTTAATTTTTTTATTGGAGAATAGTTGCTTTACGATGTTGTTAGTTTCTGCTGTACAGTGAAGTAAATCAGCCACATGTATACATATATCCCCTCTTTCTTTTTTTTTTTTTTGGCGGTATGCGGGCCTCTCACTGTTGTGGCCTCTCCCGTTGCAGAGCACAGGCTCCGGACGCACAGGCCCAGCGGCCATGGCTCACGGACCCAGCCGCTCCGTGGCATGTGGGATCTTCCCGGACCGGGGCACGAACCCGTGTCCCCTGCATCAGCAGGCGGACTCTCAACCACTGCGCCACCAGGGAAGTCCTCCCCTCCTTCTTGACCTCACTCTCCCAACCCGATCCCACCCATCCAGGTGGTCACAGAGCACCGAGCTGAGCTCCCTGTGCTACACAGCAGGTTCCCACTAGCTATCAATTTTACAAATGGTAGTGTGTATGTGTCAATCCTAATCTCCCAATTCGTCCCACCACCTACTGCCTCAGGCCCCCTGTGTCCACACATCTATTTTCTACATCTGCATCTCTATTCCTGCCCTGCAAATAGGGTCATCTGTACCATTTTTCTAGATTCCACATATATGCGTTAATATATGATATTTATTTTTTTCCTTCTGACTTTCTTCACTCTGTACGACAGCCTCTAAAAACCACATCTCTAAAAATGACCCAATTTCATTCCTTTCTATGGCTGAGTAATATTCCATATATAGGTACCACATCTTCTTTATCCATTCCCCTACCATTGGACATTTAGGTTGCTTCCATGTCCTGGCTATTGTAGATAGTGCTGCAATGAACACTGGGGTGCATGTGTCCTTTTGAATTATGGTTTTCTCAGGATATATGCCCAGTAGTGGGATTGCTGGGTCATAGGGTAGTTCTATTTGTAGTTTTTTAAGGAGCCTCCATACTGTTCTCCACAGTGGCTGCATCACTTGCATCCCTGGGATAAATCCCACTTGATCATGGTGTATGATCCTTTTAATGTGTTGTTGGATTCTGTTTGCTAGTATTTTGTTGAGGATTTTTGCATCAATGTTCATCAGTGATATTGGCCTGTAGTTTTCTTTTTTTGTGATATCTTTGTCTGGTTTTGGTATCAGGGTGATGGTGGCCTCGTAGAATGAGTTTGGGAGTGTTTCTCCCTCTACAACTTTTTGGAAGAGTTTGAGAAGGATGGGTGTTAGCTCTTCTCTAAATGTTTGATAGAATTTGCCTGTGAAGCCATCTGGTCCTGGACTTTTGTTTGTTGGAAGATTTTTAAATATAGTTTCAATTTCATTACTTGGGATTGGTCTGTTTGTATTTTCTATTTCTTCCTGGTTCAGTTTTGGAAGGTTGTACCTTTCTAAGAATTTGTCCATTTCTTCCAGGTTGTCCATTTGATTGGCATATAGTTGCTTGTAGTAGTCTCTTATGATCTTTTGTATTTCTGTGGTGTCAGTTGTAATTTCTTCTTTTTCATTTCTAATTTTACTGATTTAAGTCCTGTCTCTTCTTTTCTTGATGAGTCTGGCTAAAGTTTTATCAATTTTGTTTATCTTCTCAAAGAACCAACTTTTAGTTTTATTGATCTTTGCTATTGTTTTCTACTTCATTTATTTCTGATCTGATATTTATGATTTCTTTCCTTCTACTAACTTTGGGTGGTTTTTTTTGTTGTTCTTTTTCTCTAGTTGCTTCAGGTGTAAGGTTAGATTGTTTGAGGTTTTTCTTGTTTCTTGAGGTGAGACTAAATTGCTATAAACTTCCCTCTTAGAACTGCTTTTGCTGTGTCCCATAGGTTTTGAGTCATCATGTTTTCACTGTCATTTGTTTCTAGGTTTTTTTTAAATTTCCTCTTTGATTTCTTCAGTGATCTCTTGGTTATTTAGTAGCATATTGTTTAGCCTCCATGTGTTTGTGTTTTTTACAGTTTTTTTTGCTGTAATTGATATCTAGTCTCACAGCATCATGGTCGGAAAAGATGCTTGATACAATTTCGATTTTCTTAAACTTACCAAGGCTTGATTTGTAATCCAAGATGTGATATATCCTGGAGAATGTTCCGTGTGCACTTGAGAAGAAAGTGTATTCTGCTGCTTTCAGGTGGAATGCCCTGTAAATATCAACTAAGTCTATCTGGTCTATTGCATAATTTAAAGCTTGTATTCCCTTGTTTATTTTCTGTCTGGATAATCTGTCCATTGGTGTAAGTGAGGTGTTAAAGTCCCCCACTATTATTGTGTTACTGTCGATTTCCTCTTTTATAGCTGTTAGCAGTTGCCTTATGTATTGAGGTGCTCCTATGTTGGGTGCATATATATTTATAATTGTTATGTCTTACTCTTGGATTGATCCTTTGATCATTACGTAGTGTCCTTCCTTGTCTCTTGTAACATTCTTTATTTTAAAGTCTATTTTATCTGACATGAGTATTGCTGTTCCAGCTTTCTTTTGATTTCCATTTGCATGGAATATCTTTTTCCATCCCCTCACTTTCAGGCTCTATGTGTCCCTAGGTCTGAAGTGGGTCTCTTGTAGACAGCATATAGATGGGTCTTGTTTTTGTATCCATTCAGCAAGGCTGTGTCTTTTGGTTGCAGCATTTAATCCATTCACGTTTAAGGTAATTATCAATATGTACAATCCTAAGACCATCTTCTTAATTGTTTTGGGTTTGTTTTTGTAGGTCCTTTTCTTCTCTTGTGTTTCCCACTTAGAGAAGTTCCTTTAGCATTTGCTGTAGAGCTGGTTTGGTGGTGCTGAATTCTCTTAGCTTTTGCTTGTCTGTAAAGCTTTTGATTTCTCTGTTGAATCTGAATGAGATCCTTGCTGGGTAGAGTAATCTTGGTTGTAGGTTTTTCCCTTTCATCACTTTAAGTATATCCTGCCACTCCCTCTGGCCTGCAGAATTTCTGCTGAAAAGTCAGTTGAAATAACCTTCTGGGGATTTCCTTGTATGTTATTTGTTGATTTCCCTTGGTGTTTTTAATATTTTTTCTTTGAATTTAAATTTTGTTAGTTTGATTAATATGTGTCTCAGCTATGTTTCTCCTTGGGTTTATCCTATATGGGACTCTCTGTGCTTCCTGGACTTGGGTGGCTATTTCCTTCCCCATGTCAGGGAAGTTTTCGACTATAATCTCTTCAAATATTTTCTCAAACCCTTTCTCTTTCTTTTCTTCTTCTGGGGTCCCTGTAATTCAAATGTTGGTGCGTTTAACATTGTTCCAGATGTCTCTGAGATTGTCCTCATTTCTTTTCATTCTTTTTTCTTTCTTCTGCTCCTCCACAGTTATTTCCACCATTCCATCTTCAGGCTCACTTATTTGCTCCAGATTTGCTATATTTTCTGCCTTAGTTATTCTGCTATTGATTCCTTCCAGTGTATTTTTCATTTCAGTTATTGTGTTGTTCATCACTTTTTGTTTGTTCTTTAGTTCTTCTAGGTCCTTGTTAAACATTTCTTGTATTTTCTCGATCCGTGCCTCCATTCTATTTCCGAGATTTGGGATCATCTTTACTATCATTACTCTGAATTCTTTTTCAGGTAGGTCGCCTATTTCCTCTTCATTTATTTGGTCTTGTAGGTTTTTACCTTGCTCCTTCTTCTGTAACATATATTTTTGTTGTCTCATTTTTTTTGATGGGTGGGGCTGCATCCTGTCTTGCTGGTTGTTTGGCCTGAGGCATCCAGCACTGGAGTTTGCAGGCAGTTGGGTGGAGCCGGGTTTTGGTGCCGCGATGAGGACCTCCAGGAGAGCTCACACCGAGTAATATTCTCTGGGCCTGAAGTTCTCTGTTAGTCCAGGGGTTTGGACTCAGTGCTTCTCTCACAGGAGCTCAGGCCCGACCCCCCGCAAGCCACACAGTGCCACAACAAAAACAAGAAATGGGCAACAAACAAAAAGGAGCAGAGCAATAACAAAGAATAAAAAATAAAATAAAGTTACAAAAATAAAACATATATTAGAAAAAATAAAAATAAGAATGAAACAAGAACAAAACAGGACCACAACAGAAAAAAAAAAAAAAGGCCAGAAGAGGCTCTGGGGGGCAGGGCTTAGGCTCAGGACCTCTGCGGCCAGAGGCGACCCTGGAGGGCAGAGTTTCAGGCCCGGGGCCAAGCAGGCAGGGGAGCCGCTGGCTGCGTTCCCCTCCGATCCCTCAACCCCCCGAAGGTCTCTCCCTGTCCGCGCTGATTCCCTCGCCGTGAGTGGGCCCTTCCGAGCGTGGGAACCCCTCCCCTCCCTCACATTGTGCTTTCTTGATTCTAGGACACATCTTTTTCACATTTAGCATTCTGAGAATTGGGTGGATGTTTCAACATATTACAATGTTTGGTGCACATATAATATAAGGTTTCCCTCTTCCCCTTCCCAAAGTCATACTTGTAATTGATGGCGCATCTTACAATTGATGCTGACCTCCTGACCCTACGATCAAGCTTAACGTTATAAAAGAGAGACACCTAGACACCGTGTGGCTCTTAGTGTGATACACAGCACCATATATGAGCAGCCCTGCCACGGAAACTGGACTGGAATCTGGACCCCATCCAGCCTCTACATCTAACTTCCGTTTATAGAAAATACAGGGGGACAGAGAGATACGTTAATGACACCCTGGAAATGCAAGCTACAAAATTCAGACTCGAGAAGCTCCATAAAATAAACAATGTGGCTTCTTTGACAAACAAACCTCGACGCTGAAAAACGGTATGGAGGGACTGCAGATTAAGAGCTGCAACAAAGGCAATATGGGGACCTTGTCTGGATCCTAATTTGTACAAATCAACTGTAAAAAAAAACTTTATGAGGTGACTGGGGAAATGTGAACACTGCATACTGTTACCTTGAAGCGACTGAAAACGGCATTGTGGTTATGTTTAAAAAAGTCCATATATATGGATATAATGTCTGATAACAATGCAAGATATGTGTGTGTTGGCAGCGGGGGGAGGGTGGAATGAAAGAAGATTGGGCCTGTGTTGATAAAATTTTAAAAAATTATTGGAGTTGTCTTAGACAACTCTCTTAGAAAAAGAGCCAATGATAATTTGTTTAATTTGCCTTCTTGTAGAGTCTAAGCTCCAAGGGGAGAGGGAGCGATTGGGCCTACCCTGTTCCCCACTACCACCAGCACAGTGTCTAGCATGTAGAAAAAGTTCAGTCATTATTTACTAAACGGAAGACTGCTGCTCCAGACCACCCAATCTCCAATTCAGATGTGCTCACAAAGCTTGTCTGAAGCTTAGAACACACTTTTTTTTTTTTTTTTGCGGTACGTGGGCCTCTCACCGTTGTGGCCTCTCCTGCTGCGGAGCACAGGCTCCGGACGCGCAGGCTCAGCGGCCATGGCTCATGGGCCCAGCCACTCCGCAGCATGTGGGATCTTCCCGGACCGGGGCACGAACCCGTGTCCCCTGCATCGGCAGGTGGACTCTCAACCACTGTGCCACCAGGGAAGTCCATATTTTTGAATAGAATAAATATTTAGGAACATAGCAAAGTTTCCAATTATAGAAAAGACTGCCTCTAACAGGATTTCAATGACTGCCCTCCCCAACTCCAAGTTATAATGTTAATTTTAAGGGAAAAGGGAGTCTGAATTTCAATGTGCGATACCAGGCACGGACTAGAGCCTGGTGTCAGGATTAGAAATAGGTGGCAGCTGAAGGAATGGGGAAGGCAGAGGGCTCCTGCAGCCAGGCAACTAAAGGCTTCTGTCTTGCATAAAGGCACTCTCCTTACCACAGGTTCTAACAAGGGAATGCGTTTCTCTAGAGCCATCAATGAACAGATCCTTAGAACTGTAAAAGATTCCTTTAAGGAAGTAAAAAGTGATAAGGGATTGGAGATGAAGACTGAGGCTGGTCTACCACCACCTGGAACTGCAGAAGTTGAAAACAGCTTCGGGTTTTGTTTGGCAAGAAAGAATTAGCCAATCCCTGAAAACTAGTTTTAAATGCCGGTTTCAGCTCTTTGGGGGCTGTGATTGTGACAATCGGATGTCCCTGTGATGTCAAATTCCTAAGGAAGGTAGATGTCAAAGTATTATTAGATTCAACCTCCCCCCACTGACTGTGAGAACAAGACTGAGAGACACAACAGCAAATCCACCTGATGTTAGTTTACTTCATAATATGTCCAATTTTGCTTAAAAACCCAGGAAACTTGCGGGGAGAAATATAATCTGGGATATCCTTCTCCCAATCTCCATATTGTAAGATGCCTGTGAGTGTCAAACACTTGTTATTGTAATAACTATATGCTTGAGGCACCGGCCTGAGGGGAAATGTAGGTTTGGGACCCAGAGGGATCTTATATTAAGCTTCTATTTCCTCCTTGGTAAAATGGAGGCATTAACATATAGACTGTAATATAAAGCACCCAGCACACTACCTGGCAGAGCAGACAGTCCACAATCAGCAACTGCTGTCAGCCTCACTGTAACTGTCATCATCAGCATCATTAGAAGCTGTACATCACCCTGTACCGTTCTCTTTCTCAGAGGAAGAAACTCCAAGACAGACTTTTCTCCTTGACACTTTTAAATAATATTTGGCATTCCTATTTTTGTCTTTAGCTTGTCCTTTATAAAAGATAAAGATAAAATCTGGAAATACCATTCCAAGAAGGGTCTGACCAACCTCAACTATGCTGGAATGATCACTTCTTGGACTGTTTATTAAGTCCCTCTGTATTGCTTTTTTGTTTGTTAAACAAGGACCCATCTACGGTCCAAATGCCTGTTCTCCTTTTCTGATCATCACTAGGTGTTTCTTCAATCTGTACTAAATGTTAGGCACTTTAAAAAGTAAAAAAGGAAAGGAACTTTATAAAGTTTCCTATAAAAAAGTTTATAACTTTAAACTATAAACTTTTATAGTTTCCTATAAAAAAGGAAAGGAACTTTATAAAATAGTCTCTTCACTAGAAGTCAAAGTACAGAGTAGTTTTAGCCAAGAAAAAAAGTATTTATTGTCATTTAATAAAAATAAAGAATGAAATGGCCTCCATCATTACGAATGGCACCTTCATGGCAAGCAGGTGGGAAGAATCACAGCATCAGGGCCGGGGTCAGGGAGCAGAGGGGTCAAGGGTGACACTGACACAGCAGGTGCAGCTGCCGTCAGAGGACCTGGTGTGTGCGAGGCATCGCGTTAGGCCTTTGTTTAGCTCACAATAAACTTCCAAGATAAGTATTATTTCACTTTACAAAAGAGGGAATAGGCTATAAGTTCGTAGCCCAAGGTCCTACAGCTTACAAGTGTCAAGAGGCTCAATTCCCACCCACGGCTGCCGGATGATAATATTCACATCTTCCTACCACCCCCTTTGGGCCAAGAGAGGATTCATTTCCCTGGACTGTACCATTCATGGAATCACGCACGGCACCAACCTGCCCAGAGACCTGGTGTTTAGATACCTACGTAGGAAATATGGAGAAGGACCAACTTAAAATGTGAAGTCAATTACCTGCTATACCCAAGAGTCAACCAGTTTCTCTAAGACACAGCAGACAAGTACGTACCATGATATCTGCTTCCCTTGTGGCGTATCGAAGGTTCGGATCTAGCCAGTACATCAGGGATTTAACCTGCTCAAAGTTCAGGAAGAGCAGGAACACCAGGAACAGGAAGTAGAGCACGCTGAGCCCTGAGGGAAACAGAAACATCCTCAAGTCGGGGAGAGAGCCGGTGTCAGACACACAACACACACCGGGTTCAAATTGCTCATGGCCCAAAGCGCACACTGGTGCTGTAACATGGGCTGTGGAGACCCCTGTGACAAGCTGCTGGTCTTTCCTTTTTTTTTTTTTTTTTTTTTTTTGCGGTACGCGGGCCTCTCACCGCTGTGGCCTCTCCCGTTGCAGAGCACAGGCTCCCGACGCGCAGGCTCAGCGGCCATGGCTCATGGACCCAGCCGCTCCGTGGAATGTGGGATCTTCCCGGACCGGGGCACGAACCCGCGTCCCCTGCAGGCGGACTCTCAACCACTGCGCCACCAGGGAAGCCCTGGTCTTTCCTTTGATGAGAGTCTGACATATGGTCCTAGTTCAGACCGAGAGGAGTGAGTAACCCTCTCTGAGAAGAGGATGCCGACGCTCTCATCAGCATCAGGAGTGGCAGACCATGGGCGAGAGCGTGGAGGAGTAGGCGTGGCCTTCAGGCAGGCAGAGGCGAGCAGGTAGGTCCCTGCAATGAGGTCTAGGAGCCAGCACGTGGCTGGGTGCTGGCAAAGAGGGGCCCACGGAGCAAGGCGGCTATGAAGCGACGGTCAGGGCTCGGGGCCACGGCGAAGACTGCAGGCTTGATCTTAAGTCAAAGAAGTAGCACCTGGGCTTCCCTGGTGGCGCAGTGGGTGAGAGTCCGCCTGCCGATGCAGGGGACACGGGTTCGTGCCCCAGTCCGGGAAGATCCCACATGCTGCGGAGCGGCTGGGCCCGTGAGCCATGGCTGCTGAGCCTGTGCGTCCGGAGCCTGTGTTCCTCAATGGGAGAGGCCACAACAGTGAGAGGCCCGCGTACCGCAAAAAAAAAAGGAAAGAAGGAGCACCTGACGGGTTTCAAATGGGGAAATAAGATGATGTAGGTAACATTTCAGGAAGTGGACTCTGGTCACTGGGTGGCGAGTAGACCGGAGATGGGCGAAGCCAGGCAGACAGGCCAGTTTGGGGTAGGGACAGACAGGTGTGGAGGCAAGAGGTGGCCCAGGGTCACTCATCCCCATCTTACACCCCAGCTCAGTCCCTGGGGGCATCACATCACTGTCACATCATGTCGTAATTGGTATCCTAATAATCACCCCATATCATTTAGAAAAGACAGTTAATAATCTACTTTAAGAAGGCAAAAGCCAAAAAAAAAAAAAAGAAGGCAAAAGCCTGTAAAGACATTTTAGAAAGACTTGAGAACCAGCCACCAGTGGTTTTGTCACTTCTTTTCCTGCTAGAATGAAAATGCGTATGTAGGACATCTAGACGCTGTGATACAAATGACCTTGGACCACAGTACCCCATCCAAAGTGGGCTGGCACCATTCCCAGGGAGCTGCTCCAGAGGAGAGAATGTCCGTGGCTGAAATTCTCCATAGCGGCTATAGCACAGGCCTTCAGAAGGGGCCTCTCCTGGTCCTCGGGGAGCTCAGGGGGCCTGAGAGTAGCACGGCTGACTCAGTCATGCATCCCAGGGCCCAGGGCTCACGTGTTTTTAGGCAAGCTTATATGATTACCTTCTTATATATTAGGTACCAGCTACTTGGTGTTTGTGGAGCAGAAGGCTCTTAACCTAGAGTTCACAGTTGGTCTTCAACATCGCTGAAGCCCCGGATATAATACACAGAACTCTGTGTGTGTGTGAGAGAGCATGTGTATACTGCGAAAGGGTCTATAGTTCTCATCAGGTTATCCAAGTGTTCCATGATCCCAGGGAAGAAATAAAACTGCTCATTACTCATGATGGACCATTTGAAATCGGAAAAACTCAGGTGTAGCCAACTAGCTAAAAAGGACATAACTTCAAGCAGCAATATTAAGTTCATGAGCTCTAAGTATAACGCACCCAGGACTATCTTTTAAGAAATGTAAATGAATCATGCACTTCTCTGCAAAAGAAAAAAAAAAAAAATCCTCCCATGACTTCCTCCTGCCCTTCCCAAGCTGTGTGGGGTCCCATCTGTGCCCAGCTCTGCCTCTCTCACTACTCCCAGGCCTGCTACCCTCCGGCCACACTGACTGGGGACACACACTTCTAGCTGGGGACCACTTTGACAGTCTTGCCTTAGCCTGGCCTTCCTCCCCGCATCTTTGCCTGGATCCTTCTTTACAGGCGGGTTTCTGCTTAAGCACACTTCCTTCAAGCCACCCCTCACCTGAAAGTGAAAGCGGCTACTTAGTCACTAGTGCCTCTTGTGGTTTTAATAAACTTCCTAGCGCTTCGTGACATCAGCTATTTTTTGATTATTGATTTGTTTCACAGTGTGTTTGCTATAGCTGCCCTCCCTGCCGGGGGCCCCTCCACCTGCAGCCTCCGGGCCAGAGCAGCCGCCCACGCAGAAGGACTTGGTGAACACCTGCTGAGCGAACGACCAAGATTCATGACTAAATTCAAAGAGATTTGCCTATAATCTCTGAAGGGCGAAAAATAAACAAACTTGAGCCAAATGTCCATTTTTCGGTCCTTTTGCATAAGATTAAAATTTCTGAACCTTGTATAACTTATTTGACGATTATTTAGGTAAGATGAAGCCAATATCTGAAGTTCTGAAGATATGCTTTAAATCCACTCAAGTGGTTTTACTCTTTGGACTAGAAATCAAGTAACCATAAGAGATCCAACGTTTATATGAGATGCTTATCACTAAACCTTAGCTCAAATCAGGGCTTTTTGCTAAGACTTCTCTTTTTCTAAGCTCTTTCCCATTCACAACACTGGGGAGTTTGCTGGGGTTTCAGTCCCTCCTGGATGCTGATGAGACAAACGTGCTCATACGATGCACGTGAGCTTGCACCAGCGAATAGCAACGTCAGGAAGAACAAGCCACATTCCCTCGTGTCAAATCCTGTGCATTAACAGACAACAGCATGGGGGCGGGGTGGTGACAGGGGCAGGGGTGGGGGCTTGAAACAGTTCACGTGTATGAGAATTTCAGCTGTCACCAGCACTTTTTTGTGGCAGAGCATTTTAATAAAAAATTGATATCAGGAACACCAAAAAGTAAAAAGTTATTAAGTTTTACAGTAGAGTGGTAAGGAAAACTGCTATAATATACAGAAAAAGATTTGCTTCAAGTAGAATGGATTTTTAAACCAACTAATGGGTAACTCACCGAAAACCATTCGCCACAAGGCCGGATGAGGTCGAGTAAACGGACCTGCAGAGATAACATTACAAGGTCAGACAGACTGCTTTCAAACCAAGACTAAAACAAAGACAGTGATGCTGATCTCCACAGAGATAAAGGGTTAAAAAAAGCTCTCCACTGTTAAATTTTTTTTTCTACATAAATACTCTGAGGTCAAAGTCTAAGTTGAAATGTTTTATCCACATTGTAACAACCATTCCCCACAATTGTAACAGGCATCAATCTCAACAGAGGCTTTTTTTAAAGCTTAACTCAGATCATAATTTCCCGTGGACACAATGTTATAACAGCGAGTAGGTCACCAGGCCAGCCTTTAACTGTATGTAATACTTACTGGACATTAACAAGAAACCTCACAGTCCCCCAGGAGCTACTGGATCGTGTGTGTGTGCGCGCGCGCGCGTGCGTGTGTGTGTGTGTGTGTGTGAGAGAGAGAGAGAGAGAGAGAGAGAGAGAGAGAGAGAGAGAGAAAGAGAGCGGACACTGAGGGGCTCTGACAGTAAAAGAGAGAAATACCGTGCCTGGAAAACAAGTGCAATGGGGAGTGACACTGAAAGCAAACTCTAGGACAGTGGAACACGCTGATGCAGGAGCTTTTGATCATGTCCTGTGGTAACAAAATACCTTTGACTAGCTCAGATACACAGATGCAGATTCCACGGGAGGGAAACCAAAGTTTCACGGGATGAAATTTACTCTTACTACAAGTGATACAACAATACTCTGTCTTCTATTTTATTTCATTAAAAAAAAATAATAGAAGACGAACGCAAGTAAGCTGGGCCTTGATCTGTTAAACTGATTTACCACCAACTGAAGGGTTACAGCTCGCAAATATTGACCATTGTCCTGGAGGGCACCTGACCTATTTGGGGCTGCCCACGCCTTCCTGCACTTGGAGGATTTCTAGCATTGTGATCCCGTATCTCCAGAAGAGATGTCAGAGCTGGCTGCACAGCTTCCTTATAAGCGGGTCCTGGTGCTTTCGTCGCACCCACGCCAGACAGCATCAGGAGCGGGTGACAGTGGAGGTAAGTGTGCAGAGCTCTCCCCTCCCTTTGGCCCAGGCCAGCAGGGACACTAGTGGGAGGTGGCACTCCTCACACTGATGAAGGTGGCACTGGCGACTGTGGCACGGGCAGTTCCATTTAGAGTTCTCTGTACACGTGATGGTGGGACAGACTGTAGCCAAGGCTCACTCATTAGACCAGGCCTGGGTGATGTGCCGCCAGCTCCTAGAAGCTTAGCCTGGGGCCTGGTTTCCTAGCCCTCCTAGGATTCCTCCAGCCAGTCAGTCCATCACAGCTTCTGCTGCTTATGACCAGGAATCCTCTCTGCAGCAAACGTTACATTGTAAATTTTATTCTGGGACTCATTCTAAAGGGCCCATCTCTTCTTAAAAAGACCACACTGGGGGCTCCCCTGGTGGCGCAGTGGTTGACAGTCCACCTGCCAATGCAGGGGACACGTGTTCGTGCCCCGGTCCGGGAAGATCCCACATGCCGCAGAGCGGCTGGGCCCATGAGCCATGGCCGCTGAGCCTGCGCGTCCGGAGCCTGTGCTCCGCAACGGGAGAGGCCACAACAGTGAGAGGCCCGCGTACCGCAAAAAAAAAAAAAAAAGACCACACTGAAACATTCTCACTGCTTTCTTTGGATGAATCAAGTTCATTTTAGTAATATCAGTTACAAGTACCTCCACCCTCCAAATCGATTCAGTTTCTGAGTTTAAATGAGGAGAGATCAGAAGATGAGTTAAGTTTGAGGGATTCTACTTTATCCAAAATAATATGGTGTCTGAGTTTTGGATGGCAAGTTGAGAGAGCTCAGATAAGTGAGGGATTTTTCTGAAAGTTTATCTGTGTCTGTTCGATTTCTGAGGTCTGACAGCAAAGGCTCAGACAGCACGGGACACCTGTATTCTTTTTAATCAGCTGTTTTCTCAAAAAAGGCACAGCAAAGCATAGAAACCAGAATCCCCTCCCAAGTAACATAACCTAGTTAAATTTCTTCACAAGTTATTGGAAAACTGATGGCTACATTTGTCTTCTTTTAAGTAATTTTAATAGCTTGACTTGTCACCAGGAATGACTTGTCTTATGGTAGCAGTTTGGTTTGCAAGCATTATTTCATCCAAACTACTTTTTTTTTTACATCTTTATTGGAGTATAATTGCTTTGCAATGGTGTGTTAGTTTCTGCTTTATAACAAAGTGAATCAGCTATACATATACATACATCCCCATATCTCCTCCCTCTTGCACCTCCCTCCCACTCTCCCTATCCCACCCCTCTAGGTGGTCACAAAGCACTGAGCGGATCTCCCTGTGCTACGCTGCTTCCCACTAGCTGTCTACTTTACATTTGGTAGCATATATGTGTCCATGCCACTCTCTCACTTCGTCCCAGCTTACCCTTCCCCCTCCCTGTGTCCTCAAGTCCATTCTCTACATCTGCGTCTTTATTCCCGTCCTGCCCCTAGGTTCTTCAGAACCTTTTTTTTTTTTTTAGATTCCATAAATATGTGTTAGCATACGGTATTTGTTTTTCTCTTTCTGACTTACTTCACTCTGTATGACCATCCAAACTATTGAATTAACCCCTCAGACATACGTGGGACCCCTATGGGCTTTCTCTATGACTTCTTCTTACAAGGTGAAACTGAAATTTTATGATTATTTGGCTTGCAGCAGAATTCCATGCCCAATCGGTACTTGGCAGTGGGGTGGTGAGAGGACCACCATCATTCCCATTTTATAGATAAAGACACTGGGGCATAAGGAACTCACCCAGGGCCACACGGCTCACAGGACTCCAGGTCTGAGAGCCCGTGTGCACTTTCCCATCAACTGTCAGAACGGGGCCAGCTTGGGAGGGGGAGGAGGGAGGGGAGGAGTTGACGGGCTGAGCCAGGACTGTCTCCGGGCCAGGAGAGGGGCAAGAGAGAGGCAAGCTAGTGAGTGGTGTTTAGCGCTGCCGCAATGTGGACTTGATAAGCAAGGTGAGGGAGAAGGCAGGGAACTGATATGCGTTCCCGCGCGTCACAATCCACCAGTAGAAAGGCCTCCAAAGCCTTCGTCGGCCTTTGGTTACTTTAAGAGCAGCCTTTGGAAAACAGAACTTGGCCCTTTTTTTTTTTTTTTGCGGTACGCGGGCCTCTCACTGCTGTGGCCTCTCCCGTTGTGGACGCGCAGGCTCAGCGGCCATGGCTCACGGGCCCAGCCGCTCCGCGGCATGCGGCATCTTCCCGGACCGGGGCACGAACCCGTGTCCCCTGCATCGGCAGGCGGACTCTCAACCACTGCGCCACCAGGGAAGCCCTCGGCCCTTTCTTATGTCTAACCCTAAGCAGTGTGCTCCAGAGTAAATAAGAGGATAGAGTGGTTCGGGAATTTGGGGTTTATGGGGCCTTAAGCTCTCCTTAACCTAACAGGTAACTACTTCAGCCCAAGGTATTCCTCTTTGTCCGGCTATGATTCCAGAGACAGACACACGTTCCAGGGCCTGGAAAGAGAATTTTCATCTTACTGCACTGCAGGTTGGTTTTTTAAAGGCTCATCTTGACTTGCTGCTACTGAATTGTTTCCTCTCTTCTCTAATATCCCATTTATACATCATCAGTGTTTACTTCATAAATGTTTCGCATAAAATACAATTTAAAAAAAAGTCCTTTCTGTCTTGCATTTGATCTGAGGAAGGCTTCAGAAATCTGATGCGGTGGGTTTCAGGACAGACAGCAGAGCACCAAGGAGCTCTGTCCGGAACCAGGGGGTGAGAACAGATCACTGGGCCCTTTTGCCTACAAAAGGCAAGATAAGGCCCTGGAATGTTAGGTGACCTTTCAGTTGCTAACTTTAAAACCCAATCCAGGCCTTACTTCAGTCATCCAATCTGTCCTCTTCTTTCTGAGAAGAAATTCTGAATGCTTTCATGTAGTATTTCCAGAAGTACATTCCTGTAGCTTTACTCACAAAGAGTAGCCTCTTCACCATCAAAGACAACAATATTGCTGAAAATACTATCTTGCTTTTTAAAATATCAAGGATGAGGCTGGCGTTTTCCTGTATGAGAAGCCTTGATACTTATGCTCACCAGGTCGCCCACACTTGATTACTCTGGTCAAGTCACCCTGATAGCCTCCTACAGCAACCACCTGCCCAGGTGAGTATAGCCTTCCCGGAACATTTACCTCATCCCAGTACCTTCCCACAGGTCTTATTCCCCAGCAAACTATTTTCTCGGTGGTCTTCCTCTGGCCAGTGTTATGGCCAGGACATCAGTAGGAGTGACCCATCTGACGGTGGGCTTCTTGTCTATACTTTATTTCTTATTTGGTAAAAGCTGCCTGGAAGAGTCTGGGTCTTCAGTTCAGTTATGCAGGAGAGATGGGGAAGGTGTCTCAGGGTGGTGATGGAGAAGCAAGTGCTGGTTTTATTTACCAAGGTGGTTTTCTTACAAGGCACATTGAAAAATTACATGTTTTACTTTCTCATCAGTCCCTATGTCTAGAATACATCATTTTCAATCAGATATTAAGAGCAAGTTTTATTTCAAAAGAAAATAGAAACCAAACGACTTTGCCTTGAGAAAGCAAGCATTTAAAACACTTCCTCTGAAGTCAAAACATAAGATCACAGCTTGACTAGCCAGCAACCTATTGTCATATCCACGAATAAGGAGTTCCAGGGATCAACCCTAGGGAGGCAGGATCCTTTTAACCAAAGTCAAAAGCTGCATCTTCGCAGCTGCACGTCTGTGCCTTTGGGTCCTCTCAGTCTGCCTCTTCTCTTTATTATCTCTTTTTCAGCTTTATGTGGTATAATTGACAAATAAAATCAGGAGATATTTGATTTGTATGATTTGAAAGTTTAAATTCCTCTAGGAAAAACCTAGAAAAGGTGAATAAAATTATCTCTAAGCAAATTTCAAACCTAAGAAAGAATTTTTCTACAAGAAAAAGTAGTGGAGTGGGAGACAGAGAATGGGGGGACATAGTACCTTTTTTTTCCCTCATTTTTATCACCTTCATGTGTCAAGGAGATGTGATTTGCGCTATCTCAGCTCAGAGAAATCAGAAGAGGCCGAAGGAGAAAGGGAAGGATAAACGCAGGAAAATCAAGAAATACTAGTTATCTCACTCTCTTCAAAATACCTTGAAGAAGTGCTGAATGGTGCTACTCTTGCAGATGAGGAAAGGAAAAGAGAGGGCTAATCTGTGAACTTTCTTCCTGGCAGATTCATTCTTAATTCAACATATATTGATTGAGAGGCCACTCTGGGCCGGGCACTGGGGGTACAGGGTAAGGCTGTGGTGGTGTGGGTCGGGGTGTGTGTGGGGGGAAGGGCAGGAAGAGTCCATGGAGGCCCTCAGGAGCTGGAAAAGCACACAGAAGTCACCTGTTGAAAGAAATCTCACAGCCAGCTGGAGATGCAACAGGTTTCTAAATTTCACTCCAGTGACAGAGTGATGCAATTGTAATTACACTCCAATGACACAGTGGCATAGTTAAAATTACACTTACACTTGAGTGTCAGTTGCTATAAGGAGGTGGACGTGGCACTTAAAATATTTTTTTCAAGGGAACCAAAAGAGAGAGAATGGGAGAGAAGACAGCAGGAAAGAAGTGGGCGTAGGTAACTGACCCTCTCCCTCCAAGGTCTCCCCTCAGGGTCTCTCTCCATGTCTGTTTGTAGGACTGAAGGAAGGAACTCTAGACCTCACCCCGCCACTCACTCTGTTGACTGTCAAATGAAATTCTGAGTCTCCACTCCTCCCCCATGTAACTCAGGGGTAAATTCTAAGCCAATGGAGGTTATCCTGTTTCTCTTTTATTCTTTCAGTCAGTGAAGATCTACGAGAGATCTATAATGTGCCTCTGATGTCCTCCAGCCACTGTAAACGCCTGTCCTCAGGTCTGCTTGGAGCAGAGGCATGTGGCCTAAGCCTAATCAAAGAGGAGTGAGGGCAAGTGTGCTGGGGGGTTTCTAGAAAAGGCCTCTTCACTCTTAAAAAGATGCATGGGAAGACGTGACCTCCTCTTCTGTTGGACACTGTCTGTGACTACATTTCAGCAGTGCAGCAGCTGTCCCAAGACCACGAGGGCAGCAAAGCACAGGCATCTTGCTGAAGATGGTGGAGCAGAAACAGGTAAAGAACCTGGGTCTTCACGTGTCACTGAGCTGCTGAAGTAGTCAACCCTGAACCACTCTATCTCAGAACTTCTTGTAATGTAAGAAAGCAAACATTTTATTTATACTTTAAGCCATTTTGAAAGGGGTTTCCTATTACTTGTGGCCAAAAGCATCCTGTTATGAACCTCATAGAGAAAGTCAAGGGCCTTCTTTGCTATCTAGACTCTGTACAAAAAGAACCAGAGGGCCCCTCCTGTAGGAATTGATCAATTCTAGTACACAGAGAGCATACGTAAACTCACAGACATACGAGACATATGGACACAACCAAACTTAGGCCTATACTTAAACATTCAGGGCAGCCTTTACTAGGTCAAGGATAAATGCGTTTGAAGTTGCCAAAACAGAGCCATTCTGGGAATGCCATCCGCTGCGGGCACTTCCCCAAAACTGCCTTTCAAGGACAAGACAAATGCTGGGCTCCATTGCTCCCATTCATTCCATTACTTAATTTGAGAATCTGTGCCAAGGGTGGGGAGAGAGGAAGAGAAGGTGATGAGACTGGAACAAGAAGAGTCGTGTCCGTTCCACTCGGTGAAGCATCATGGCTCCTGAAAAGGCTGTAGTCTGAATGCCAGTTGCAGGGGGCAGCCACATGCCCAGGAGTACCCTTTCCCAGTGCCTGTCAGCTCCCCCATCAAATCTATGGCGCCCTCCAAGGCCACCCCTAATTTAAAAAATATTCAATAACAGCATTCTTTAATGTGGAAAACTTACAGTTTTACTAATCTGATGTAAAGTGTGAGCAAACGGCTCTTTGGAGAACAAGGCTGACACTGTTTGCTTTGTACACGTGGCTGCAAGACAGTCCCTCCAAGCGCTGCTTCCCTAACGTCCTTATCCTTCCTGCACAGAATGCTGAATGGACTTTGTCCTTTTCTAAATCTGAGCCCTTGGTTTTGGTGGCGGAAGGTTCAGCTCAATCCGCGGGCTGACATTTGGGCTCCAGAGGAGCAAAGGCACAACCACCGCCGCTGGGCGTGAGGTCCGAAGCACACTAGGCACGGGCCAACTCAGGCCCTAAGACTGCGCTCCTGGGAAAAAGAGAAGCCAGAGACTGACAGAGAGAAGAAGCAGCACAGGGAGATAGAAACATGTAGAAGACAGAGGCGAAACACCTCACGATGGGCCTCACATGAGAAAAGGCCAGGACTTCGCCGAGTACAGGAATGTGTGGGAGCCGGAGCCGTAACATCAGGCCGGCATCAGAGGCCGGGTGGCAGCTCAGCGGTGACTGACGGCCTTGGGTTCAGCTTCCCGAGCCGTAAACGGAGCAGACTGAACTACATGAGCCCTGTGGGTCCTCCCCGCTTTGTGTGTATCACAAAGTCCGGGCAGCCAGGATAAGAGAAGCATGAAACAAACAACTTTTATCTTTCCACGAGGAAAACAAAAGCCCAGTCCCATCATGAGAGACTCAGCCAGGTAAGTGGATATGGAAGATTAGATGTCTTCACGAAGGAAGAAGAGGACAAATCAGCAGAAATCACGCAAAATGCCACGTCCAACAGATTTAATCCCCCAACCTTCAGGGCTTTTGGAACCTTAAGGAAAACAGCTGCGAATGAAGCCCCAAAGCCCAGCTCCTGCCAAAGCTCCGCAGAAGGGATCATCTGTAAAAAATCACGGCTATGGAGACACTGATCTCTGAGAATCCTCAAACTTCCAAAACGGCTCTCAGAAATAGCAAGTTTAAATTTTTCAAAAAGCAGAAAAGAAACCTTTGAAGCTGTGAAGAACTGGGAAGCAGTTAACACACAGTCAAGGAAAGCTGGAGGCTTGAAGAACACACATACCTTTGCATTGTTCAGCTTCCTGCACACGTACTATGTTGTGATTGACTGATTTAAAACTAAAAATTTATAAAAGGATGGTAGGGCACAGACAAGATGAGAAGTAGGAATAGAGGGCACAGAACAATAATGTTCATGGCATCAAGGGATGGCCGGGAAGTAAGCAGCAGAACTTCACAGGATACGGAAGGTAGAAGGCTGAGGGGGGTGACGGTGACCACTACCTGAACTGTCACCTACTCACCTTCCCTGGGGACTCTGGGGGCCATAGACCTTGTGTCGGTATCAAATCTGAGATGCAGCTCACCATCTCCTTTTTCTGGGCTGTATTCTTACTCCATCTTTGTAAGGCCAGGTTCTAGAGCTCAGGGGGACCACCCACAGCCTCTGGTATTTTCAGTGTGTGTAAGAGGCTTGATGCCCCAAGTGGCCACTTCAGCTGCACTATAGCACAGCACCCTTGACAGAAAGGATGGGCTCCATAAGGTCTAAGCTCTCCCTAAACCTAAAATCCTGAGAGTTTATGTGAAGGAAGTGGTAGGAAAAAGAAAGTTGGCAAATAGCTAGAAAAGCTTTTCAACACTGGGGACTTTTCCTAGAAAGAGAATGCCATAGCGACCAATCCCCCTTCATTCCATGACCTGTCTATATTTTGAATATTTTATCTTCATACTCCAATCACTCTGCATTATCAGAACTTTCATCATTGCGGAAAGGCCAAACTGTGTTGGTCATACCTGCATAAGGTATGCAGGTGCTGGGCACTGAAGGTCTGCATCCCACCCCAAATTCATATGTTGAAATTCTAACCCTGAAGCTGAAGACTGTTGGACCTCCCGGACCCTACAGGGCCAAACCATAGAGCTACCTGTGAACATTTGCTATCCTTTAAGACATAGGAAGGGACTCCAAGGTGGCTCCGAGGTCATCTGGGCTGTCATTTCCACCACAGCTGTCATTCCACATGGGGGGAGGGGAGGAGGACTGCCTCCACCTTGGTTTCAAAGGGCAGGACCAACACCCGGCTCTGTTGGGCCAGGGGACCGGAGCGCTGGGGATTCGACCCCCACTGGGAAAGCTGTGGAGGCAGACTACTGCTCCAGTGGGTCTGGAAGGCAGAGCATCAAGCCGAAGAGGATTATTCTCCAGCCTTGAGAGATATCCTAGGGTTTGCCTTCCTACGTTTTGGACTTGCCTGGGGCTTGTCACCCCTTCCTCCTTTCCTGTGTCTTCCTTTGGGAATGGGAATGACTACTCTGTGCCTGGCCCACTACTGTATTCTGTAAGCACAGAACTTGCTTGATTTCACAGGTTCACAGCTGGGGAAGAATTCTGCCACAGGATGAATCTTCTGCTGTTTTAAGCCGCTCCGTCTACGGTATTCTATTATAGAGGCCTATGCTAAGACAGAGGTTTTCATATCTTGAAACGTTTTCACTAAAAAAAAAAAAAAATAACAATAACAAAAATAAAGGTAAAATTTAATCTAAAAGCTTGAGTGGTTAGAGAGCTAAATTCAGCGGCCAAATAACCTGGCTATCTAGAACAATCCATTCCCTGAAGGGTTCAGAATCATGGTTTTACTGGTTGGATTATTATGCTACCAGCAGAACCCACAAAAATACAGAACGAAATTCCACTGCCAACATTTTGGAAGGCCTAAAGGACTTGCCGTGTGTGATACTGTGATTTATAAGAAGTAAGTATTTGGTCTTTGTTCCCTTTCTGGAACAGAATCCTAAACTCCTTGGAAGTTCCTAAGGGATGACAGTGAGAAGCGTCTTTTGTTATGTTAATGAGGTGACTTTTGGGAAGCCGCTCAGGATGGGGGTCAATGAAGCCAACAATGGGATTAGAGGGTAGGAAGCCTCAGTCCCACACCCCCTGATCTCTGGGGAGCGGGGTGGGGGGCTGGCGGCTGAAACAATGGCCAAAGATTTAATCAATCATACCAACGTAATGAAACTTCCATAGGAAACTAAAAGGATAGGGTTTAGAAAGCTTCTGGGTTGGTGAGGGCGTGGAGATTTGGGGAGAGTGACGCGCCTGGAGAGGGCATGGACGCGCTCGCCCCTTCCCACAGACTTTACCCTACGCATCTCTTCATCTGGCTTTTGATTACTATTCTCAGTCATCTAGTGAGCAAACTGGTTTCCTGAGTCCTGTGAGCTGTTCTAACAAATTAATCAAACCCAAGGAGGATTTATAGCCGGTCGGTCGGAAGCACAGGTGACACCCTGGACTTGTGATTGGCATCCGCAGCGGGGGCAGCAGCAGCCTTGTGGGACTTAACCTGTGGAATCTGATGCTATCGCCAGGTAGACAGTGTCAGAATAGAGTAGCACTGTAGGACACCAAATTGGTGTTCAACTTGCTTGTTGGTGCAGGGACACCAACCCACCGCCACACACACCGGAATTGGTATTAGAATCCTATCACCACAGTACAGCTTCAGACAACAATCAGTAACGTTCACAATGAGCTCCTAATATTACACATTATATTCTATGATGGGAGGATGGAGAAGAAGCACATCTTAAATCATCGTATTTAAAACCTGAGCAGGGCCCAAGGAGCATAACTCATAAAAAAAGACTGAAACAGTTACAAAATATCCTAAGTGTAAAAGAAACAGGAGGGACTTCCCTGGTGGTCCAGTGGTTAAGACTTCGCCTTCCAATGCAGGGAGTGTGGGTTCGATCCCTGGTTGGGGAGCATGCCTCACAGCCAAAAAACCAAAACATAAGACAGAAAGAAGCGATATTGTAAAAAATTCAATAAAGACTTTATAAAATGGTCTACATCAAAAAAACAAACAACAACAACAAAAAAAACTTAAAAAAATAAAAGAAACAGGATATAAAAAGTGAGCGTTTAGAAATCACTCACAGAGAATAAATAGAGAATATTCCAGGGAGAAAGTACTAAAGGGGAATAAGAAAAAATAAAGCAACTCGTAAGGGACAATTCAGAGGAAAGGTATGAATCTCAAGTATGGCAAGATACCAAATTAGTTTTTAAACCAAGGCTTTTGCCTCACTCTATAATCATGATGGGGGAAAATTTCACAGTAATAATTGTTTTTAACCTGATAATGAAAATTCTTATCCCAACAAAGTTTACAGTTAAGACAACAATTATTTAAGTAATACTCTTTAGAGCACTGACTCTGTCCTTAGCAAAAAAGGAGTAACTGAACAGTAATTAAGTATTTTATGACTCAGCTGATAATAACAAACACAGCAACAAGAACAATAGTTGACATTCATTGAGAGCTTACAATTTGTCAGTCACTGTTCAGAGTATTTTACTTGTTTTAATTCAGTTAACCCTTACAACTGTACTTCTCTCCATTTCAGAGAGAAATGGCTTAAAGAGGGACAGAGCTAGGAAGTGGCAGAAAGGGCAGTCTGTCTCCAGAGCCTGTGCCCTTAACCACCATACAACACTCAAGAGTCTTTTTTTATTCTACCCTCCAGTTTCATCTTCCAGATGACATGCATCTCAAAAATACCAACAAGGGCACAATGCACAGGAGAAATGCGATAAAGCGTTGCATCACTTACCATTGGGGAAAGCTAGTACACTGATGATAAGAAAGAAGAAAATTACGGAGAGGATACCCCTCCAGATGTTGTCTTCTGGGACAGAGTCATCCCTGAAAATAGAAAAGGAACATTGAGTATTCATTTTTGGATCTAAATAGCCAGCCTAGAAGGAGTAAGAGTTCCATGTTCTAAAAACTGGGGGATTGCTAACTTTATTTTGCTGAGCTAAGTCATTACACACACTATCTACTATTCACTATCATTTCCTAAAATAACACAGTGTCATAGTCAAGTCCAGTTCTGGTGAGGAAGGCAATTGGCAACCTCACACCCCAACACACATTCTGCTCAGACAAGCATTTGAGAATCACAGTTCTTTAAAAAAAAAATTAAAAATACCCAGGATGTCAAAAGGTAAGGTTTATTTTGGAGAAATACCTTTTGGTTTTAAGACTAACTAAAGATGACCTTTACTACAGAGACTGTGGCAGAAAAATTGTTCAGGAATCAGAAAGGAAGCATAAGATTATAAGGAATAAGGGTATAATGCAATGAGATTATGCAGTCACTTGTCAAATATGGGCAGTTGGCTATCTAAGGGATGAATAAAAATGGGGCAGCGTAACATAATCAGAAAGCACCAGTAAAAAATGTTAAAAGAAAAATTAAGAGAGTATGAATATGACTGGTTCACTTTGCTGTACTGCAAGAAACTAACACAACATTGTAAAGCAACTATACTCCAATAAAAATTAATTAAAAAAAGAAAGAAAAATTAAGAGAAAACAAAATACAAGATTTAAACTCAGAGCAGAAGCAAAAGAACTGTAAATAGGAGATAAGCTTCCCCGCTCTCCTGCCTGGTCATTTCTAATGTATTACTGTGTTTAACTCCTGTATAACCCCAGCAACTGAAATGATTACATTTGTTGGTTTATATGTTGTCTATCTCCTCTGTAGAAAGTAAACTCCTAATGGCAGGGAATTATTCATTAATAGGCCCTCAGTATATTTCTGGACTGATTATTGATTATGGAAGAAAATTTACTGTTTTAAAATGAAGTAAAATTTCCCAAATGGCAATTTTCTTAACATTGATGGTGAAGAATTTAGGTTTTGACAGTTTGCAACAAAAAAGAAGATTCTAGTAACATATCTGGGGCTCAGAGAAGCAAACAAAAGTGGGAAAACAGAAATACATGACAGTAAAATTTTCTGAAGTACTGATAACTATTGAGAAGCTTGGGAGAGGGAAGTTCAGTGTTTCAGTTTCGAAAGACGCAGGATGAGTAGACAGAAGATATGAGATGAAACAGAATGGAAGGAGATAGTTTAGAGATGATGAGACTGGTAGCAATAAATCTTAAAATTATAAAAGAAGCTGGGTTTATCTAGAGAAGGACTGTAGTGAAAGAGTTTTCAAAAGACAAATATTAAATTAAGATTAAATATTACTAAAGGAAAAGAGACAGGTCAAAAAAAATCTTAGAAGAAAACCGATTTCACGTAGAAAGAAGTTCTAGAGCGTCAGAATACATACATGAAAAGGTATGGAATGAAACAATAATGAATTACCTAGTTAAGGACTGGGTCCTGGGGTGTTGGTTTAAAAGCAGAAGTTAACTTAGATGCCAACTTCTGTTTAGGCTGCTCAGTTTCTGCACCCAATGAAATGATTTCCAGACTTATGACAGGATTGAACGTAAGGTTCTGAAATAAGAGATCATACAGATCTTAAACGTTTCCTAGATCATCCTATGGCCAAGTAACCCTAAACTGGACAATGCTGGACAAAGAATGCTTGGCTGTTAACTTCAGAGATCTGATTACAAAACCAAACTACAGAATCAGACAGACTTCCTTCTGCAGGGAGGAAGTGCCTTAAAAAGTACAATCTTATTTTAATGGACATACTAATAATTAAATACCTGCCCAGAGGTCATGAACACAACCTAAAAATGCCAGCCCGACCATTACCAGGGCACTTGCCATGCTCTCTGGCTTATGCAGAGAAGCCCCATATCCAACTTCCAGGAACACCAACTTTTACTGAAGGATGGCTGCACACAGTGAGGGTAGGAACACAATGTCCTCATTCAGACCAAATCACACTCCTGATATTGCTAATAATGACAGCAACGATAATAGCTCCTGTTTATCAAGTGTCTACTGTGTGCCAGGCACTGAACAGGCAGTTTCTAGACATTATCTCTAATTGTCATAACCCACTGGGCTATTATCAACCATCTGAGGTAACAAAGGCTCAGATAGGTTTAGTAACTTGCCCAAGATTGTGGAGGTAAGAAGTTACAGAGCCAGCGTTCAAAACCAGGCCTGCTAGACTCTGAAGATGATGATCTTTCCTCTTTGCCAAACTGCCTCATGAAAACTTATCTGTCATCCTAAATCAACCTGACTCATGGTAGATGCCCAGGGATGGCGTAAGAGAGTTTCACAGGGCGTGCAATTTGTAAGTTACAAAATAAAAGCAAGGCTAAAATGAATAAACGTGGCCTAGGAAAAGAAGATGGAGTCCATAACTCACAACTTATACCAAAATATGTTCTGGATGATTCAAGAAACTAAAAGTAAAACCAAAACAAAATTCTAGAAGAAATGATGGGAGGATTAAAAAAAAAAACCCAAAACCCCCAAACAAAACACAACAATCTCAGAGTGGGGAAGGCCTTTCGAAAGTACGATACAAACCTCCGAAGTCATAAAGGAGAAGGCTGACAAATCTGCATGGCAAAGAAATCCGTAACAAAATCAAAAACTTGGAAAAAATATCTGCAACTCATATGAAGGCAAAGGGTTAATTCCCCTAATTACAAAGCTCTCCCCCCAAATCAATTAACAGAAAGAACAAATGGACAAAGAAAAGCAAATAGAAAAATGGACAAAAGATATGAAGGGACAGTTCACAGAGCAGAAAAATCCACTGGCTCTCAGGCAAGTGAAAAAAAAAAGATGCTCAACCTTGTTCATGGTAAGAGATGGGGAAATGGAAACAACACAAAGAGACCATTTTTATCTACCTTATGGACAAAGGTAAAAATTTAATGACTGAGCTGGTGAGGCTATGCAGAAATAGATAAACAGGCATTCTCACATACCACCTTTATGGAGCGCCATTTGGCAACATTATTAATTTACAAATGCATACACCCTGTGACCCAGCAATTCCATGTATGACAATGTATCTCACAGATATACCTTCATTTATGCAAAAACGACATATGTACAAGGTTGTTCACTGTGGCATTATATGTATTAGCAAAACTTGGAAACAACTAAATGTCTACTGAAAAGGGACTGATTAAGTAAATTATGGTTCCGTCTCAAAATGGAATACTAGGCAGCTGTAAAAAGGATGAAGCTTTTAATTAATTAACTGATACAGAATAAATTAAGAGATCATGAAGTAAACAAAGCAATTTGCAGAACAGTGAGTATAGTAAGCAACTTTCTATGCAAAAAAGAGAGCGTGTATATGTATATATAACTTGTAACTTCTGCTCATGGCTGCATAGCATGTCTCTGGAAATCCATCCAAGGTATGGTGACACTGGTTTTCTCCAAAGAGGATAAAAGAAGAGTGGGGCGAGACTTTTCACTACATACCCTTTGGGGTACCTTGGATTTTAAGCAATGTAGGTATGTTACATTTCAAATAAGTCAATTATACATCAACATTAAATTTGTAAGAACTTGAGATCAGTGATAAAACAATGAAACTGCAATTTTGTAAATTTTGAGCCATTTTATTAGAAAGACAGGATCAAAAGAATGGCCTAGTTTCAGAAGTAAAAAAAAAAGGCCAATTAAACCTGAATAAAACAGCAGCGAGTCTGAAAAGTTGGCCATTTTATATTTGCCTAATTAGAAAAACAAAAAGTATCAAAGATGGACGGCAAGATCTTTGGCAAAACTGAAAATATACAGTACAGGAAGATCAAACTCCCGTGATCAAAGATTGAAGACTAGGCAGGTGAGCTAAAGAAGAAATCTTGAGTCCTATCAGACTAGCAGCCCCACATACACCCTCTGGCTTTCCTGAGAGTAGAGAGGCTGTACCCTCGGCATCCAGCACAGTCCCTGCAAGAGGTGGGCGCGCAGAAAGAACGGAATGCATGACTGAGGAGGCTGCCCACGCCACCGGCCTCCTGACAAGCTGACCACACAGGGCCGTTCCGTAAGCTCTGGTGTGGCCTCTTCTCTCTCAGCTCCCAGTAATCCGGAGACTTAACCATATGCCGAGGGACACAGACATTTTCCATAGTTAACCATGAAAAGCAACTTGGCTGCAAAGGCCCCAAAGACCACACTACTGACTCCAGAGACCCTCCATTAGAGGACAAGAAGGGTTTATCTCTGGACATCCACTAGATCTGTGCCGCACTCAGAAAGCTAGCTAGCTGCTTTGCATGTTAGCTCTCTTAATCTTCCTAACATCCTCAAAGGGGGGAAATGATCATAATCTGCATTTTACTGACTCCAAAGTCTAAGTTTTTCCCCCTTTAGGAGGCTGTTTGGTGCAGTGACAAGGAAGACAGGCTTGTGGCCAGACGGCGTGGACCAGAATTCTGACTTCACACAGCCTGTGTGACCTTGGGCAGATTACTCAACCTCTCTGTGCCTTGGTTTCCTCCTCAGTATATCAAAGGGTAATAACAGTTCTACCTCACAGGGTTGTTGTGAGGATAAAATAATTCAACACGTGCGATGGACTTAGAACAGTGCCTGGCACAGAGGGCCTGTCAGTTATTAGTTTACAATGTCTGTCCACCCATTCCCTCAGCTAGCTGACACCTATCGTTGGGGACAAAGATGAACAAACTTGGTCCTGATTCTTGAGAGAATCATGATGAAAAGCACAATAAGACATAAAAATCAAATTATTATCTTAGTATAGCTTTGGCCTGAGAGAAAAGTTTTCAGTTCGCTGGCACTGTCTCTGATCAACCTGATAAGACACCCCCAAACCCAGAAAACCACCTCGATCGTTCACACAAGACTGGCCCCTGTTCGTGGGGCTGTTACCATCTCCTCAGGCTCTGAGGGGACAATGTAGTTCTCACTTCCCAGGGGAGCTCAGAACCTGCAGTCAGGGCTGCCAGTCCCCCATCTTGACTTTTCCTGGCCTCAGGATTCTTGCTCAAATAAGACATTTTACTTTACAGCAACAAAAAAGAAAAGGACTTCAACTGTGATGCCGTGGCAGTGCCCTGACCTCTTTCCTAGGTCCTCTGAGGCTCTAATAACAAGCGCCTCGGTCTCTGGGGCTCTGAACTTTCCAAAGGCCTTTCCCAGCTGGTATTTGATTGAACTGCTCCACAGTTCTGTGGGGGAGTATTATCTCCACTTGAAGGATGAAGAAAATAAAGCTCTTGCTTTGTCTTGCCCACAGTTACAACAAATAGAGGCAGAGTGAAGCAGGTGCCAGGGCTTCTGGAATGCTGGCTCTAGGTCAAGACTGCTACCCTTACCGGTATGATACCGACAAGCTTAGGGAGGCAGAGTCCTTTTCCCCGAAGTTCTGCTAAATTTACGAGGAGCTCCAGAAGCACGCTGGGGTAGCCCTGACCATACTCAGTGAAATGGATTAGAATAAAATTGTAATTTCAGGCCCCATCTCATTCACCCACTGTACCTCCAGTGCCCAGCACAACGCTTGGCACGGAGCAGGCCTTCTCAATGTGGTGGGTGCCAGAAAGAGCAAAAGGCCGGGGCTGAGCGGGCCCGAGACCCAGGTAATGTGGGGGGAGTCACGGCCTGGGTCCACAGGCTCCACTGCACCTTCCTGCCCCAGTGCTGACCAATCAGGTACTCAAACATCTCAACTCCTTCTGTCACCCCTGTTTGAGTATAGGCAACTACCCAGGAGAAAACCCTAAAAGCAGGACAAGTATAAGGAAAGCCCTGAGTTTTTTTAACCAAGGTTTGAACTCAAAGAGTTTGGGACTCAGATTCTTAAACTTGAACAACAGGCTACAGGCAGTGGGCAAGGAGACCGGGAAAACAAACTCCATTCACTCACAGACAATTTTTAGACAAGGCTGTCTCCCTGGGGCCAGGAAGGTAAGAACGCTATCCTGACTCCTAAGGCTGCAAAGGTGATTGTCCCCTCTCCCCCTCCTATCTTCTCCTTTCCATCTCTTTAATAGCAATCCTTGAAACTGAGACACAACCGGTAGGCTCGTGTTTATGAGGCTAGTCACTGTGAAGGATCCTCTCTCCCAATGGAAAACTCAGTCCCGGGTTACAAGGTGGACCGATGTTAACTAGCTTTGGTATTATCTTTGAAGACTACATTCGTTTCATTTTATAAAAAGTTAGGATTCTTTTTAAGAATTATAGCTGACATATCAACTAAAAGAGAAGAGTGACAGTTTTTGAAAGTTCACATTGTATAAATGATTTTTTTATATTTGATTCATTTAGCATTTACTGGGTGTGTATTCTGTGATGATTGAGATATCTGGCCTCAAGAAATTGATACAGAAACAAATACTAAAACAGGAGAGATACAATAATAAAAAAAAATGTTTAGAAGTATATAAACATTTCTGCCTCTGAGCTTCCTGGAACAATCAAGAAAGGTGTCTGGAGGGGGACCATCCAGGTGCGTTGCCAGGAATGCCATGGGCTCACGGGTAGGCAGAAGGTGCTCTCCAGTCAGAGAGAGGTACCATCCTGGCATTAGGGTCCAGCAACGTGCTATAGGTGATGGGGATCCAGGGAAAGAGTGTAAGCAAGGGACGGATGAGATCACAATCTCGATTTCAGAAGGTCATGAGGAAAGCGGTGTGGGGGATGGACTGGAGGCAAATGGAGTCAAGGCCTGGGAGTGTCCATCCCAGACAGCAGAGGGTTTGCTGAGCCAAAGCCTGGGCATGGGCAGAGGAGGACAGCTCTGAAAGCTACTAAGGCCCAACTGGACCTGGTGAAGATAAACTAGATGAACTCCAGGATGGCGGAGACCTGGGCTGGGCGGAGCGCGGACTGTTGAACTAAATTAAATGTGATGCCAGGACCTAGGGCTCAGGAAAGCAGTCCTAGCTGCCTGGACGAGTCCCTGGTTTCCAGATTTGTTGAGACTAAAACGCTGATAACTCCCCTATAGAAATCTGGGGCTAGAGGGATTATATCACAAGATAAACTGGTAATAGAATTATACCTAAAATGCTAAACACTGGGCAGCAATACTAGGCATGTAAATTCTCTGAGGTAAGCATCATCTAGACCAAATAAATGTTTGAGTCACTCAGATGCTTATTTACTACAGAAGACCCCAAAGAAATATGACACATTTTCTCCTTCAATAAACGTATAATCTTATTAAGGACATAAAACACCAGAAATAAGGATAAGAGAGGATAATTAAAAGGGGCTTATTTATTTATGGCCGCACCACGGGGCATGCGGGATCTTAATTCTCCGGCCAGGGATCGAACCCGCGCCCCCTGCGGTGGAAGCGCGGAGTCTTAACCACTGGACTGCCTGGGAAGTCCCTAAAAGGTGCTTATTTAAATCCAATAAAAAATATGATTCAAATAGGAAGTGAGGAGGACAAATGTTATGATGGCTGCTAACTGGAACCTCTTTAGATGGCAACACCTAACACAGAGCGCTGCTTCACCTCCAGGGCTGGTGTAGCCCCAGTACACAGCCGAAATGGAGGATCACTTAACATTGCTGGTGTCCTGGAACAAGGACAGCCAGGCCTTCTGTTATTGGGAGAGAGAGAACATGAGGTACATAAAGGAAACAGGCTCAAGACAACTGAATCAGCAGGGTCAGGAGTTATTTTCTAATGGGAATTGATATGGTCTAGAGGGAAAGAACAGGAAGGCTGGCAGCCATCCAGGAGGGAAGACACACAGAAGGTGGAACTATGGCTCCGTGATAAGATGAAGAGCTGGAGCTCCAAAGCCACTAAAGGAAATGAAGTAAGAAAGCAGTATCACAAACAAATAAAAATCAATCGATCCAAAGTCTGTCCATTTCCCTGCCCTCATCCGCTTCCTCAGTCCCATATCAAGGAGAAACCATAGGTAAGCAGATGATCCCTTAGGTGCAGGAAGCTGCCGGAAGGCAATCTCTTCTGGGCAGGTGATGACTTTTGCTGGACAAGTGTCACTGGAGAGACTGACGCCACTGTTTTACTGCCAGGTGCCTCTGAAGGAGACAGTGAGCTGCAACGAATGTGATCTCGTAAATTTTGGTGTTTTCAAATCTAAAGCCTGAGTGTCTGAAAGTAAGGCCATTCAACATTTCCAAGCTTACCAACCTACGAAAGCAGCGTAAATAGGAGGCGCTCTGAGCGTAAGAGAAAGGCTCTCCTTGCCCTACTTTGGCTGAACAAACTTATAAGGCATAGGCCGAAGCATTTAATTTCTAAAAATACTTACCTGAAAATGTGGCAAAGCGAGCTTTTCCAATCTTAGGGGGAATGATTCGATAACATCTGGCTTTATTGTTAGTGATGGGGACTGTCGGTTTAAACGCTATGATTTAACAGTGAGTTGGCCTAGTTGTTATTTAACAAAAGAACTGCTTGATAAGTCCAAACTTGTCTCAGACTTCTGTGAGAGGCATCTAATCCTTGCCAATCCTAAATGCTTGCTGTGTCTCTGCAGCATGTGACATGACCCAGGTACTGTTTCACACATACGGGTAACCTGACACCCCAAAAGTACTCTACCGCTGACTCTCTTCAACTACTAGTCTTTGAAAAACAAACTTTACGAAGTAATTACTTTCAGTCTTTATGGAAGAAGACAGAGCTATCACTGTAATGTCTCAGTTTAAAGGGTCACAAATCATTACAAAAAATGAGTAAGGCACAGTAAGTACTAATTGTACTAATGGTGCTTATGATTTTCTATAACATGAAACTTGTTATTAAGTAGTTCTTTAATATGTGACTTCTGTCTCTTTGAAATTAGTGGAAGAAGTAAAATTATTATCATTTTTGGAAAAGGCCATAGCCTGAGGTTCAGATTATGCCTTTTCTATTATGTTTGACAAGCTGTTAAAATTCATATTCATTTCTTATAGTTTCACTGCTGTAATTTATTGAATGCTTTGGCAGAATATGCTGTAAAAGGGAAATTCCAGAAGAATGTGACTTTCTGTATTAGAAAAGAGGAAGAGAGATCTGTTCTGAAAGGGCCTAGAATAATATTAAAGATAAAAGTTTGAAACAAACTGCTCATTCTTGCTTCCCATTATTTAAAATAAAATACCATAATTACTTTTCTAAGTTCCAAAGAAACTCCTGCACTAATTCCATCTCTTGCCAACCCACATGAGATGAAGTGAAACTGAAGTTAATATGAAACAGGGATGCATGTTATCCAAGCAAAGCACTGTCCATTTTCCCAGTCTTTATCCTTTTTCTTAATTATAGAGCACACCACACTCTCACTCAATGACAAACATAATTTAGAAGGCATTAGCCTTCTAATACATACAATGAAATGATGTAATGAAATGATGTAATAATAACAATAGCTAAGGTTTACTGAGCACCTACTATTTGTCATGCATTGAGCTAAATACAGATTATCTAAAAAAATGAATTGAGTCCTTATAACAAAATCCTATCGGGTATTACTAGATATTTTCACTTTACACACAGATAAGGAAACTGAGGCTTAGCAAAACTAAGTGGCCACACAGCTACTAGCTGGTAAAATCAGATGACATGATAAGTATTTGAGGGCAACCATAAATAGGGACAAGACTGATTTCTCTCCAAAGCTAGAAATATGTTCTTGGTTGGATACTGTGGAAAGATCTGGTCTTACCCCGCTGCAGAGTGTTAGCAGAATATTTTACAATAATAGTAGCTGTTTCCCTCAATTATTAAGAGTGATTGTTTATATGCTTTATGGCTTTAGATAGAGTCATGCAAATGGATAAACACTGACAAAATAAGAATTAAGAGTCAAATGCATTGTGGAGATAAGGAACAAGTGTGATGTAGGAGGACATTATTAGTTTTATGAAAATCTGAAAAAGTGCATTGATTCTCAAGGGAGACACCATTGGCACTTGTGTGTATGTGCCTATGTGTGCCTGTACGGGACAACTCTTTGTCGTACAATGCTGTCCCTTGCGTTATAAACATTTATAACCCCCACCCACTAAATACCAGAAGTTCCCTCAATGCTTGTGGCCACCAAATATAACCCTGAGCAGTTTCTGCGGATCTGGGCTGAGAACCATTGATTGTTGGATAAATATACTAGGAGAGAAGTAACTGACATTAATTATTTATCATGTGCCAAGCACTCTGCTAAGTGCATTCACACACATATTCATTTAATCCTTATAACTCCATATGCGGTAAGTACATATTTTATCCCCATTTTAGAAGTGGATCCTGAGTCTCAGAGAAAGGTTAAATAACTTAACCAAGGTCACGCGAATAGTCTTGAGACCAACAGTGTGGCTCCCAAACTCCAGTTCTCTGGGTTGGTCTTTTAAGCGTGGTAGAGGCACACCTTTTCTTTCTTTAAAGAGGTTCATTCAGAAAACATAAATCCTTATAAGTAGGACCCAAGGTGTGCCTGTCATTTAGGCATGAAATCAGTTCCCTGGCTTGGGGTTGAAGGGCCACACGTTCAGTGAGGTAGAGTTATAAGCTCTGGGCTGACAAAAGTTGGGCAGGGTTAACTCCTATGCACAGGTATATATTAGAAGTGCTTTGAGTGTGTGTGTGTGTGTGTGTGTTTTCAGGGGGATATGAGAGTTCTGCTACAGTGTGTGAGGTTTGTGTGTTTTATTTAATACTTTCCATAGCATTTATGATGCACCAGGCACTGCTACAATGGCCTGACAATGTCTCATTTCAGCATGTATGTTAGATGATGAACAGAACAGAGCGTGCGCTGTGTGATGTGTGGTGGGTTCGTGTCTGTGTGGCAGTGCTGGAATGTCTGCTGTGATGTGTGTGTCCACGCCGCAGTTTCTGTTGTGGTATAGACAGTGGTGTTTGAGGCTGGGGGAAGGGTTACGCGAGATGATTTGCGTGCCATGCATACAGACTGGAGTGCACCGCACGTGTGCATTTTGTGCACGCGGGTAGTGCCGAACACTGGAGGAGTTCCGCGGGAAGGGGTCTGAGTTGTGTCCTGGGCCTGTGTATGGTTCGTGGAAGGCAGGGGTGTTTTCAGTGTGAAGAGGTATGTGCTGAAAGTGGTGCATACCAGATGATTCACGCGGTGTGCTAGGCAGGGACGGAGGCCGGAGAGGAGGGGGCCCGTGTCGTGATGTGTGTGGGGAGCGACGCTGAGAGTCACGGGAGAAGGGCGGGGGAGGAGATCGTGCTAGGTGACCCACGAGTGTTCCTGATGTGGCCCGAGGCGCTGTATGGGGAAAGGTGGTATGGAGAGGGGTGGCGATGGGAGTGGGGATGGGGCTGGGTTGGAGGGTAGGGACGAACGCCGGTCCAGAGGAGCTGTCGGGAAGGAAGCTGGGTGCGCTAGGTGACATACCCGCCGGTGGAAAAGCGTGTGCGTGGAGCAATCAGCCCACTTCCTCACCCGGCCATGCTCCCCGCCACGGCCTCCATCCGCCCCTTCCCTTCGCCCAAAGGCGCGCCCCCAGCGCAGCCCGGCCCGCCTCACCTGGTGAAGGCAAAGTACATGAGGCTGACGATGGTGAAGCTGAGCAGAGTGATGGTGTGCGGCCGGTAGAAGAAGTCGATGGTGATGTCCTCCACTTGCTGCTCGTTGATCATCCGGAAATGCATCTTGTAGTTCACATCATCTTTGCTCAGGGTCCGGCTCCCCACGCAGGACGCCATGGCCCGCCTCCCCGTCCTGCGGCGGCGGCGGCGGCCCCGGCCCGTGGAGGCTGGGACCCCGGAGGTGACGAGCCGCAGCGAGAAGGCTGCTGGACGCCGGGGCCGGGTCTGGCGAGAAGCAAAGGAACTGAGCAGAGGGAAGGACAGGCGCGGGAGGGCGGGGTCGCGGCGCCGCCAACGCAGCCTCGGGCGGGGGACGCCGCTCGCCCGGCCCCGGCTGGCGTTGGGGGACGGGCATCTCTAGGGACTCGCGGTGGCTTTAGATTCTAAATGGAAGAGTCTGGAGGGAGGCAACGCGCAGGACAAGGGAAACTGTGGCCCTTGGCCGGCTCTGTCCCCTGCACGCCGCCCGCTCTTCCCCCACGCAGCCTCGCAGATGGTCTGGCCCACTCCGGCCTCAGCCCACGTGGGCTAGGGAGCTAGCCGCAACCGGCGGGCGGGCAGACAAGTGGGGTATCTGTGCTGCGGGGCAGTTCGCGCGGCCCGGCCAGTCTGGTGGTCCCTGCGAGAAAGACCACGAGGCATAGGCCTCGCCACAGGTAAAGCGGAAGCCGCCGGAGCGCGAGGGGCGTGCGCCCTGCTGGGGTTCGGGTCCGGCCCTATCCTGCTGTAGGCCGCGCCCGGGGACCTCTTGGCCTTTAGGTCTTCAATTAAGGGTGAATAATTTCGTTTTGTTTTCTTGGCAGATGAAACGAAAACGCAATCATGTTGTTTATTCGCGCGCTTTGCGGAGGACGCGGAAGGAGGGCCAGCATGTCAACGGCCTTCCTCCGGAAGTTCGGTTGGGGAACTAAAATGGCCTAGGGAGGGCGTCAGTCAGTAGATGAGAGGCCCCTTATTACGCAGCATCCTCCCACCCACCTTTCATCTCCTGATTTCATTTATTAGCCTTACACAGGTCGAAATCTTGAACCCTCGCCAGAGAATATTTAAGTGCCAATTCCTATTCCTAACGAAATACTAAGGCACGCAGTTGAGAACTAGTATATGACATATTTTAATGGACTTCAGAATTACTACAGGTTTTTTTTCTTTAACTTTAACCTTCCTGATGAAAAGGGTCGTGTTAGCTGATCACGGGGTAGGGCTTTTATACACATGCGCAGATGCTTTACCGGGTTTAAATACTGTGTAAGCAGATGAGCTAACCGTAGTTGCAACTGATTCATTTCCATCCATAAAACATTGGAGCAGTGCAAGGCTCTGGACTAGAGGGAATTGTCACTGGGAGGGTGGATCCAGAGATGAGACCCAGCCCTGCTCTCGTGAACGAACAATTAATCAACTGTTAAGAGGTATACACAACAGTGAAATGATGATGTAGTGAAGATAGTGCGCTTGTAAATAAAAACAGAAGGATAAACATTAGTTGTTTGCATAAAGATCTTTTAATAAATATGGATAGAATTCAAAAGCAAATCGTTCTAATGTGAGAGGAGTTTTAATTTGAGCCTTACTCTAGAGGCTTCAGAGTGGGTTTGGGATTTCAGGAGTTTGCTTTAAAGTAGGACATTGCTTAGACAAACTGAGAAGTCAGAACACTTTGGAGCTTAAGAATCACCTTATTGTACCCGTAACCTTTTTAAAAGTTGTCATTTAAAGAATGGTTATTGAACCCCCCATCATGGGCCAGTCATTGTGCTGGATCACGGTGAGAAACTTAGTCTTAATGCAGCATAACAGGTCTTCTGGCTTCCAGCTCAATGCCCTTATGACATCGCTGTGCAGAGAATGAATATTGTAGGATTGAAGGGAAACACGGCAGATTTGGAGACTCATTTCCCACCAAAGTTTAACAAAAGTCACCTATCCCACGAGGCTATTTATTGTAAATACTTTTTTTCTTTCTAAGATCATTTCAGAACGACAGTGAGACATTTCACTTTTATAAATTCCTTTCAGGAGACTTCCCTAAACCACAAATCTCTAAGAGGAGGTTAGACCCTCAAGCATTTATCTGGTCTAATTCAGAGCATAAAACAAGCTGAATTTCAGTATAGAGAGAAATCAAAAAGTTGTATGCAACAGTTAATTCAGAATTCATTTATGTTTGGTTGTGTAATCAATAATAATATTGATGATGGCTAACATTTGTTGGGCATTTTGCATATGCTGGACTCTATGCTGTATTTTATATGGATTGTCTTACTTAATATAAAATAATATGCACCAAATTTACCCTTTAATTAAGCTAGCTAAATAAAGTCCTTTCCTTATAAAAGTCTCTTTTAAAAACAACTGCTTTTTCGGTCAAAATATACGTATATTCATTGCTGGTTGCTTATTATTTCTGTCTGTTCATTTTGCTTATTAGTTTTGACCCCTTTTTTTAAAAGGCTTTTTCTTTTTTCCTACAAACAGAATTTGGCAAAACTGGTTTTGTTCAATTGTCTTTTGAGGAACAGCTTTATCTGTGTAATAATAGTGCTCAACCCTGAGAATGAAGCAAGAAACAACCTTCTAGATAGCAATGATAATATTTTATGATTCATTTAAGACTAAGTAGAATTCTTCCTGTTTTTATTTTGTGATTAATGTACATACGTAAAATGCATCTGAATAATTCAGTGTTATTTTGTTTTATTTTTATTTTTTTGCGGTACTTGGGCCTCTCACTGTTGGGGCCTCTCCCGTTGCGGAGCACAGGCTCCGGACGCGCAGGCTCAGCGGCCATGGCTCACGAGCCCAGCCACTGCGCGGCACGTGGGATCTTCCCAGACCGGTGCAAGAACCCGTGTCCCCTGCATCAGCAGGCGGACTCTCAACCACTGCGCCACCAGGGAAGCCCTCAGTGTTATTTTGATCAGCAATCTTCTTAAATGTCCTTCAAACCAAATTTCAAGAGCACTTAATTGCATCACCTGTTTTCTTTAAATATTAACAGGTTCAGCTGTAATTTGAACATTTACAGATTTTTGTTTTAATTGTTTTTCTTATGCCACTGATTTTGCTTTTTGTTTTTAAATTGCAAAGTATATCTTTATTTTTCCAGTTCAGAAGTTCCTGTCTTTTGGTTTGTAACTGAAACTGCCTTGTTTTGGGCTTTTCCTGAGCTTAAAAACATCTGACTGCTTTAGGGATCTAAATTTATTAAACTCCTTTTAATTAGAAAAAGATAATTTCCAGTTTATCTTTTTGTTGTTTGAATACTGTTTTAAGCATTTAAGTAAAATACGTTTCTCTTTTTTGATAGTTACGTATTTCTTTTGTAGGCTACTTTAAGAAAAATGGCTCTGCTAGCCCAACAGATACCCAGATGGCTCAACTCAATTAAGTTGAGTAGCTTCCTTACTGCTATGCAACTCAGAAAATGTTTTCCCAGAGCAGGAAAAACATTGTTGCCTGGCTTTTTTGCTCAGCCTCATCTGTCCTCTGACGATTGCTTTCTCCGGTCGGGGTTTAAGACTTATCGGACTTCCTCTGTGTGGAATAGTTCCCAGTCTACCGACTCAAGTAGTCAAGAGATTAAGTGCGCCCCAAACACTCTGCTTCCTTCTGTGAATGAGCCGTCACAAAAGATACCCAGCTTTGATTCTGAACTGTCTCTAGAAGGTAATTTTCAAGTTTCAGAAAATTCCCCTTTGCCCCACTTCGGTAGATTGAACGACTACCTGTTTACATTTTGTTTGCCCGTTTCAAGTCATACTTTGTGCCAGGAGAGAAAAAGAACAATGCCGCTTCTATTCATTTGCTTCTATTATGCCTCTATTTTACTAACTAAGAAAAAGTTTAGAGATTAATATGTATAAGAATGTTTTATAGCTATATGAATAACACTTTCTAAGTTCGTTATTTAGATTCTTTAAAAAAAAAAATTTCTGGTGGTAATTAGGTTTATTAGGATTTAATTTACCCTATTCTATATACCTAGTTAGGGTATAATTTTACCCAAGTAACAGTCCTCCTTTTTGGGTATACGGTCTTATGAATTTTGACATAATGCTTTTAGTTGTGTAACAGCCACCACAAACAACATATAGAACAAAAAGAACAACAAATAGCACATCCCAAAAAGCGCCCTCATGTAGTTTTTTTTAGTCAGTCTTCTCCCTCCTGTGCTTCCCGTTCTAGGCACATTCCTATGCAAGGAATATTTCACCGTAAATGAGATAATATTAGGTTAAGTAGCAGACGAAAGCAAGCAAGCTGGGGGGTAAGGGCAGGGAGGGGTGGCTGGCTATGAGAAATGAGAAAGGGTAGTGATTAGAGACCAAAAATAGAATAAAAAGTCACGGCCCTGATTCCTTAGCCTAAGGTAGGTTACAGTTACCAGCATCTTCTATACTTAAGGGTTTGACTTAAGACAAACCAAACCTCAGACTCAAGGCTATACTAGAGAGGTCAGGTCCTTGGCAAAGGATTGTAGGTGATAGAAACAGAATCATAGAAGTCCTCTTATAGACATATTTGAGAATAACTTGGAGGAGAAGGGGTTGGCTCAAAGTGAAGACACTTCAGGATGTGATGACTTGAACCCATACAATTCAGGCTGGTATGTTGTACTTTTGGCCAACTTAACAAGCTGTGGTAAACTCGATCTCTTTCTCAAAATGTACTTGAAGGTCAGTTGGTCTTTAGCATTCATACCTGTTGATTACAAGTGAAGGAAAGGAATTTTGTACAGCATTTCACCAACAGATTTCTTATCTTGGAGGAATAGTAGTTGATATCTCTAAAGAGTCTTAACCTTACCTCTTAGAAGGTAGAAAATATATGGAATTTTGAGATGTTTCATTCAGAAATGATGCCAAGATTCAAAAAGAAGAAAACTAGGCAAGAGGCTGTCTTTATAGAAAGAGCTTCAAGTGTACAGATTGGAGAGCTAACTCATTTCTCCTTTTCCATATCCTGGCTGCAAAGGACTGGACGATTTGCCTCCATTGTCTCCATTGCAGCCAATTTCCGAGGAGGAGGCCATTCAGATTATTGCGGACCCTGCACTGCCCCCATCTTCATTCACACTCCGAGACTATGTGGATCATTCTGAGACTCTGAAGAAGTTAGTGCTTCTAGGTAAGTCTGAGTAACCTACACTTATTTTATTGCCTTACTTTTTTTTTTTTTTTTTTTGGCGGTACGCGGGCTTCTCACTGTTGTGGCCTCTCCCGTTGTGGAGCACAGGCTCCGGACGTGCAGGCTCAGCGGCCATGGCTCACGGGCCCAGCCGCTCTGCGGCATGTGGGATCTTCCCGGACCGGGGCACGAACCTGTGTCCCCTGCATCGGCAGGCAGACTCTCAACCACTGCGCCACCAGGGAAGCCCTATTGCCTTACTTTTAAAATTAGCATTTTTAATCTTTATCAAAGTACATACACATGCATAGAAGTCAAATAGTGTGAAAAGGCTTCTGGTGATAAACCGCACGCCCAGCTTCATCCTTCCCGACTTCGCACCCCGTTCCCTAGAGTATCTGCTTTCCTAGCTCTTTCTGTTTGTATTTAACCTCTAAATGTGCACGTCATTGCTTATGGTGCTGTTGCTTGGTTCATCAGTTTTAGACATCAGTTAATCTCTCACATGTACACATACTTTTCCCTTTCATTCTCTTCAATTCTCCCAATAGGCTATATTAACAATGTTGAGGTTAATCATTAGTCACTGATTTCATTATAATTCTAAATATTGCTCGACTGCTGTCTAGGAAGTGTGCTATGATTGTTTTCCTTCCTTTTCAACCTTTCATTTTCTTGGAGTTAACGATTGCTTTGTTCTTCATTTGATTAGTTTTCTTTAAATTTTCCTACAACTTCCAATGGCCTCTCAGGACAGTTTTTCCTACAGTCAACCCTATCAGATGATATATTACTTCCATTTCCCTACTACCCTGACCTTCCTTCTGGAGCCCGCTATCCTCCTGATGTGGATGGTTTCTCTCTAGGCCTGCTCCATAACTATCTTAGCTTGTTGACTGGGAGGATGCTCCTAGATCTGGATGGTTGAAGGCAGCCAAGAGATCTGCCTGCAAACTTAGGTTCGTCCTCTTATCAATATTTTCAGTCTAGCACCTTATTGCTACTTTCTGCTTTTCCCATTATCTCTGGACCTGGAACTTCTCTTACTTGATTTTCCCAGATAAGAAACCTCCTTTGGGGGATTGAGAGGAACAGGATGGGCAAGGGATTATCTCAGATCCACTGCTTCTCTCATTGCTTAGTCACTGCCTTAGTTTTCAGTGAAAAGTTAGGAGCTTCCTGGCTTGATATTCTTCCTTTCAGCAGTGCTGCCCTGGTAATCTCTCTAACATTAGTGCTCTTTCTAAAATGCGAATCTGCCTATGTCAGTGACCTCCGTGAAATCCTTCTAAGCTCTTCCTGGTCTGGCCCTTGCTTAGCCTTTCGGCTTCACTTGCTTGCCACTTCCCTCCTTTTTGTTGGCCAGGTCTGACAACTGGAGAACTTAACTCAGGTTCAAGTAACTTCCCAAATGTCTTCTCTGACCCTCCAGATAGAGTGACCCTCCTCTGGGCTCTTTGCATCACCCCCTGCTTACCTCAGTCCTGGCAATAATAACACTATTATAATTGTTTACTCATCTGTCCCTGTGCAAGTTACTCAAATGTATAGGGAATGGCCTTTGTTCTCAAGAAGCTTCAGGTCTTCAGGAGCATCTAAATACACATACATAAGAATAACAGGGGCTTCCCTGGTGGCGCAGTGGTTGAGAGTCTGCCTGCCGATGCAGGGGACACGGGTTCGTGCCCTGGTCCGGGAAGATCCCACATGCCACGGAGCCGCTGGGCCCGTGAGCCATGGCCGCTGAGCCTGCGCGTCCGGAGCCTGTGCTCCGCAACGGGAGAGGCCATGGCAGTGAGAGGCCCGCGTACCACAAAAAAAAAAAGAATAACAAATCCAAAAATGCAAGATGAAGTGATAAATTCCACACAGAGGTACACATAAAGTGTTCTGTGGGTTCAAAGGAGAGAGAAAGATGACATCTGCTGCAGGCATGAAAGCTCAGGGCTTTCCCAGCCCTGTGAGAGGTGCCACGGGTAATGCCAGATAAACGTGAGACCCATGTGGTCCCTACATTTAAATAATTCACAGTATACCTAGAGCTTTGAAATATGTTTCAGCCACTCCTTCATCTGTATGCTGATACTTCAACAGCACGTCTTGGCAGTAACTTAAATAACAGTACCCTAGAGGAACCATGACTGCATTGTTAAGCAGTATTTTTGAGGACTCAAGTGTCCTGGTTCTTCTCTGCTTCTCAGATCTGTTTTCTCCCTTTCTCTGCTTGTTCTTTATCCCAGGAGGCTAACCTCTGCACTCGGCCTCCTTTGCCAGCTGGCTTCTGGGCAGCTTCAGCAGTGGGGGGCACTTGTAGGAGAAGAGGGAGGGCAGGTGGGAGCTGTTTTCCCTTTTCCCTCCCAGCCTTGGGTCATGGAACTGCCTTGTTCCATGGCAACAGCTCCTACTGAGCAGCCCTTTCTTTATAGCTTCCGGCTCCCTCTGGGTTCTCATAACACTCTTTCCTCCTTGTCCCTTTAGCGCTAGGGATGCCCTTGTTTGTTCCCTTGACTCTGCTCACACCACTGTACAGAGTCCCTTCATTAAAGTGTTTTTCATTTGAACTTTCTAGGACAACTACTGTTGCCTGCCAGATCCTGATTGATGCACTAAGTATGTGTAACCATAACTGAATACAGTGGTAATTATAGTTACTGAACTGATGGGGTAAAGCCAACTTAGGCTGTGGTCACCTAGAAGTTAGAATCATGTATTATTCATTTTTTATATCCGCATAAGTGCCTGGTCCCATGAGAGGCATTCAGTGACTATTTTTTCAAGTTAATGAAATCGTGAGTAAGCCCAAGTATTTGTGCTGACAGCAGTGTGCTCTCCTGGTGAGATTCTGCTCTCCTGTTGCTGTTAAGAAGCAGCTTTTCAGGAATTCGATTTCAGCACAGTCAGGGTGTGACGGCTCATGCTGAGTGAGGCACTTCAGCACATGTCATCTGTAATATTGAGTTAAGTTTGGAGTCCGAACCCTTTATGTTATTTTCAAAGCATCCCTTCCCACATTTATCACAGATTTTTGGAACTAGTTTCTATCTTATTTATCCATCCATCGAATAATTTAATTTATTTTTCTATTAGTATTATTTTTAAATTATAAAAGAATTACATCTAGTTGTTAAAAGTGCAGACTGTTACAGGAGAAAGAACTCTTACCATCTCTACATTTCTAGTTCCACTTTCCAAAGGTAACCACTGTCACCAATTTGTTGAGTACAAATTTTCTACCCAAATACATACATTACCCCACCTTTTTCTATGCAAATACATGTATTACAGAAAGCCATACAATGGCTTGTGTAGTCATACTTAATATTATTTTTAAAATTCTGTGTTTTCTTCTAGTAGCTTTAGAGTGGTAGTAATTTCTATCTGAAATTAATTTTTGTATCAGACATGGAAGGAATTATTATTTTTCAAATATATAGCTAGAGATCCCATTATATTTTAATGAATAGTCCATCTTTTCCCTTATTGATTTGAAATGTCCTTATTGTATACTAGATTTGTAGTTCATCCTGGATCTGGTTTTGGTCTTCATTCTGTGTGTATGTGTGTGTGTGTGTAATCTGTTTTTCTGTTCATGATCATCTTATATCAATACCTGTTTTAATATCAAGAAATTTGGGTTTGGAATTATATTTGGATCTAATAATACATGGAATTATAATTTATTTTTCTGGTTGTAGACACCATTAAAAAACAGTGCTTTTATTTCATTGTTTTTATATTTAAGACTGTAAAGTTGCATCTAGAAATCGGTTTGAGAGTTACATTTTAACCTGAAGAAATATTTTTAGCAATATAAAATTTAAGTCTAAACTAAAGTTTTACATTATTTTCAAATGTTTATTTTAAAGATAAGGAATAGGCCTTTCCTATTCATGTTTAATTTTTAAAAATCAGGTAAAAGGAAAAAAGCGAGAGAATAAAATGCTTAGTTTTAATGAGAATTTTGAATCAAGGGTTACTTTGATTCCCTGCCTAATTAACGTGAACATCGAATTATATCCATAACCAAAGTAAAATAACAACTTGCTTTCTCCCCCTTCTTAATCTCTCCTGTCCCTTGTCTCATTTACTTAGATTACCTAAGATTCTAAGGATATGTGAAGGTTGAAGGTGGTATACTTTCTGCTTCGTTTTGTGCTTGAGGGCTGTATATGTTCACCTGCTTCATGCAGACATTTCTTGAGCTCCTTCAGTACTTGTCTTCATGCTAATAAAGCATAAAGAAAATACAATGAGTAAGACACAGGGTAACTTTTATTCCTTCTGTGGAGGGGATCAGAAACAAATTTTTAAAATAATGCTTATAATTAAAGAAATGATAAACTTCAAAGAAAGTAACAATTCATAGGGTTTGTTACCCTGCAGAAATTACCAGTTAATCAGTTACTGTGGAGATCATTAGGGGCACATAAGCATCCTGCAAACAATATTCAAGAAACCATCGGTAAAAATGATGATCCTAGGTCAATATGACGTAGTGAATTTGTTTTGGGTGGAAATTTAGCCCCAAATGCACTGTTTTCCTTTATACATGGCTTTGAAATAAGTACTACATTTTTTAAAAATTTATTTTTATTTCTGCAACCAAATTAGTTTAAAAATCTTTAGAAGTTTCTATTGGCCTGTCTCAGGTCTCCTTGGGATGGGTTGTTGATCTCCATCAGGAATTTCTTGTGTTTCTGTACATAAAGTTTAATGACTCAGCCAAGCAGTTCTCTTCAAATGGTGTTCGTAACTTATTACAGGAGTGGATTTATCCAAGATAGAAAAACATCCGGATGCAGCCAACCTCCTTCTGCGACTGGATTTTGAAAAAGACATTAAGCAAATACTCCTGTTTCTTAAAGATTTGGGCATAGAGGATAACCAACTGGGAACATTCCTGACGAAAAACTATGCTATTTTCTCTGAAGACCTTGAAAATCTTAAGACCAGGTAGGGCTTTTAGAATGATTTTCACATAATCCTAGAAGTGGCTATGAAGAAATATATGTGTAAGTTATTTTTTTAAGTCTCAGCAGCACAAGGATCTACTGAGGTAATTAATGAATGTGAATGTTATTTTTTTGTTATGGACCTTCTTTGATCAAAATTAAGTATCTAAATCATTTCTTTTGTTCAACTACCCATCATTATTTTTATGATTTCAACTTAATGCTAAGTCAATCCTTTGGAAACTGGGATAAGTTTTTTTAAAAATCCATTAACCATGGCTAAATTATCTGATAGTACACTTAAAATTATGAAAGGCTGATCTTTTCTGTTGTTCTTTCTGGACAATTTTTGATGGTAGACATTTGACCTTGTTTTGGCAAATATTGTATAATTTGCTTAATCATTTCTGTCTATTTTGGTTTTTCCTTTTTTTCTTCTTTAAATAGCACTTTTATAAACATCTTTGTACTTCATTCAACATTCAAAGAATTTATTGCATCTGTGAGAATTGATACAGTGCGATAGTATTGATCTGTGAGGTAAGAATCCTGCTGGGCATTGGGCACACCAGAGAGTGAGACAGAGTCTGTGTCTCATAAGTTCACATCTTGGATTTATCATCACCCCCACCTCTCACGTAAATTAGGTCTTCCCAGATTGCCTGAATGAGAACACTGTTCACCCCGCTGCCCAGATCAGAAATACTGGTGTTAACTTTGGCTTCTCTTCTTTTATCATCCACATCTAATAAACTACCAAGGCCTGTTGGTTCTATTTTTATTGCTCTCAAATCAGTCAATGCATTTCTCTTAATCTTCACTTTGAATACTTTACCTCAGGTCCCCATCATTTCACGTGAAGAATACCGCAACTGTCTCCTGACTAATCTGCCTCTAATCTTCTCCCCCTAGACTATTCTCACACCGGTTTCAGAGAGCTTTGCAGTTCCTTGAACTATCAGAGTCTAGTCTCTGAACTAGGAAAAAACAGAACCAAAAAAACTACATTTCTTATATTGAATAGTTTGAACCCTATTATATATGCAAGGCACTGAGATAGACACACTCTCTCCCTTCATGTGACTTACAGTCTGGTGGAATATAGACAGGCTATTACAATACAGGGGAGGGAAAGAATGATTCTAGGAGACTCAGTCTGACATGTCTAGCTCTGCTCCTCCTGACTGTCTGGAACGCTCATTCTCTCCCCATTTAAAAACCAGCTTGCCCTTTTGCTCAAGATTTAGTTCAAGAAAGAGTACATACCAGGAGGTGGAGATCATTGGGAACTGTTTCAGAGGCTGCCTACTGCACCGTTATTATTAATATCCCCATTTTACAGGAGAGGCACAGGGAGGTTAAATAATTTGCCCAAGATTACCCAGCTAGTGTAAGTGGCAGTGGGATTCAAATCCACTTAGTCTAACTCCAGAGTCCTGGCTACTACACTGTACTGTCTCCCTACTTTTAAATCTATGAAGGAAACATAAGCTTAAAAGCAGCTTAAGTTAATTTGCTCAAGATCACACATGCTTCTAACAATTAAAGAATACTCTCATGTAATAGTATAGTCTGATGTTTCCTAAACCTGGCTGACTGCCAAAGTAAACTGGAGCATTTTAAAAAGTTACTTGGAAGTTTTTAATAGGTAATTTATCACATGTACTCAAAAGGGTATACAGTGAAAAGTAAGCTTCTCCTGGAAGAGGCAAAGGTATGATAATCTTTTTTGAACTTACCTTCTGGCTCTGGTATGTACAGCAGTCTTATTTTCTAGAATTTCTATAATAGCACTGATCGCATATACTTGTTTTCTTTTCAATGAAGAGAATTTGAAATGTATTAAAAAGTTGGTTGATTCTTTTTAAGAATTTTCAAATGAATAATCTGCATTTAAGTTATTAGAAATTTTCTTTCGGCTGGGCCTTGTATCTTAATTTTTTATTGGAAAAGTTATCACAGTAGATAACAGTTTCAATAATATTTTTATCAGATATTGATCTTTCCTGTGTCCAAAACAAAGGAAAAGAATGGTAATTCTCCTTCCCAACCTACATATTCCTGTCCCTCATCAGCCTTGCAGGACCCATCTGTGGCGGCAGCTACTATTATCAAGTTTTTTGTTCAACTAGCTAAGAATGTTCTATCATATGCAAGCATGCATGTGTATCTATGTATACACATACACAAGAACACATGTACCTACAGTATGTAGCATTTATGCATACCATTCTGCACCTCACATTCTTACCTTAACTCTATGTTGGGGATAGTTTTTATTGGCTCTGCCTATTTTAACCCTTTTATAGTTTATACTGTGGATGTGTCTAGTCCCCTTTTGGTAAACATGGTGGTTGTTTCTGGCTTTACTATCACAAAGAAGCTGCAGTGACTCCTCTTATATATACATCATGTCACATATTGGTGTATATCTGTAGGATACATTTCTAGATGTAGAAGTTCTAGGTCAAAGGATATATGCATTTATAATTTTAATAGATATTGACAAATTGTCCTTCATACAGGTTTTCCAGCTTACACTCCCACCAACAGTGTACAGAAGTGCCAGTTTCCCTGTTCTCCACACTAATACAGTGTCATCAAACTTTAGGATTTCAGTTCATTTCATAGATGAAAACATTGCCTCATTGTTTTGGAAATGACGTTTGGAGCATCAGATGTTTGGAGGATCTTTTCTTTTTTTTGAGGATCTTTTCCTATGTTGAACTTCTGTTTACATTTCCTTTTCTATAAATTAGAAGTGTCCTTTGCTATTCTTAATTGGGCCTTTTTCTTTTTTTGGTAAGCGTTTTTTTATATATTAACAAAATTAGTTCCTTCTCTGTGACATGTTGTAAATATTTTCCCAGACTGTCACTTGTCTGACTTGGTTGATGATTTCTTTTTTGCCTTGCATTTAAATTTTGTATGTAGTTAAATTTATCAGTTTTTTTCTCTCATTGCCTCTAAGGGACTGGTTTAAAGGGGTAATAGTCACTGAGTATAAAATATAATAAGTTCCAATATATGGTATAAAAGTATCGTAGTCATTAGAAGTAGGCATACCTGAGTTCAAGTTTCAGCTCTGTTATTAATTAGCTGGTGGTCTAAGACAAGTTATTTAACTCCTCTGAGTGTGTTTTTTCAAATGCAATGTGGGAAATTTACCTGGCCCACAGGGGGTTGTTTTGTTTTTTTGTTTTTGTTTTTCTGATGAGAATTAAACAAGATAATGTCCAGGGATATTTCAGGCACTTAATTAAACTGCCTTTTACTATGTTTATAGATTTTAAAAAATCAATAATGTTATTTTATAGTCAAACTTCCTGTATTTTGCTACCTTACTTTGTTTCCCAGAAATTTAGCAGGAAACTTCTCAGTTGTTAACAAAATACATATTGAAGGACTGCAGTAAAAATTATTTATGAAAATACATTCTCGGGGCTTCCCTGGTGGCGTAGTGGTTGAGAGTCCGCCTGCCGATGCAGGGGACGCGGGTTCGTGCCCCGGTCCCGGAGGATCCCACATGCCGCAGAGCGGCTGGGCCCGTGAGCCATGGCCGCTGAGCCTGCGCATCCGGAGCCTGTGCTCCGCAACGGGAGAGGCCACAGAAGTGAGAGGCCCGCGTACCGCAAAAAAAAAAGGGGGAAAAAAAAGAAAATACATTCTCAGTAAATGTACTAAAATAAAAAATTCCAGGAATTCCCTGGCAGTCCAGTGGTTAGGACTCCACACTTCCACTGCTGGGGGCCTGGGTTTGATCCCTGCTCTGGGAACTAAGATCATGCAAGCCGCACAGTGCAGCCAAAAAAAAAATTTCCTCTTTTCAGTCTTAGCCCTGCTTGATGGTCTTTCTTTGTAAAAAGAGTTCTGAATCCCATCTTTTCTTAATTTGTGTGTTTTCTATTCGTAGCAAAAAAAACAAAAAACTTAAATAGAAGCTATTTCATTTTTTTCTACCAACTAGTAAGTCAGATTAACTGAAAAGGGAATCTGTCTGTTAGCGGGTTTCAGAAATATTTTCTGTTTCCAGTTATAAATGGAAACCATTCTAAAGTTGGATGGATGCTCGTTTTGTTTTAACCATATTTGGGGCCATTATTATAGAATGTTTTTACTTAAACTTTTTTTTGGTGTGGGAATATGACACTAGTAAATATTTATCATATGTGCATGTATTTTGTTTGTTTCTCTAGGGTGGCTTATCTACTGTCAAAAAATTTCAGTAAAGTGGATATTGCACAGATGGTCAGAAATGCACCATTTTTGCTGAGTTTTTCAGTGGAAAGACTGGATAACAGATTGGGATTTTTTCAGAAAGAACTTGAACTTAGTGTGAAGAAGGTAAAGAGAAGGAGAGAATTTGTATGTTTCCATGTCAGCTACATTTAGTAACTGTTAAATCTCATGTTTCTAACAGATACTTGGCCTGTATGAATTCTATAAATGCCTGATATTTTCTGTACAAGAATGAATTACCTCGCTAGGTTAATCATATAGCTATATCATTCTGTAATAATTCCATCAAGTTGGTTTCTCAAGTTTTATTCTGAGCACTGGTTTTTTCCCTCAAACAATATTAAGTTTATGTATTTTTGGGTTCCTTAGCATTTTTTTACTGGGTCATATTTTAAATTTTAGTTTTGTATTCCTAGTAATGCCTTGTTTTTTCCAACCTAGTTGAATATGCATACATATTAATAATAGATTGTTTTATAACTGTAGACTAGAGATCTGGTAATTCGTCTCCCAAGGCTACTAACTGGAAGTCTGGAGCCTGTGAAGGAAAACATGAAGGTAGGATGACTGTTAGTTTTTGAGAAATCAGCTTCTTTAAGTGGTTAAGTCCTCTGAAGAGGATAGATTTGCTCCCATCATCTTAAAGAAAACTAGATTGTAAAAGAAATTATTTCTAAAAAGATAGAGGAAATGATATAATAAATACCTAGCAAGCAGTTTATCTTAGTTTATAATTTTTTCACATGTCAACCAGGTGTTACATGAGTTAGTCTCCTTGCAGACATTGATACCCGTAATCCTAGCGGAGCAGGTTAGGTATCTGGATGGGACCTGGAAGCTGCTTCCTTTGCCCAGGGTGAGGGTCTGTGTCTTCGTCACCTAGGCGGGAGACGAGCTGTGGAGGCTGGAGCCAGAAGGCTTCTTTGAAGAGAGCAGTAGCCAGCATATTGCTCTCCTAGAACCTGTGCCAACTGCCAGCTCTAGATCTATCAGAGAACATACCAGACACTCCTTACTGTCCTCCCTCCAAGGGAATAGGATAGAACCAGGGGCAGCTGACTTGTTAGTATACAAAGCTGTCGGAGTATTTGAAATTATTATATTAAGCCTATTTTCTGAGGTGCCTAAAGTGTTTCATACTCGGCCGTTGAAGACATTTTTATTGAGCGCCTGCCCATGCGCTGTGCTGGGGAGATAGTCCCTGCCGTTGTGGAGCTTACGGTCCAGTGGGGGGAATCTCCCGCGGAGCGATGAGAGGAACGGATTGGTCAGGGAGCATGGGATACTGTGAATGCACACAGAGGACCTAACCTACGTTGGAGTGTTTTTTTTTTTTTAATCATCTCTGTTTAGAATTTTGACATGTAGTTTTTCCAGATGACATGCATAGGAGTGTGCTTGGGAGCAGAGGCTCAGAAAGCACTTTGAGAGTCTTACTGTTGGTCTGTGTGGTGTGGGGCCCGTACAGATAACCTGCGCAGGCCTCCTGTGAGCACCGTTACTCTTATTTCATAATTATGCTAGCTCCTTTTGGTGATCTTCATTGTGGTCATCAGGCTGTGATTAGCTCATCCTCAGGAGAGGGGTTTAAAATTCAGGTTACCCCAGAAGCAGGAAACTATGAACCCGTAAGGTCATTGGAATAGCCATCTCCAGATTTTTTTTTTTTTTTTTTTTTTTTTGCGGTACGCGGACCTCTCACTGTTGCGGCCTCTCCCGCTGCGGAGCACAGGCTCCGGACGCGCAGGCTCAGCGGCCATGGCTTATGGGCCCAGCCGCTCTGCGGCATGTGGGATCTTCCTGGACCGGGGCACGAACCCCTGTCCCCTGCATTGGCAGGCGGACTCTCAACCACTGCGCCACCAGGGAAGCCCCATCTCCAGATTTTAATGTCCTTATTTTAAATTTTGAGAGAATCAATGTGTCCCCTGGCATATTACCAAAATAACTATTTCTATCTTTCTCTTAGGTTTACCGGCTTGAACTAGGTTTTAAACATAATGAAATTCAACATATGATCACCAAAATCCCAAAGATGTTAACTGCAAGTAAAAGGAAAATTACCGAGACTTTCGACTACGTGCACAATGTGATGTGCATTCCGCACCACATCATTGTCAAGTTCCCGCAGGTGAGGAGCGCATAGCTCGCTGCTCTGTAAGAGCTGTCATCGCCCTTCATCTGGAGCTGCTCTCCATGTGCACAGTCCGCTTGTGAAAACCCCTTGCTGTTTGTGAAGGAATCAGACCAAATGCAGTAGAGTTCTGAGAGTGGTATTAAGGTCACGTTTCTTTTTGCGCATCTTTTTAGCAAGACCACATCTAGCAAATGCAGTAGATGGATCACTTGTGAAAAGTTTACATCTTCTAGGGCATTCATGTACATCTCCAGAGGAGAAATGAGTGATGAATCTATTTCCCTGTAGTTTGTAACCTAGTCCTCGTTCTGCCTTTGGAATCTAACGTACTCTCTTGTGCTTTTCTCCCTTTAAATTTGAAATAGATCACTTCCCTTAAAGGTCCTTTCAATTCTAAATGTACTTTTCCACTTAGTCTATCTAAATCCATTAGTTAACAAGCCATGTTATAATGATCTCCTACCAAAGCATAAAACACTTCCAGTTAGCTATCATGCCAAAGCCATAATTATATTTTCTAAGCTAATTAGACTTTTTCCTGTTCTTTACTTGGTGAATGACATTATCTGCTTGTTCACAAGAATGTTAACTTTTTGAAAGCAGATCTTGTCTGATTTATACACTGCTGAATTCCCAGAGCCTGGAACTATAATGGGCCAATTAGTAGGCACTGGATAGATATTTGTTGAACACATGATTGATTGAATCTCATAAAAGTCATCCTTCTTTCCTATTTGGCATGTGAATAGACACTCAGTGAGTATTCATTGGATAAATGAAAGATTGAATTTCATTAAAGTGATTCCTCTACTCCACTTGCCAAATGTGTTCTTGATGTAAAGGTGGGCAAAGAACTATGACTTTAATATAACTGTCAGAACTAGACTGCATTTGGTGCAGTTCCCTCACAAATAGTAGTGTTTATGTACGTATCATACTTCACTCTGAATGGGCCCTTAATAGAGCATTTTTCTATTTCATCAAATGCATGTGTATTCATTATAAAAAGTTAGAAGCCTGCAGTTGTGAAAATTTGGCTTATAGAAACATTGTAAAGTAAGTAGTCTTCAACTAAAAAGCAATGACAATTAGTTTTCCACTGGGTTGATAAATAATTCAGTGACAGTAGAGCATGATAAGAGAATATGATTTGAGGATAGAAAAATCAATGAGTCATGGTCTGTATTCTTGTGGAACTCATAATCTAGCGTGGAAGACAAGTATTTAAAATGTAATTGCTTTACATAATGTTAGAGTCTTAACAGATATTGTATACAGCTATTGATTTAATTTAGGAGAGGTAGGAAAATCATAGAAATAATAAGTTATTGATTGTTCATTTACTGTGTGCCAGCTCTGTCTTTACTGCTTTACTTATATTAATTCATTTAATCTTCACAACAACCATATGAGGTAGGTACTGTTATTGTCCCTATTTTCCAAATGAAGAAATTAAGCATAAAAAGATTCAGTAACTTGTCCAGGGGCCAGAGCCAGGATTAGAACTGTGGCAGTCAGTTTGAAAACCCATGCTCTTACCAAAGATATACTGCCACTCTAAGAAGTGACATTTGAGTTGTCAGTTGAATGAACTGGGTTTAACAGTGGACAGAAACTTTCCAAGTAGAGAAAACTATAAACTTGACCAGATGCATCAAAATCAGTTGTTTAAAAACACAGATTTTAGGCTCCCCAAATCCTAGCTTCTGGGAAGCGTGGTTATAGACCTGTGGCTTCCATATTGGGAGGATTCTCAGATTCTTAGGGGTCTGGGTAGGATTGCTTTAAAAAAAAAAAAAAAAAAAAAAACTCATTGGGAATTCCCTGGCAATCCAGTGGTTAGGACTCAGTGCTTTCACTGCTGGGGGCCTGGGTTCGATCCCTGGTCCGGGAACTAAGATCCCACCAGCTGTGTGGCACAGCCAAAAAGAAAAGAACGAAAACAGCAACAAAAAACCTCATTAATGGAAAAATACATTAACTGACAGTGAGGGAATGGATGTAGACTTAAAGTTTTTGGCTGGAGCTTTAAAAACTTAGTGCTGTGAAACAGTTTTCTCATGCAGATAACAGTTCTGGTTGGTACATAATTTTATGATTAATTAAAAATTGGGAAACAATTATAACTTTAAAACTATGGTTAGTCATTTCAAAGCAGTGACCATGGTAGGCAAAGGATAACAAAAGCAGTGAGGGTAACGAACATGAGGAAACCACTAGTTCAGGAAAGAGGTTATATTCAGGATCCCCTGAAACCTTGTTTCTCCTCTTTCCCTGTGGGTTTCTGTGAAGGCAGAGCTGGAGTCTATGTTAGGACAGGAGGCGATCAGTAATTCTTAAGTTAGGGTTTTTTTGGTGGTTTTTGTTTGTTTTAATCCTTGAGAACTTAACGGATCATTGATAGGATGAAACTTTTCTGACATTGCAAAGTGGCCCCTGGTGGTCAACAACAACAAAAAAAGAGAGAGAAACTCAGTCTGAGCCATGACTTTTGGACTTGAAAGATCACATAAAATCTGTGATACTAAAGTCACTTTGAACCACTGGGAAAGAACTATCTGGTCATAGCTGTATAAGTGCTTCGAAGTGTTACTATATTTAGGAAATATAGTTTGGGAGCTTCAGAATCATTTGTGGCCTTGTCCGTATGTTGTATGATAATTTTGTAAGCCGAGAGTCACTGGAAGCGTCATACTTCTAAAGAAATACATCTAAAAGCTTCTTACATCTTTTGACCAGTAATAATGCGGTAATGGGAATTTAGTTACCAAAATGAAGGCAGAGCAGCACATAATTTGTTTCTGCAGAGGGAGTAAAAGATGTTTTGTTCCAAAAGCAAGCCAATCCCACGTTGAGCTAGCACACTATATTTTTTTGGTCACTGTTCTCAAATTACTTTAGTTTTCATCAGTTGTTTTTCATACTGTCCTTTCCAAGTGATCTGTTATTTATTTTGTCTCCACTCGAATATAAAGAAAGACTCCTGGAGGTTATGTGCCATGTGGAGTGTCCCCAGTGTATCTTGATATACAGTGAAGAGAGGGACCTGAGACCTAATACTGAATGTGGGTTCATTGGGCCTTGCCAGGGAGCCTCACAGATGTCTCTTCAGCTTAGGGCTCTATTTCAAGTCTGGCCAGATCTCGCAATTCTCCCTTCCTCCTTGCAGCTGGCTTTAGGGACTTAGCCTGCTTCTGACTCCCTTTTAAAGTTACTGTATTCACTCTATTCCTCAAGAGTTTAATCCCAAGGCAGGTTCCTTTGAACCCATGAAGTCCAGCTTCATTTCATTTTGATACTAGTCAGAGGGAGCAACGGGAATTAAGAAAGAAAGAAAGGAAAATAGGGATGCTTCACAGATTATGAAATCTTACACAGTTTTTGATGCCATAAACTTTGATCTCTGACTTTGGTTCTCCAACTTGGCAGGCATCAGAATCCCTTGGAGGACTTGTGGGTCCCACTCTCAAAGTGTCTGATTTGGTAGCTTTGGGCTGGAGCCTGAGGATTTGCTTTTTTAACAGCTCCTCTCGTCTCCCTGGATTAGTCTGGTCTTTGCCTACAAGGTAGCCCTTTATTATTTTACAATTGTTCTGCTTGTTAGTTTTGAGTCCCTTTTAAATCATAATTTCTTAGCAGAAGGCAAAGGATTTAAACCCTCTAGCATTTATAATAATTTTTGGTTTATTTTTTTCTTTTTAACATCTGTATTGGGGTATAATTGCTTTACAATGGTGTGTTTGTTTCTGCTTTATAACAAAGTGAATCAGTTATACATATACATATGTCCCCATATCTCTTCCGTCTCGTGTCTCCCTCCCTCCCACCCTCCCTATCCCACCCCTCTAGGTAGTCACAAAGCACCAAGCTGATCTCCCTGTGCTATGCAGCTGCTTCCCACTAGCTATCTATTTTACATTTCGTAGTGTATATATGTCCATGCCACTCTGTCACTTTGTCACAGCTGACCCTTCCCCCTCCCCATATCCTCAAGTCCATTCTCTAGTAGGTCTGTGTCTTTATTCCTGTCTTGCCCCTAGGTTCTTCATGACATTTTTTTTTCTTTGATTCCATATATATGTGTTAGCATATGGTATTTGCTTTTCTCTTTCTGACTTACTTCACTCTGTAGGACAGATTCTAGGTCCATCCACCTCACTACAAATAACTCAGTTTCATTTCTTTTTATGGCTCAGTAATATTCCATTGTATATATGTGCCACATCCTCTTTATCCATTCATCTGTCGATGGACACTTAGGTTGCTTCCACGTCCTGGCTATTGTAAATAGTGCTGCAGTGAACGTTGTGGTACATGACTCTTTTTGAATTATGGTTTTCTCAGGGTATATGCCCAGTAGTGGATTGCTGGGTCATATGGTAGTTTTATTTTTAGTTTTTTAAGGAACCTCCATACTGTTCTCCATAGTGGCTCTATCAGTTTACATTCCCACCAACAGTGCAAGAGGGTTCCCTTTTCTCCACACCCTCCAGCATTTATTGTTTGTGGATTTTTTGATGATGGCCATTCTGAACGGTGTGAGGTGATACCTCATTGTAGTTTTGATTTGCATTTCTCTAATGATTAGTGATGTTGAGTATCTTTTCATGTGTTTGTTGGCAATCTGTATGTCTTCTTTGGAGAAATGTCTATTTAGGTCTTCTGCCCATATGTGGATTTGGTTGTTTGTTTTTTGATACTCAGCTGCATGATCTGCTTGTATACTTTAGAGATTAATGCTTTGTCAGTTACTTCATTTGCAAATATTTTCTCCCATTCTGAGTGTTGTCTTTTCATCTTGTTTATGGTTTCCTTTGCTGTGTAAAAGCTTTTAAGTTTCATTAGGTCCCATTTGTTTATTTTTGTTTTTATTTCCATTTCTCTAGGAGGTGGATCAAAACGGATCTTGCTGTGATTTATGTCATAGAGTGTTCTGCCTATGTTTTCCTCTAAGAGTTTGATAGTGTCCGGCCTTACATTTAGGTCTTTAATCCATTTTGAGTTTATTTTTGTATATACTTTTAGGGAGTGTTCTAATTTCATTCTTTTACATGTAGCTGTCCAGTTTTCCCAGCACCACTTATTGAAGAGGCTGTCTTTTCTCCACTGTATAGTCTTGCCGCCTTTATTAAAGATAAAATGACCATATGTGTGTGGGTTTATCTCTGAGCTTTCTATCCTGTTTTCTGTTGATCTATATTTCTGTTTTTTTGTGCCAGTACCATACTGTCTTGATTGCTGTAGCTTTGTAGTATAGTCTGAAGTCAGGGAGCCTGATTCCTCCAGCTCCGTTTATCTTTGTCAAGATTGTTTTGGCTATTTGGGGTCTTTTCTGTTTCCATACAAATTGTGCAATTTTTTGTTCCAGTTCTGTGAAAAATGCCATTGGTAGTTTGATAGGGATTGCATTGAATCTGTAGGTTGCTTTGGGTAGTAGAGTCATCTTCACAATGTTGATTCTTCCAGTCCAAGAACAAGATGTTGATTCTCTCCATCCGTTTGTATCATTTTTAATTTCTTTCATCAGTGTCTTATAGTTTTCTGCATACAGGTCTTTTGTCTCCTTAGGTAGGTTTCTTCCTAGGTATTTTATTCTTTTTGTTGCAATGGTAAATGGGAGTGTTTCCTTAATTTCTCTTTCAGATTTTTCATCATTAGTGTATAGGAATGCCAGAGATTTCTGTGCATTAATTTTGTATACTGCTGCTCTATCAAATTCATTGATTAGCTCTAACAGTTTTCTCATAGCATCTTTAGGATTCTCTATGTATAGTGTCACATCATCTGCAAACAGTGACAGCTTTACTTCTTCTTTTCCAATTTGGATTACTTTTATTTCTTTTTCTTCTCTGATTGCTGTGGCTAAAACTTCCAAAACTATATTGAATAATAGTGATGAGAGTGGACAACCTTGTCTTCTTCCTGATCTTAGAGGAAATGGTTTCAGTTTTCACCATTGAGAATGATGTTGGCTGTGGGTTTCTCATATATGGCCTTTATTATATTGAGGTAAGTTCCCTCTATGCCTACCTTCTGGAGGGTTTTTATCCTAAATGGGTGTTGAATTTTGTCAAAAGCTTTTTCTGCATCTATTGAGATGGTCATATGGTTTTTCTCCTTCAATTTGTTAATATGGTGTATCACATTGATTGATTTGCGTATACTGAAGAATCCTTGCATTCCTGGGATAAACCCCACTTGATCATGGTGTATGATCCTTTTAATGTGCTGTTGGATTCTGTTTGCTAGTATTTTGTTGAGGATTTTTGCATCTATATTCATCAGAGATATTGGCCTATAGTTTTCTTTTTTTGTGACATCTTTGTCTGGTTTTGGTATCAGGGTGATGGTGGCCTGGTAGAATGAGTTTGGGAGTGTTCCTCCCTCTGCTGTATTTTGGAAGAGTTTGAGAAGGCTAGGTGTTAGCTCTTCTCTAAATGTTTGATTGAATTCACCTGTGAAGCCATCTGGTCCTGGCCTTTTGTTTGTTGGAAGATTTTTAATCACAGTCTTAATTTCAGTGCTTGTGATTGGTCTGTATATATTTTCTATTTCTTCCTGGTTCAGTCTTGGAAGGTTGTGGTTTTCTAAGAATTTGTCCATTTCTTCCAGGTTGTCCATGTTATTGGCATATTGTTGTTTGTAGTAATCCCTCATGATCTTTTGTATTTCTGCAGTGTCAGTTGTTACTTCTCCTTTTTCATTTCTAATTCTATTGACTTTAGTCTTCTCCCGTTTTTTATGGTTGAGTCTGGCTAAGGGTTTATGAATTTCATTTATCTTCTCAAAGAACCAGCTTTTAGTTTTATTGATCTTTGCTATCGTTTCCTTCATTTCTTTTGCATTTATTTCTGATCTGATCTTTATGATTTCTTTCCTTCTGCTAACTTTGGGGGTTTTTTTGCTCTTCTTTCTCTAATTGCTTTAGGTGTAAGGTTAGGTTGTTTATTTGAGATTTTTCTTGTTTCTTGAGGGAGGATTGTATTGCTATAAACTGCCCTCTTAGAACTGCTTTTGCTGCATCCCATAGGTTTTGGGTCATCGTGTTTTCATTGTCATTTGTTTCTAGGTATTTTTTGATTTCCTCTTTGATTTCTTCAGTGATCTCTTGGTTATTTAGTAGTGTATTGTTTAGCCTCCATGTGTTTGTATTTTTTACAGATTTTTTTATCCTGTAATTGATAGCTAGTCTCATAGCGTTGTGGTAGGAAAAGATACTTGATACAATTTCAATTTTCTTAAATTTACCAAGGCTTGATTTGTGACCCAAGATATGATCTATCCTGGAGAATGTTTCATGAGCACTTGAGAAGAAAGTGTATTCTGTCATTTTTGGATGGAATGTCCTATAAATATCAATTAAGTCCATCTTGTTTAATGTGTCATTAAAACTTGTGTTTCCTTATTTATTTTCATTTTGGATGATCTGTCCATTGGTGAAAGTGGCGTGTTAAAAGTCCCCTACTATTTTTGTGTTACTGTCGATTTCCCCTTTTATGGCTGTTAGCATTTGCCTTATATATTGAGGTGCTCCTGTGCTGGGTGCATAAATATTTACAATTGTTATATCTTCTTCTTGGATTGATCCCTTGATCGTTATGTAGTGTCCTTCTTTGTCTCTTGTAATAGTGTTTATTTTAAAGTCTATTTTGTGTGATATGAGAATTGCTCCTCCAGCTTTCTTTTGATTTCCATTTGCGTGGAATATCTTTTTCCATCCCCCCACTTTCAGTCTGTATGTGTCCCTAGGTCTGACGTGGGTCTCTTCTAGACAGCAGATGTACCGGTCTTGTTTTTGTATCCATTTAGCCAGTCTGTGTCTTTTGGTTGGAGCATTTAATCCATTTACATTTAAGGTAGTTATCAGTATGTATGTTCCTATTACCATTTTCTTAATTGTCTTGGGTTTGTTTTTGTAGGTCTTTTCCTTCTCTTGTGTTTCCTGCCTAGAGAAGTTCCTTTAGCATTTGTTGTAAAATTGGTTTGGTGGTGCTGAATTCTCTTAACTTTTGCTTATCTGTAAAGGTTTTAATTTCTCTGTCGAATATGCGTGAGATCCTTGTTGGTTAGAGTAATCTTGGTTGTAGGTTTTTCCCTTTCATCACTTTAAATATGTCCTGTCACTCCCTTCTGGCCTGCAGAGTTTCTGCTGAAAAATCAGCTGTTACCTTTATGGTGATTCCCTTGTATGAAATTTGTTGTTTTTCCCTTGCTGCTTTTAATACTTTTTCTTTTATTTAATTTTTGATAGTTTGATTATTATGTGTCTCAGCATGTTTCTCTTTGGGTTTATCTGGTATGGTACTCTCTGGGCTTCCTGGACTTGACTGACTATTTCCTTTCCCACGTTAGAGAAGTTTTTGACTATAATGTGTTCAAATATTTTCTCAGACCGTTTCTTTTTCTCTTCTTCTTCTGGGACCCCTATAATTCCAATGTTGGTGCGTTTAATGTTGTCCCAGAGTCTCTGACACTTTCCTCAATTCTTTTCATTCTTTTTTCTTTATTCTGCTCCCTGGCAGTTATTTCCACCATTTTATCTTTCTGCTCATTTATGCGTTCTTCTGCCTTTGTTTGATCTTTAGTTCTTCTAGATCCTTGTTAAATGTTTCTTGTATTTTCTCCTTTCTGTTTCCAAGGTTTGCGATCATCTTTACTATCATTACTCTGAATTCTTTTTCAGGTAGGTTGCCTATTTCTTCTTCATCTATTTGGTCTTGTAGGTTTTTACCTTGCTCCTTTGTCTGTAACATATTTTTTTTGTTCTTTTATTTTTTTTGATGGGTGGTGCTGTATTCCTTTCTTACTGGTTGTTTGGCCTGAGATGTCCAGCACTGTCGTTTGCAGGCAGTTGGATAGAGCTGGGTCTTGGTGCTGAGATGAGGACCTCTGGGATGCCTCACTCCGATGGATATTCCCTGGGGTCTGAGGTTCTCTGGTAGTCCAGCAGTTTGGACTTGGAGCTCCCACCACAGGAGCTCCGGCCCTACGTCCGGCCTGGAAACCAAGATCCCGCAAGCTTCGTGGTGCAGGAAAAAAAAAGGAAGAACAAAAGAAAAAAAGGAGCAGTACAATATCAAAGAATAAAAAACAAAATAAAGGGCTTCCCTGGTGGCTCAGTGGTTGAGAGTCCACCTGCCGATGCATGGGACACGGGTTTGTGCCGGGGTCTGGGAAGATCCCACATGCTGTGGAGCGGCTGGGCCCGTGAGCCATGGCCACTGAGCCTGCGCGTCCGGAGCCTGTGCTCCGCAACGGGAGAGGGCACAGCAGTGAGAGGCCCACGTACTGCAAAAAAACAAACTAAAATTAGAAAGATAAAAAATATATTAGGAAAAATAAAACTATAATTGAAACTACTGCAACAAGGTAAAATAAAACCACAGCAGGAAACAGAAAAATAGGCGGGGGGGAGGGCAGCAAGCCAAAAGGAGAGATCACTAACAAACCATAAAGAATAAAATGAAATTAGAAAAATAAAAGATTTATTAGGAAAATAAAAATATAAAAGAATCAACAACAATGAATCAACAAGTTAAAATAGAACCCCAGTCTAAAAGAGGAAAAAATAAAAGAAAAAAGGAAAAAAAAAAAAAAAAAAGAAAACCTTGGTTATGGGGGTGGAGTTTAGGTGGGGGGTGGAACTTAGGCACGGGTGGTGTTGGGGGGGCAGGACCCAGGTGCGTGGGGGTGTGACATTTGAGCGTGGGACGGGGCCTCTGCTTAGGACCTGCGCAGAAGGGGGAGGCAGCATGTGGGAAGGAGGGCTGTGGAGTGTGGGCTTCTGGAGGTAGGAGGAAGGGCCCTGGGTGAGGGTGTGTGGGTTTGGTTTAGGCCCAACTCATTGGAGGGGGTCTCCCAGTGTAGAGGTGGGGCCCTGGGTGGGGTGTAGGGGCGGAGCTTGGACTCTGCACTTTAAGAGGGAGGCTCTGAGGGCAGAGGATTAGTCCTGGGAGCCCAACAGGCTTCCCGGTGCCTAAGTGGACAAGGAAGGCACTGGCCTCTTCCCTTACGTTCCTTCACGCCCCTCCCCCATCATCTACCCCAGGGTCTCCCCCGTCGCCGCTGGACCCCTAACCGTGGGTGGGTCCCGCTGGGTATAGGAACTCCTCCTCTCCCCCAGCCACCCCTGAGGGGTGCCGGTCCCGGAGGTCCAGCTTTTACTTTTGCTCCCCCTTCCCTCCCTCCCACTCCCTCAGGACCCGCGCGGCTGGACCTCCTTGGTGGGCAGAGGATCAGGCCCGGGATCTCAGCAGGTTCCTGGGGGCCCAAGTGGGCGCGGGAAACCTGGCCACGCTCCCTTTTGATCCTCTACCCTCCCAGTGGTTCCCCAATTTCCCCCTTCCGTCGTGGGATCCCTTCCCCTCCCCCAGCCGCCCCTCAGGGGCACCAGTCCCGTCCTGCCTCCACTTCTCCTCCCCCTTCACTCCCCCCACGCCCCACGTCCTACCTGGTCGCTGGGTTTTCCTCCCGTCCCCTTAGGTGTCCGTGGTTCCCCACCGGTGCCTGCTAGGTGACCTCGTTGTGAGGAGATGCGAATTCCACATCCTCCTAGTGCGCCATCTTGACTCCGCCCCCTCAATTCTTTATATTTGTTAGCCTATTAAAATTCTTAGTCAGATAAACATTTTTATAGTTCATCTTTCAGTGCACAGTGTTTTTTAAAAACTTTTTTTTTCTTTTCTAGGTATTTAATTCAAGGTTGTTTAAAGTCAAAGAAAGACATTTGTTTCTTGCCTATTTAGGAAGAGCACAGTATGATCCAGGAAAACCTAACTACATCTCTTTGGACAAATTGGTATCTGTGCCTGATGAAATATTTTGTGAAGAGATGGCCAAGGCCTCAGTACAGGACTTCGAAAAATTCTTAAAAACTCTTTAGTTTTTGATAGATGTTAAAATGTAATAATGTAAAGTGAATGTACATATGAATAAATATATTTTAAAATAAATACCTCAAACCTCAATTGATATCGGAAACAATTTCTTAATATTATAAATTTGGGAACACTTCTGGTAGATGTTTCTTACAAGTTCCTGGTAAGTTAATTCGTCTTTGACTCAATCAATTCCTTCTTGGGAAGGAGAGAATTAAAATATAGCAAGCTTAGAGAAAGAGAGTCGGTTTACTAGGCTGGTGTGTTGTCCTTCTGGTGAAGATGAGAACAGTAGAAGATTTTCCTTTTTATTTTCAAAGTCTTTTATAGTGGTTTCATCACAAGACAGCTCTATTTTCTTTGAAGTGTTAGGAGTTTCTGGGGCAGGCTATATTATCCATCTAATATCTATTACTCGCTTAGATTATGCTACAGAACACATTCGATTTGGGATTATCTACACTGTTATGTTTCTGAGCAAAGATAGTCAAAGTTGCCCACAGCTGGCTACTGAGAATCAGGAAAGGAAAAGGGATAGGGAGGAAAGTTGTTTGAAGGTGAGCAATGAGACATAGTAAAAGGCCATAACAAACCTTTGACTTTTTGCCAGTGTGTAAAGATTTGAAGCATGAATACTTTTTTTGTATTTTCCATTTACCATTTAGACATGTAATCCTGGGCAAATGATTTAACCCGTGCGTCTGATTATTTGTAAGGTGAGGCATCCTGGCTTCACTTACCTGCCTTGGGATCACGAGATTGAGCAGACTGTTAACACTGGTGGCCCTCAAGGAGCCACACCTGGTATCTGCGCTCGCACTGTAGCCCCCTCCCACGCTGACTCAGCCGGTGCGCTCTGCTTCATGGGACACTTGTGCATCTGTGCTTGTCCTCTTGGAACCCTGAGCCAGGATGGAAAGAGGTCTGGTGACTCTTGGAGAAATGAGGTGGAACAAGACTCCTGACCAAACCTCAGCTATTCCGGCTCTGCCACCTGGGCACCAGGTAAGGGAGTGAAGAGGCCGTCTTGGATATTCCAGCCTCAGCAGATACCACACGGAGCAGAGCTACCCGGCCGAATTCACAACTTGGAGAAACAAAGTGTTTCAAACCACTAACTTTGGGGGAAGTTTGTGTGCATTGGGGTTTTGTGTGCTGGATATCCTGAAACCTTGTGAGAAACTAAATTCATAATTTGTCGGGGCCTTCCTGTTGGCGTATTTTATTCATTCGCTCAACAGACATTTGAGTTCCTAGAATACAGTGCTGAGTGTGGCATGGATATGTGCCTTCACGGAGTTCTCTAATGGATGAGATCAATACACAGGGAACAAGGAAGAAGGTTCAATCAGGAGGCGAAGCATGGAACCATCCTGCCTAGTCTTCCCATGGCTCAGAACCTCAGAACAGGCTAGCTGTGCTGCTGTAATGAACAGCCCTAAAACCCCAGAAGTTTTTATTTCATACATGTGTCCAACTTGGGGCCAAAAAATTTCTGCTCCACGTCATCTGGCAGAGGTTGATGGAGCTTCCACCATGTCCGAAATGTAGCCGGTCTATGGAAGGGGAAAGGAATGTGAAAAACTGCTCTTAAAAACGTCTCACAGGGGCTTCCCTGGTGGCGCAGTGGTTGAGAGTCCGCCTGTCGATGCAGGGGACGCAGGTTCGTGCCCCGGTCCGGGAAGATCCCACATCCCGCGGAGCGGCTGGGCCCATGAGCCATGGCCGCTGAGCCTGCGCGTCCGGAGCCTGTGCTCCGCAACGGGAGAGGCCCGCGTACCGCAAAAAAAAAAAAAAAAAAAGTCTCACATTTTTCTTGGCCAAAGCATCACATGGCCATGCCTAGCTTTAAGGGGGCAGAGAAGTGCAATCCTGCCATATGCCAGAAGGAAAACCAAAAATAATTTTTGAATCAACACTAATGGCTACCAGCAAACATCCAGGCTCTCTAGGCTTAATGCCTGTAGGAGCTGGATTTTGTGACAGTCCTGGGTATAATCCCTTGACAAGGTCTTCCTTTTCTTGCCACCTTCACCCTGTAACCAGAAAACTGAAACTTGAAGGGTAAGGAAGGAGGGAGAAGAGTTTACCGAGTACTTCTTTTTTATTTAATTTAATAATTTCTTTAAAATTTATTTTGGCTGCGTTGGGTCTTCGTTGCTCCGTGCGGGCTTTCTCTAGTTGCGGCGAGCAGGGGCTACTCTTTGTTGCACTGCACAGGCTTCTCATTGTGGTGGCTTGTTGTAGAGCACGGGCTCTAGACGTGTGAGCTTCAGTAGTTGTGGCACTCGAGCTCAGAAGTTGTGGCTCACAGGCTTTAGAGTGCAGGCTCAGTAGTTGTGGTGCACGGGCTTAGCTGCTCTGCGGCATGTGGGATGTCCCCGGACCAGGGCTCGAACCTATGTCCCCTGCACTGGCAGGCGGATTCTTCACCACTGTGCCACCAGGGAAGTCCCTACTGAGTACTTCTTGTAAGGTGATGTGCCAACTTACAAATGTACTGCATGTCTTCATATCTTCCAACTTCACTTTGGCTAGTGTAGTTCTGGGAGCAGCCATTCACCACTTTTTAGTACTGCATATAGCGCTGAGTAATATTGAGAATTTGTGGTGGCACAGAGAAAAAGAAAAAGGCAGAAGGCAACAGAATTTTAGAATTGGAATGTGCTAAGACCATTAAACCTTTTGGATTTACAATTAGATTTACAATTAGCCATTCTCTACTGTCCCAGGTCTCAGCTTAGGATGGAAGAAAACAGAAGTAGATATTGGTGGGTAGTTGCTCTGGACTGAATTGTGACCCCCCCCACCCCCAAATTCATGTAATGAAGCTCTAACGCTCAATGTAATGGCATTTGGATGGGGCCTTTGAGAGATAATACAGGTTTAGATAAAGTCATAAAGGTGGGGCTTTTGTGACGGTATTAGTGTCCTTGTAAGGGACACAAAAGAGCTTGCTCTCTCTCTACCATGGGAGGACACAGTAAGAAGGCAGACCTCTACAAGCCACAGGGAAAGAGTTCTCAACTAAAACTGACCATGCTGGCATCTTGATCTTATGCTTCTAACCTCCAGAACTGTGAGAAAATAAATTTTTTAAGCTATTCAGTCTACAGTATTTTGTTACCATAGGCTGAGCTGACCCAGACAGTAGTGGTTGCAGAAGTTCATCAGTAACTGCATAAGCATCAGTCATCCTAACTTGGATTGTTTTCTGTCCCTAGAGTGTTTTTTTTTCCCAACTTTTAAATCTCTTTAATACACCTGGAGTTTATTTTGATGAAAGGTGTAAACAGGGAGTCTGACTTGTCCCCTCTCCCTGCCTCACCCACTAACCAATAATTTTGTTCTGCATCCTTTAGTAAAATTCTCCTCCCTCAACCATTTGTGATATTGCTGTCCCTAGGTTTTTATAGCTTAGACTTAACATGTTGGGACTGAGAACTTAAAAATGTACTTTTACCTTAAAATTGCATTTGAATTCTGCTATACATCTCAGATTTAATATTAAAAAATTTTTTCAACTGACCTTCCACTATAATGGCTTGAGGTAGAACTTCACCTGGAGAAACAAGGTGAGAGAGGGTTAGTGTCTCCTGGATTAGTGGTGTAGCATGTAGCCCTAGAATTAAGGAGTGCCGAAGTTTTATCTGTATTCTCAGATTCTAGAAGATGAATCCGGATTCTTCCTAGCTTGTGTGCCCTTGGACAATTTATGCAACCTTTCTGAGCCTCCGTTTCCTCTTCTCTACAATGGGTACAATCATAGTATTTATCATATAGGTTTAGAATTAAATGAAAATATGTCCATAAAACGCTTAGCGTGTTGCTTGTCACAAAGGGCTCAATTTATGCTGCCCAAGCTCTTAGAGCTCGTCAGCAACAGAACCAGGCTGAAGACCGGGTGTCCTAATTCCTTGCCTAGTGCTTTTTCCATCTTGTCACATGGAATGCGTCTTAGAACCAGGGGCGGGTCCAAGCCTATGGGATTGCTGTAATTTTTGCGGAGAGGGGCGCGGGGCAGGTGCCAACGCCGGCCGCCAGAACTGCGCCTGCGCGTGCACCCACTCGCTCTCCCACCCCCGCCCCTCCTCGCGACGTTGACGTAACACGCCTGCGCACTGGACCTTGCGCGACCTCTAGGACTTACCCAGCAGGCAACGCTTCTGTCTCGGGTTAAAATGGCGAGTAGGCCTGCCGGTAAGTGAGCGGTGTCCTGCTTGGCGGGCATCGCCGTGCTCAAACTTTTATTCTCGCAGCAACTTGCTCTTCTTCCTCTGCTCTCTCTAAATGGCCAGGTTTGCGGCAAAAGGGAAGGCGGCGGCTCCCGGCCGCCTGAAGGAGGGCTTGGCCTCACCCCCCTGCTGTCTCCAGGCCCGGCTCGTTTGGGGATGGGACCCGCTGTTGGTGAAGGTGCCCGCGGTGTCTCCCACAGCCCTGGCGTTCCGGCCTGCTAGAGCTCAGCAGCCCTTCCCCTCGGCCTTAGAAGAGTTCAGGGGAGATAATTAGTGGCTGACTTTCAACCCAAATGAACTGAGTGCTTACTGTGAGCCAAGCGCTGTCATGTGCGTTATTAGCTCGATGAACTCTCCTGCTAGTGCGAGGAAGATGGTGCTCGTTTCCCTTTTCGGCTGGTAAGATAACTGAGGCGAAGTGACCGGAGGAAGTAGGATTGGAAATCTCAATCTCGTTCCACCTCTCGCGCTTCTCAAACTGGGAATTAGAGGCAGCTGAGCAAGGGTTACAGCGAAACTTCAGTTTAACCTTGGCTTATCTGGAACGTCAACTTGATCTGTGGATTTGGAGAAATTTGTATTTATTCCAGGCACTGGAACAAATGTATTTATTATGGAATAGGATGCAAAAATTACCGGAATACTTAAAACAGAACGTGAAAAAAGTGCAGTTTTCCCTGTGTGTTTTTTTTTTTGCCAATCCCTGCCCTCTGGCGGTATAAATTGGAATAGCTTTAAAAAAATGTTGGTTCCTTCTTCCCTGCCCCCAGCAATTGTGAAGCTATTAGGAAACATCAGATTGCCAGAAAAATTCGTTAACCTAAATGACATTGAGCTTTTGGGGAGTGGGGGAGAAATTTAAGAATTCATTATTTCATTAACTTGACAAATACTGTAGACGTTCTTCTTCTGCCCTGTGTTTGGAAACTAGATAGACCTGCCCTCAGCCCTATTATTAGCTGCCTTTGATCTTGGATGGGATAATTTATGTAAGCCTTATTCCTCTTCTGCAAGGATAGGCGTGTTGTAAATAACTCTAGCTAATGGTGGTAAAGCAAATAGAATAGTGCCTAGCACACAGTGAGTGTTCAATGAATAGTAATCATTATTACCATCACTGGTAAATATGTTTACAGATAATTTTATGTTTACAAATAATTTATGTCCTATAAGTATGTTTGTATATTGTTGACTCTTTGGTAGTTGTCTTTCCAGAAGTAACGTTATACATGGTGCTTCATTTCCAAGGAGATTTACCAAAGCTGTGATGTACTAAGGAGGGGTTGAAGTGAAAGGAGGGTTTGGTTTCCTTCTTTGGTAAGGGACTAACCCTAAGACAAAACTTTAAAAGAAAATTTAAACTTGCCATACCTTCCCTTCTGTAGCACATGTCTCCTGTAAACATCAGGCAGTATCATGTTGCCCTTAGGTCCTACTGGGTAACCCATCCTGCTCAGTCCTGTTCCCCAGAGAGTTTTAACGTTACCTATTTTTCCTCATCCATTTTCAAATATCCATTCCCTCAGTGGAAATTTAGCTGCTTGAGAGTAGGAGAATGTGCTTCTTTTACTGGTCCATATTAATATTAAATGACTGACTAATGGTATCAAAACCCTCCCAGAAATACATACATTTTTAAAGAGAGTAGCCAAGTGAAATAAAGGTAATGTAGAATAAAAATTTTGGAGGATGGGGGTCATTTAGATTTGCCAGTGTATGCTGAAATCTCATCTTTTCATACAACTCCAACTCCCTTGAAAAGTTTACAGTTATTTCCTATAACCTATTTCTGAAACTACAAATGATGGAGAAGTTCCCAGTTTCTTTTTCATCCCCCACCCCTCAATTCTGATGGTAGCAGGGGGACAAAAAGGAATGGGATGCTTGACTTTGAGAAGCTGGAGTGGCCCTCCGTATCCACAGGTTCCACATTCGAGGATCCAGCCAACCTCCTGATGGAAGATATTTGGGGGAAAAGTTCCACAAAGTTTAAAAAAGCAAAACTTGAATTTGTTGCTCTCAGGCAACTATTTACATAGCATTTATTTCGAATTTACAACTATTCACATAGCATTTACATTGTATTAAGTATTATAAGTAATCCAGAGATTATTTAAAATATACAGGAAGATGTGCTTAGGTTATATGCAAACACTACACCATTTTATATAGGGAACTTGGGCCTCTCGGATTTTGATATCTGAGGGGGGTCCTGGAATCAATCCCCTGAGGATATCAGGGGACTTATTGTACCTACAGATCTTTAGTACGTTAAGTGTTTGAGTTTATCCTTTTTTCCCCATGACTTAATTGCCCAATTTTTTTTACCTGCAATACTTTTGCTCATAGATAAAATAAGCTATTTTTATCTACAATACATAGGGTATATGCTTTGAAAAGAAATTCCTTCCTGTGTTGGCATTTTTTACCTGGTTGCTTATGTACTATATAAGTGAACTGTTAGCAGTTAACAGTGTGACAATATCAGTTGCAGCATCAAGCAAATGGCTGGAGGGTATTCGAAAATGGTATTACAATGCTGCCGGGTTCAATAAACTGGGTGAGTATTTGTGCTTTCTTCTGTTTTTTTTTTTCTTTTTCTGAGAGTAGTGCTTTTTTTTTTTTTTTTTGAGAGTTGTGCTTTTGCAAGAGTTATGGATCCCAAAAATATGTTAACTAATTGCACCTGTGTGCACTAGAAATCTTAAAATTAGGTCACATTTTATTGTTAAATCCATTTCCTTTTTATTATTATGAGAAGAGAGGGATGGAATTGTCTCAAATGTATGAGCTGGAAATGATTTATGTTCTTGAAATATGGTAGCAGAACATTTTCCTTATTATATGTTCCCTCTCTCAACTCCTCCGCTTATCATTTTAAAGTTTAAGTTGTATGAACTTTGAAAGTAGAGATTTTTCAAATGTTAAAATTGTCTGACATCTTTACAATTATTTGATGCCTGAACTATTTTTTAGAACTTCATACTTTGCCATGAACTTCATCTTTTGTAATTGAAGCGTGAGGGAAGCATCATTAAATGTTACTGGTTCCTTAGTACACTATCATTTTAAGCTTCTTTAATACCTTGATCTCAGAATTAAAGTATAAGAAAGTAGAGATATAGTCTATTGATATGTGTTTAAAAACAAAGTAGACATTTTAAATGATTTTAAAATTGCTATAGATAAAACGTGAATTTTGTGGCAGTAGATTTTAAAAGACTCATATTGTTTCCATAGTACCATTTAAGAAATAATCCATTAAATAACCCATTATTGTGTGTGAAATGAATTGAGTTTCCATGATACCTAACTCTTCATATTACCACCCAAGTTAAGTTAATGACTTAGGTTATAAGTCATAATTTTACTCATTTTTTAGAAATTCCTTATTTTTGAGATGCATATTCAATCTTACTCTCTTGTTTTTTATCATAGGCTTAATGCGAGATGATACAATATATGAGAATGACGATGTAAAAGAAGCCATAAAAAGGCTTCCTGAGAACGTTTATAATGAGAGGGTGTTTCGCATTAAGAGAGCACTGGACCTGACCATGACCCAGCAGATCTTGCCTAAAGAGCAGTGGACAAAATATGAGGAGGTAGAACAGCTCTTTTGTATCTGATAATGTTGGCCATGAAGGATTGAGTATTAGAAACAGAGAACACATTCCTTTGTATAGTGCTTTAGAGTTCTTAAAGTTGTGTCAAATCAAAATCCTTATGACAGTCTGGTGAGGTTAGTAGAGCAAGTGTTAGTTCCATTTTAGAGGTAAACACATTGAGACTTAGAGATGAAGTGACTTCCAGAATCATTAAGCAGGCCGCTGATATAGAGATCCAGGACTAGAATCCAGGTCTTCTGCCTCCCAGGCCATTGTTCTCCCTCTACACTCTGCTTTCTGCTCGGATGAAAAAATGGTGGTGTTCATGTGATCGACCCATTGAGTGGCCTTCTGGCTCCTGGGAAGGACGCTGTGAAGCAAACCCTCACCCCCTGAACTGCATTGAAACTAGGCCAAAGCTTGTAGACTCATTCCTTTTTCTTTTCTGACAGTCTTCTCTCTAATAACCTATGAGAGTAGCTTATTACAGTATCTTTATGGGTTTTTACATTTTAGAAAAGCAGGCAATTTTTAGTCTGCTTGAGAATATATTTTCTTAAGTTGGAAATTAATTTTGATAGATTTCTTTTGTTGTTTAAGACCTATTGAGTATTGGGGGTATATCAGTATGTAATGGTAGCATATAATATTTTTCTTTTATTCATTCTTTAGGATAAATTCTACCTTGAACCATATCTGAAAGAGGTTATTCGGGAAAGAAAAGAGAGAGAAGAATGGGCAAAGAAATAATCATGTAGTCTAAATCTGGATGCAGCTATCCTGAAGTATTTTTATGAGGTTGGTTAAACCTGAAATGTCCAATGTAGAACTATCTGGGCTGTAAATGTATTACTTTAAATAAATCTCTATTATAATTGTTGGAGTTTTGGAATTCTAAACCTTATTCTGAATAACTACTGTATTTACTTATCTGTTACAGTTTTTTCCAAACTTGTGAGACATTTTTTCAGTTAGTGGTTAACTGCCTCCTGGGGCCCAGAGAAGCCACTTGAATCAGTTTAAGTAGAATGGTCACATCTGGATTGTTAGCAAGATACTTAGAAGCCCCAACAGGGCCTCCCTTGCAAGGATGGAATAGAGCAAGAAACAAGCACCAGTGAGTTTATTTTACCTGAAGCAAACAGCACAAGCAGATTGGCTCTCAGACTTCAAAAGTTACTGAATGAAAGGAGAGAGGATTCACCCCTTAGTTTGCTATGATTGGGAAACAGCCTTTTTTCAACCACTGTTGTCCAAATATAATTGCTTTTGCATCCTATCTTTTAAAAAAAAATTATGTATACAGCCCCAATATGAGTCTGTATAAGTTATATATATGTGCTCCTGTGCTAATATGTGTATTAGAAAATAAAAAACAGACATTAGAAAAATAGTCAAAAATATAAAGACAGATCATACTTTCTTCCCAGATCCCAGTGACTTTCCACTTTGGAAATGATTATTAAAGTCTATAATAAGCGTTGGACAGTAATAATATTTAAAAGCTTTAAGGCTATAGTCTAATTTTTTAATATAAATTAGAACCATTCAATAACATCATCATTCCCACCCCTAAATTCTGAAAAGGTTTTTTTGGTGGAAGCGAGAACATGGAACCACAGCAAGTGGGGGAGGAGCTGTGTGGAACCTGCAGTCCATACGGTGTCCCACAAGCCACTGCTGTGTGTGGTGCGGACGTCTGATTGGGGTCTTACCTTGAAGAACAAAGCAACAGAATGTGAAAAACAAGTTTTGTGTTATAGAGAGATACTGCAGGTTCAGTTCTAGACCACCACAATAAAGGAAATACCAAAATAAAGTGAGTCACTTGAAGTTTTTGGTTTCCCATTGCATATAAAAGTTACGTTTATAACTGTGCGATTAAGTGTACAGTAGCATTGTGTCTAAAAAACCAATGTATACCTTCAGCAAGTTGTAATAACATCAAAAATCACTGATCACCATAACAAGCACAATAATAATAATAAAGTTTGAAATATTTCGAGAACTGCCAAAATGTGAGAGAGACATGAAGTTCCAAATGCTGTTGGGAAAATGGCGCCAATAGACTTGCTGGATACAGGGCTGCCGTAAACCTTCAATTTGTAAAAAACACGATATCTGTGAAGCCCAATAAAAGGAGGTATGCCTGTAGTTAAAATTCCTAAAACAGAATCAAAAGCGGGTGTGTACATTTGGCATGTGTTTTTTCCACGGAGTGTGATAAGATTTTGACGTGTGACTTTTGCAACGTGTACATAGTGTCTTTAAAAGTTTGCTAAAATATTAGGAAGCCTCATTAAATTCCCTAAGACCTGTCTTCTCTTTGATACTCGAAACATCTGTCCTGAAGTCACTCTTGTCAGTTTTTCGGGGTCTGTCCAAGTTGCCTAGATCCTCATTTGATCATGGTTTTGATCATGATAAGAGCAGTTCGTTAACATGTTCAGTATTTTTGTAAGATTTGTGATTTTACTTTGTAATCTGAATTACACTTTTGGAGCAGTATTGCAAATCACAGAGAAACAGGAAGATGTAGGTAGATGCTCATGTTAAGGGACTGTTCGCTTAAGGGTCTGTTGATTTACTTCTGTCGCGATGCTTCCCTATTAGACCTAACTAGGTAACTAAGATAGATTCTCAGACAACCAAGGACCTCCCAGTGTTTCAGTGCTCCAATTTCTTTCTTTTCTCAGATCTTTTCAAATAAATTTGAATCCCATACATTGCTGGTGGCTCATCATCCTGTAGACGGAATAGTAGAATTACTCAGAGCCAACTCTGGGTTAGACGGCCCAGATCTGAATCCATTCACTTACCGGGTAATCTTAGGAATATGGTTTAACCTCTCTATGGCCCAGTTTCCTCAGCCCTAAAATAGGGCTAATGATAACCTACTTTAAGGGTTGTTGTGAAAATTAACTGACTTCATTGTATGTCAAGCTCTTAGAACAGTTCTTGGCACACAGTAAGCACTATTCTGACTTACTAAAAGATTCAGTAATAAGAATAAAAACTGGGCCAAAGCCCCAAATTCCTATAGCCATAATAATTCTCTATTCACAAACGATGGTATCTTGTTAATATAGGCATCCCCACTGCGTGACTTTGAAAATAACCAAAATAGAATTCAAAGGTTAGGTAAGCATAAAACCTTAACCAAATCCTTGACAGCCTGGTGGGTGAAATGCAAATGGGTTTACCCATTTGAGCGACGTGAATATTAGGAACCACAGTCACAGAGATGAATACAGTTAAAGGGTGAATGAGACGATACAACAGGAAAAGGTCCCTTTATTAGAATGAGGTACTAAATTCAGCCACTAGGTGGTGATACACTACAACTTTCCTACTTAGAGGTGCACTGCACCAGCACTTCTGTAGATTTGTCCATTCTCTGCCCCCACCAACTCCTTCCCTTTCATTTTTCAAGTTGACAACACCTTAGAGGTTTATGGCCATCAGGAGGATTTACTACTAAGCTATATACTGATGTAATGAAATCTAATATATGCTGTGCAATGAATTATGAGATGTTATTTAGTTTCAGGATTTTATTACTTCAATCGGTTTTGACCGTATTTCCTTTTATATGATTGCTCACTCTTTAAACATACCAGATGACTGTATAAGGAACACCTAATAAAGCCTATAGATGTTAAAATATATATGTTTTAACTTATTTGCCATAATTTGTTTAAATTCTGGTTATACTGGTATTCATATTAAAAGCCATAACATGTTAGAATCTGAGATCTCAGGTCGGATGGTGCCTCTGAATTATATTTTGCTAAGAAATTTCATTGTATGTATTAACAATTGAGCAGGGAAGAAGAACTGAATCATTACAAGGTGGTTAATTTTTAGCATAGATTCCAGAAAGCTTGTTAATATTTGAGTGGCTTATGTATTATGGCAAACTATTTTAAATGTTATTCTGGGTTCTGACTATATCTCTCCTACAGTTGAAAGAATGTATTATTTGTTTAACTTTGTATTTTAATACATTTGCCTATTTTTGCATAAAATGCCAAAAATGTAATTTCAAAATAAATCCCTGTGAAACTTCTGGTAACATTATTCAATTGAATCATCGTTCTATTAGTATTCTAACTATTTTAAAGAAAATTTTATACAGATATATGAAATTGTATTTATAAGTCAAACCAAAAAAAAGATAATTATTTGTTTTACAAGAGTCAGCTTTTAATTCCTTTCTTATGCATGCATTTAAAGTACGGTTTGCCACTAAACTAGAAACTCAGATCTGATGCCAACACTTTAGGCAAGTCATCCTTTAAAGGCTTGGGCTCCTCAGCTATAAAATGAAGTGGTTTATGAAATGAGTCGTTATTTCAGGACCAAAACATCCTGGGTCTGTATTTTTAATTTATGCAGGTATTGTTAGGATGAACTAATATTGATGGAGTATCAACTTTGTAACAGGCACTGTTCATATGTGGTCCTTTTTTTTTTTTTTGAGGTACGCGGGCCTCTCACTGTTGTGGCCTCTCCCATTGCGGAGCACAGGCTCCGCGGTCATGGCTTACGGGCCCAGCCGCTCCGCGGCATGTGGGATCTTCCCGGACCGGGGCACAAACCCGTGTCCCCTGCATCGGCAGGTGGACTCTCAACAACTGTGCCACCAGGGAAGCCCCATATGTGGTCCCTTTTAATCCTCCCTGCAACCTTCTGGAATAGATATAATTACACCCATCGTACGGAATAAGAAACTGGGCTTGTTCATTATATGTATATTTTTTGGTGTGTGCTTTTTATGTTTCATGCTAGGCAGAAGCTAGGTGAAGGATAGGGTTTCTGAACATTGGCGCTATTGACATTTGGGCTGGATAGTTCTTTGTTTTGGCGGCTTTCCTGTACATTGTAGGGTGTTTAGCAGCATCCTGGTTTTCCCCCAGTTACGACTGTCAAAAATGTCTCCAGACATTTTTGGCTAAATGACCCCCTTGGGGACAGAATTGCCTCCAGTTGAAAACCACCAGTACAGGGGATACAGAGAGAGAAACCAAGATGGTGGAGAGTGATATGTAAATAGGTATATAAACATGTAAATATATGTAAACAAATGTGTAAATTATCTGTAAGCCTATATACACTGGGTATTATGGAAACATGGAGAAGGGAAAACTAACTCAACTTGGCAGGTGATCAGAGAAGACCCTCCGACTACTTAGCTAATTCCAAAAGTAAGCAAAGCCTGCCAAGCCAGGCCGAGGGAAATCAACAGGAAGTGCTCAGAGGCAGGGAAGCTCAGGCAAATGCCTGGGGAAGAATGGGTCGTTTCACATTGATGGAGTGGCAGATGTCAGCTGGGAGGTGGGGAAGTGAAACTTGGAAGGTATAAGCCACATTGAGATGCTGTGAGCAGGAAAGTGTTTGAATAGATTCTAGCAAGTAAAAATTCCCAGAATTTTCAAGTTGGGTTAAGGGAGATTCATTTTAAAGTTTCTCAATACTGAGCTGCCAATTTGCTTTTCAAGACTAATAATTTATACTCCTCTAGGCAATTCACGAGGGCTCTTTTCAATGCACCCCTGCCTGCACTGAGTATTCTCATTAAGAACAATCTTTGTGAGTTTGGTTGGAGAAAGGGTTTCTTGTTTAAATTTGCATTTCTTGGACTGAGTAGTTAAACATTTTTCCATATGCTGTTATCAGGTGGTTTTTCCTCCTTAATCAATCTTGTTCATGTCCTTTGCCTATGTGTCTATTTTTATTTTCACAGCATTTTCCTTATTTGTTTAGTTTTCTTCTTAGTTCCTCCTTCTCCCCCCAATTTGGGTCAGTTCTTATCTATTTGTATAAGACCTTTATATATTTAGACAGTACTCCTTTTACTTAAACTTGCTGAAATGATATTTTCTTATTTCGTTGTTTGAATTTTGTTTTGGTTATTTTTTGACGCCTTTTCAACTTTGTTCATGGTGGTTTTTGTCAAATGGAAGTTTCCAGTTTTTATGTATTACAATCAGTCTTCTCCTCTGTGATTTTGCCTTTGAGGTCATGTTTGAGAAGTCCTCCCTTTACTCCGTGGTTATATAAATATCCAGCGAGGTTTTCATCCAGTACTTTTAGCTCTAAGAAGTAAAACCATAAATCTTTAATCCTTGTGGAATTAGGTATATGGCGTGAGCAAAGTCTATTTTTGAGAGATACTAGGAGGTCCAGTTGGCAAGGCTGGTTGAGGGCGTGTAGGGCGTGGAGGTGGGAAGTAGAGAGGAAGGTGAGGAGGGGACCCACTAAGGGGGTTCCCTTGAGGATGCAGGCTGGTGATCAGCCCCTTCTGTGGGCTTGTCGTTCTGTCAGATTGTTCGCTGTGCTGGGCATTCCAGATCCACTCTCTGTACACCTCCATCCCACTCTGAGCCCCAGGGGCTGACCTGTATGGATTGCATCAACGGACACCCTTGCCCTCTGGCTTCCGGCTTGGGCTTGGCCAATGGGAATTCACCTGCAGAAGAGGGCAGGCAAGCAGAGAGACTAGGGTATGTATTCCCCCAGCCCACCCCGGCTACAGGTTGGCAGTCCCTCTGAGGACTCCTGCAGCGTTCTCCCTCCCACACCCATAACCCTGCCTGCCCTTTGTTAGTAGTTCTTTCGTTGAATGTTCCTTGGTTGCAGGAACCTGAAGGCAACCCAGGACCTTGACTCACACACACAGAGCTGGGCTCCACCCCTCAACCCTAGGTAGTTGGGGGTTTCCCATGGGAGCACCAAGGGCTGCGGAACTGGTTTGTGGTTTGTCCCTGGGAAACCTTACAAGCTTGCTTCTTTGAGGCTGGCTAATTCATGGCCCAGAGTCAGCCTCCAACTGTCGAAGGCAGTGTCTCCCACCACCCCCACTTCTCTGCCTCTACGCCTGATGGATCTGCTTCCAATCAGAGACTTGCTCTCCGACACAATTTAATTCAGGGAAATGCCAGTGCTGAAAAGATGCTGTATGACAGAAAACAGAAGGTTCGCCCATCCTGACATACTGCTGCACTGTCATTCTGGGCAAGCTCTTTCCTCTTGTTTAACTCCCTCTTCCCCAAACGCACTCTGCAAAAGTCTACGTCTGATCTTTGTCTCTCCTGTTCCCTGTCTCCTGGGATGCCACTCGCAATCCTCACGATTCTCTCCTCTTGCCCGTATTCTAGCTTTACTTTAAGGCAAAAATTAAATTCTACTTACTTGGAGAAGCCCTCTCTGATCCCCAGACACTTGCCATTTTCTATTTTCTTGGAATTCTGAAGCATTACTGCTTCAAAAAATCATTCTGTTACTTAACAATAGCTAATACTATTTACCTAGTGTTCATTATGTGCCATGTGTGGTCTTGTTATTCCTTAAAAAACTCTTCAGGGCTTCCCTGGTGGCGCAGTGGTTGGGAGTCCGCCTGCCGATGCAGGGGACACGGATTCGTGCCCCGCTCCGGGAGGATCCCACATGCCACGGAGCGGCTGGGCCCGTGAGCCATGGCCGCTGAGCCTGCACGTCCGGAGCCTGTGCTCCGCAACGGGAGAGGCCCCAACGGTGAGAGGCCCAAGTACCACAAAAAAAAAAAAAAAAAGAAAACCTCTTCAAGGTGGGTATGATTATCTGCTTTACATATAGGCTCAGAGAGAGTGGGTAACTGCTACAAGATCACAGTTAGCAAGTGAGCAAACTGAAATTTAAATTCCATCTGCCTTTATATTGCTCTGTTGTCTTTTCAGCATATGCCATCTCATACTTACCATCTTTATGTTTACAAATTCAATTTCATTTTGTACTCATCTTTTGCTTATATTTTTCTTTTTCAACTCTACCAGTTATCTATCTTTGGTTTGAAAAGTAGTGTAATCATCCTTTCTCTGAGGAGGTGACATTTGAACTATACCCTGAATGTTGGAGAGGAGCCACCAGGTGAAGCCGCCCTGGTTCTCAAGCTGGGCTGTTCAGGGAATCACCTGGGAAGCTTAAAAACAAACAACCCAAACCAAAACCACTTTGGTGCCTGGGTACCACTCTGGAGATTCTGAATTGATGCCTGGGTACCACTCTGGAGATTCTGAATTGATTGGCTTGGGATGCGGCCTGGAATGCAGATGGTTTTACTGTGTGACTAAGGCTGAAAAACATTGGTCAAGGGAAGAACATTCCCAGCTGAGAAAACATCAAGTGCAAAGGAGGATTTGTGGTGGCAGTGAGTGTGAGTGGGGAGCAGCGAGGGGACACTGATGGAGAAGGCCATCCTGCTGAATCCGAATGGAGGAGGGAGAATGCAAACTCCAAGATCAGAAAGGCAGGCACAGCCCCCCATGGAGGGCATTTTATCCTGGGGAATAAGTTTGAATTTTATGTAAACGAAACTGGAAGGCCTGAAGGGTTTTGAGCAGAGCAGTGAACTATGATTTTGAAGCAAGTACTATGTATAAAACTACCTCATTCTTTTTAAGGAAAGCATAGCCCTCCAGATTATGTATATCCCATAATTTATTCAACCACTTTCCAGTTGATTGACATTTGGGTTGCTTCCAATGGAATGCTATTACAAATAGAGCTGCAGTGAAAATCCTCGTGCACTTGTGCTCTTGCATTTTTGTAGGATAGAGTCCAAAGGCTTAAAAAATTTAGACAGGGAACACTGTGGTGGGGAGGGGAAAAAATCCTTTAAAACTCCGTATCATGCAAGGGAGAGAGATCTCTTAAGCCCGAGTGTCTCCAATGTGTGTTCCACACCAGCCTGGATAAAGCCAGGTTTAGCAGACCATCAAGATTTTGCAAACAGCCGCTGAAGTGTCCTACAATGATACTGAAGTGTAAGAAACATGGACACGCCCAGCGTTACTGAAACGGACATTTCATTTCCCCTTAGGTTTTAATAATATCATAAATTGATTACATTCGCTCTGCTTTCAGTCCTATCCAAGTGATTTAGCTAAAATATTGTATGTTTAGTATTTCATGTTCACATGAAAGTCAGTTTTTAAAACTCCTGTCATAAATCAGAACAGAATTTCCCTTTCAGAGAAGTATACCATTTTTTATAATTTCCATTGTCTATACAAAAGGAGCCTAATACAAAATGTTTCTCCATCAATTCAAATCTTTTTTTTTTTTTTAACTTCTCAAGGCGTTTTCACCTTTCTGACACATTTGTGTACAAAAAAGTTCTGATCTGTTCATTTCACTAACGTTTATTCATAGATTGTGCTCGCTGCTGGGCTCCAAAGATAGAGCACACTCAACCCTCGTGCTTGTTGAGTTTGCAGTCTAGAGGGGGAGGTAGCCCAGCAGGTAGAGAGTCACAACTCAGGGTGAGCCGGGCTTCTTCAGGGAAAGCAGGGGATGATGTGGGAGCACAGAAGGTGGACCAAACACCGTGCTGAGGGCTGGAGGGGGGTGATAAGCAACTGGAAAGGATTGTGGCCAAATTAAGCAGACATTTGTATTGGGAGACTATCATGAAGTCAATGGAAGGTGTATGAGTTTCCTATTGCTGCTGTAACAAATCATGGTAAACCTAGCTTAAAACAGCCCAAATTTATCATCTTATCATTCTGGAGGTCAGAAGCCCATAAGTCTCAGAGAGCTAAAATCAAGGTGTCATCAGGGCTGGTTCCTTCTGGAGGTTCTGGGGGAGAATCTGTTCCTTTAATCTTGCAGCTTTTCAAGGCTGCCAGCATTGCCTGGTTCATGGCCACATCAGTCCAATCTCTGCTGCTACCAGCTCACAGCCTTCTCCTATCATTGACCCCCGCCTCCTCTTGTAAGAACCCCTGTGATTACATTGGGCCCACAGATAATCCAGGATAATCTGCCCATCTCAAGATTCCTTTTTTTTTTTTTTAGTTATTTCTGAGATATACATTTTAAAGTAATAACTAGAATTATGACTTATAACATTATACCAGAACATATAAGATTTTTAGAAATTTCATGTAATGTCTGAAACACTGCTGGGGGCGTCATCCTGGAGGAAGAGAGGCCTGGGCTGGAGGCCTGAGGAAGTTGTAAGCGTAACTCAGGTGAGTTCTTCTGTCCTTCTTCAGGTAGCTCACTTAAGGACACTTGGGCCCTTTATCAGGCTGCCATTTTTTAAATTTTTATTTATTTATTTTTGGCTGCATTTTTGGTCTTCGGGGCTGCACGCAGGCTTTCTCTAGTTGCTACGAGCAGGGGCTACTCTTCCTTGAGGTGTGCGGGCTTCTCACTGTGGTGGCTTCTCTCATTGCGGAGCACGGGCTCTAGGCACGTGGGCTTCAGTAGTTGTGGCATGCAGGCTCAGTAGTTGTAGTGCAGGGACTTAGTTGCTCTGTGACATAGGGGATCCTCCCAGACCAGGGATTGAAACCATGTCCCCTGCATTGGCAGGCGGATTCTTCACCACTGCGCCACCCGGCAAGCCCCAGGCTGCCATTTTCCAAAAGAACTTTACTAATAAAAGACTTGAAAAGAAATCAAAGACGCACAGTCTGTTCTAAAAGCATACCAGTAAAAAACTAGAGTCACTCACACTTTAATACACTCCTGGTGGAGGTGCAGATGGACAAAATCTTTCCCAAAATGAAGAGATACCAAGAGTCTTTCGAAGGACATACCATTTGACCCAGTGATTCTGGGTCATCTCAGATACATCTCAGATTGAGGGGAAAAGGAAATAGACAAAAATGTAGAGATTTATGTATATGGCTGTTAATTCCAGCATTGTTTATAGTAGCAAGTATGGGTAATATCACTGTCCAACGATGTGGGGGATGGCTGTTGGAATTTTATTCTTTCTTTACAAGTGATATTCTCAAAGGATTCTTAAGGCTATGGCGTATTAAGAATATGTCTTGTTAACTAAAAGAAGGCAATTTCAAAACAAAATATATAATATACTACCAACATTTTAAAAGCCATGTATATGCTTAGGGGGAAAAAAGGCATAGTAATTTTCCATAAATTTTCAGAGATTTAGGCCATGGACCCTCTGAAATCCGTCCTAGGGTTCTAGATTTAGGTACCCTGGACTAAAAGGGATATCTCTGGCTAATGGGTTTAGAGAAAATTTTAGTCTTTTTATGTGCACTTTTCCAAGTGTTTCAAATTTTCAGTGAATTGTTTTTATAATCTGAACATTTTCTTTTTAACTTAATGGCATTGGAAAAATTAAGCTGTGGTTTAGGAGAAAATAAGGAAGAAAAATGTGTATGCAGCACAAATTTTCTTAACCAGGGATGTGTGTGTTAGAACCACCTGGGGTGCTTTTTCCACAATACACACCTATCCCCCACCCCAGAGATTCTGATTCAGTATGAAAAAAAAAAAATCCTCAGAATCATCGGGGCACCCCTGCTTAAGGGTCATCAATTTTAAATATGTATGTATTTCCTATATGAAAAAGCAAACTTCAAACCTCCCTCAGCAGTAATGCCTCTCTGTCTTCATTTCTTCATAATTAAGATATTTGATGATTCTCAGGTACTTAGCTGCATTTCTTCACCTCTCTTTTACTTCTTAATAGCATGCATCTCACCAGAAAGCACTATTCTAACTTAAATCTTAGAACTCTCTTACCCTTTAATATGTCTTGTGTCACTGTTACCATCTATAAAGTATTTTGGATCGTACTTGCTGGCAGAGCTCTCAGTATATAAGCCATTGCTCCTTTGCCACCATTTCAGTGATGTTCAGTACCCAACTAGGAAAAAGTTGTTTTGTAGTCCTTCCTTGGAAATTTGCCGACAGCGGAAAGACTAAGTCCTAATTGCCCTCCAAAGCAAGGGTCAAATTTTAATACCCTTAACTGGAAAATTGCAAGACTCAGTTACTTAACTTGGTGAGCAGAACTTGGCATAAAAGCGACACAATCAGATGCCTTTTCTCAGAGGGAGAGCTTTCTACTGGAAATTGATTGAGAAGATGAAGAACATGCTGACCCATTGGCTGGAACTTTTCTCCGGGGTTAGAGAGAGTCCCTTTATGTCTTTATTTTATTCATATATTTACGGCACAAATGGGTGAGCCAAAAGAAGGAACAGACATTTTTGGGCAATGGTTCATCTTTTTTGTCCCCCAGTTGCTTTTCGTTCCAACCTGCATTGAAATTTTGATATAAGATTTTGTTGGTTAGCTAACTCGAGTATCAAGACCTTAAAACATAGCTTAGCTCACTGACCTACATTTTAATCTTTTAATTGTTGAGACTGTTATCTGAAGATCAGGAAAAAGTAAGAAAATCGATTTGCCGATGAACAACTGTTTCAAATTATGACTTGGTTGACTTTAAAAACAAAATATCAACATTAGACCTTAACACTTCAACTTGGAACTTGACTTGGGGCTTGACTGAATTTATAACCTTAATTCCATAGCTTCATCATTCCTAGGAGAAAAGGGTCTATGGACTTGGGTCCAGAGATTTCAGATAGGGGTTTGAGAGTAGGGAAATCGATGAAGGCAACCGTTTAAATATTTGAAGAGAGTCTTTCACTAGACAAACAAATTTGTTTTTTAAATGTAGGGGTTGTGACTGAGTTAAACAAAAATAGAGATATAGTATTTTTAGGTTTCTCTCTGATAGTTTGGAAAATCTTTAAATTCATCTTGACACAGTATTATCTTTACTCTGGAAGCTTTACTTCCTTTCAGTAATGACAATACTGGCGATAACTACAAATTGTAACCACCTCTGCTGTGAGTCAGAATCTAGAGACACCGTGTGAGGTTTGGACACACTGGAAGTTTCGGGAAGAAGGTACAGATGGACCTTGATTACATGGAGCAATCTGGGAAAATGTGAGTAACAGAATTCAACAATTCTAGCTGATTGCTTCTATATTCTAGGTAGTGGAATATTGGGGAGACAGTATAGTGGCACAGTGACTACAATGGGTCAATTAATTAAACTTTCTGGCTGCATGAGGGTTGGGTACATGTGCTCATCTGTGAGGCCGAGCTCTCTCTGAGCTCGGTTCAGGCCTGTGCATTTTCTGTGTGTGTGTGTGTGTGTGTGTAATTTTTAATGGTGCCGATGAAGACTTATAGGATGGCATCTGCTATGGACCAAATGTTTGTGTCCCCCCAAAATCCATATGTTGAAACACTAATTCCCCCACTAATTCCATATGTGATGGTATATGGAGATGAGTATATGGATGGTATCTGGAGATGAAGCCTTTGGAAGGTAATTAAGTCATGAGGGTGGAGCCATCTTGATGGGATTACTTCCTTGATACGAAAAGATACTAGAGAGCTTACTTCCTCTTTTTCAGCTCTCTGCCATGTGACGATACAAGAAAATAGCCATGTACAAACCAGGAAGTGATTTCTCACCAGACGCTGTCCTTCTGGTACCTTGGTCTTGGACATCCTGTCTGTGAGAAATAAATGTTTATGGTCCGAGCCTCTCTATGTCTGTGTATACTATTATAGCAGCCCGAGCTGACTAAGACCACAACCAAGAGACCTTTAGGTTGTATTATGAGCAGCAGGCTGTTTATTTTCTAGTTCACATATCTTTGGTGGGTCACTGGATGACGTACAAACTTTGCTGGCTTTGCCTTCTCTCCCACCAGGGTGAGCATCCGTCAGCAACAGTGCAGTGGTGAGGCACCTCTCAGCCCTCTCTGAGTGCTTGGTTGACGTCCTGGCATGCAGGGGCCCTGCACCTGGCTCACCACGGTGATGCCTGTGTTCTTGTCCGGTCCGAGGAATCAGGGCTGCCGCTGTCCTCTCCTTGTGTGCTTCTCTTTGCCCTTCCAGGCAACCCTGATTTGCTGCCCTTTATTCATGGGAATAAGTGAGTGTGTGTGGGAGTGCTTGGGGGAGTGTTGTCCAGGACACTTGGCCACTGGTCACGTACCTTTACTCAGGAGACAGGCCAGGCCTGTGTGGGGGTGCTGAAAGAGCATGGGCTCTGAAGTTAGACTGCCTGCGTTCAAGTTCCAGCTTTGTGACCTGAGAGCAGTTGCTAAGGCTCTCTGTGCCTCTGTCTCCCCATCTATAAAAAGTGGGATGATTATAATATTACTCATCTCATAAGATTATGTGATAAGTAGGTAAACGTGAAGGACAGTGCTTGGCACTTAGTAAGCACTTAATACATGGTGCCTGTTATGATTTCACAGGTGTTGACACAAAACTACTTACCTTGGCCTTTCCATTTCCAGCGCGGAAACAGATTCTTCTCCATGTTTAGACTCTTTTGTTTTTATGTGAGGGGAGGTGACAATACTGGGAAGAGAAAAAGGGCTTATTTTACTGACCTGGAGTCAAGCAGCTGCAGGGGCCCATGACCGGGGAGCAATGCCAGGAAAGGAGATCTGGGTCCCAAGAAGTTGATACCAAGTCTCCCAGATTGACCAGCTGGTCTGTGGATATCTAGGCCCCTGCCCGCTCCCATGTACCCTTACTTTCTTGCCCTTCTATGGGTGTGACTGCCTGTGAGGAGCTGAGGATGAAAAAAACAGGGAGAAGAGGCAGGGGTCAGTTTGGGTGTTTATTAACTAAAGAACAGATCTTGACCTATCTATGGGTTCTACGTATTCCTTCTACCTGCACATCCATCGCGCCTTCCCCTCCCCCGCCTAGCCGCTGGCACCAAACTATCAACAAAGGATTGCTTGTATGTTGGGTTTTTAAGGAAAGAAAAGTCCTAGATTCGCACATTTGTAAAGAAAAAATTATCTGGCCCATATCTTTGCCTGCCGTTGTCAACAGCAAATCAGTGGCTTCCAAAGTTTCCCCAACCACAAAAAGCTGACCTTCCCAGCTCCAGCTTTCCGAGTAAGGTGAGACTGACCTCAGAGTTTTGTATTTATCATTGGATTTTGCCAAACAAGCCAGCTTAACGAAAAACATGGAATTGAGACCATCTTCACAGGCCAAAACCTGAACAGTAACGAGAACAGAAACTTGGCGATTGGGGCTCCATTTGTTTCTGAAATCCTTCTCTTGTCCTCTCCCTCCCTTCCCCCAGGAGTGTTTAAACCATTGAATAAAGATTTCATTCAAAGGGAACTGATTGGCTCTCCCACAAAGCGGGCGGGAGATGCGTCATCTGGCGTCAGCAGCCTCACCGAGGGGAGGAAGGTGGTGTTACTGGCACCTTTTATGTCAGGAGATCAGCTTTCCCTTTTGGCTGACAGTGTTTTGTTATTAGAGTTTGTTTAAAACTGGAGTCCTTAGGGTCCCTTTCTGAATAACACTATCAGCATCTTTCTAAGCAGCAAAAGATGTTTCTTTCCCTACTTCAGATCTGGCCTTAAAAAAAACCAGACCCTATCTGTTGGCTTGTTTTGGTCTTTTAGACAACAGAGTTTTCAGACTTTTTGAAGTTTTAGAAATTTCACCTTAAAAATAATGAGAACCTTGATTAAAAGACGTTTCAAAGATATAAGGCAAATATTCGTGAAGCACAAAGTACAGCTCTCTGTAGACAATAATCTATGTTAAAAAGGGACCCTAAGAGTGATAACTTAATAAAATATTAGGGTGGTAAGTTTGGAGATGGAGGTTAAGGGGCTGTAATAAAATTCTTTATTTCATTTATTGCGATTTTATTGCTATGCTCTTGCCCCCCAGGGAACTGTGAGGAATATGGAGAGAGATGGAAAACAGGTATGACTTTGGAGGTGTAAGTTTTAGCAGGTGGTGGGATGGCGGTGTCTTTAGCTGGAAAAGAAGGAATCGATTTGGGGATAGAGGATGGTAATAATATATTGGACGCGTTGAGTGTATGTGCCTGGACGACATCTTCCACCCAAACATAGACTCCGTGGAGACAGCAAGATGTCTCGTGTATGTTTGTATCTAGAACACTTATTACCCAATAAATGTCTGATAAATAGTTGAATTAATGAATTAATGATGTCACGTGGAAATGTTTACCACACAGGTGGGAAAGTAAATCTGATACTCCAGGGAAGACCGGGATCTAATGATCCTGAGAAAATCCACAGAGACATTACAATTGGAGCCCTGGGAGCAGATACATTGGTGAGTGAGCGTGAGTGAGGCGAGAATGGTGCCGAGAACAGATCTGGGGGATTGCTTATGTTTCCCTAGGGTCAGCCCCCTGGGCATTTCTAAACCTTCCAGACCACTAGGGCTGTGGTTGGCCTTTCACAATTGCTAGACTAATCTGGATAGAAGTCTGAGGACTAGAGGGACATGAGAAGTGTACGGTCTCTCCTACAAAATAGCTCCATCAGGAGGTATGTTACAATGGAAAAAGCAAGTCTCAGAAGATGCCACACACGTTCGTTAGCAGGTGCAGAAAACGTCACACATTCAACATTTTCTTTTAAGTTTGGTGGCGTCCTAGATGTCCAGCAATACTTGGCATGTAATGTTCTCTTGAGGCAGATGTGACAATGGTGGGGAATCAGCTTCTAGGCGAATAGGATGAATCCTCCTTGCAGAAGGAACACACAGGACCAAGTGGAGCCCAAGGCCTAGGGAGCCATGTGGTCTAAAATCAAGGGCCCATGTTTTGTGCTGCCTTGGCCTCTTGTAAAATCAAGAGGGCCTTGAATGGCCTAACTGCAAGTTCCCCTTCCTGCTCTGCTCCAGTGGATAAGATCCCCCAGCCAAACAAACCTCCTTGTCACAGGGCCCAGCGCGGTGGTGCTTATCCCTGAGTAGCGGGCTTCAGCTCCCTGCCGGCCCACGCAATTATTCCAAGAGGCCAACCACCTCCTCCCGAGAGAGCCAGGGGCCACTTCCCCGACTTGGTCCTACAAAGCCTGCCTCCCACTGTCTCTGGCTGTTCACTCTGTTCCTGAGTGCAATGCCCGCGTGGCCCCGTGTGGCATCCGGGGTCCTCCTCCCACGCTGTGAGCATATGTGACTAATACACTGCTGTCCATCTTACCTGTCCAGTGTGGAGTGTCACCTGTTTGGTCATCTCCATAACCAATGGGGTGAATAGGGGGTGATTGAGACAGGCCCCCCCAAAGGCATTCAGCTGCCGGATCCACAAGATTTGACATCCCCCTCACGCAAGGTGTGTGTACAGCATTTCAAGCCGATTCCCATATCTTCAGCACCACTCGTGTCCATAGTAAGATATTCTATAACATTCGTAATGCTTGTTTACAAACCTGATTGTAGCATTGAAACTCCTGGTGCAGCTGTTTCTACTAATGTGCATGTAAAACTGTTTCTAGAGTGTAGATACCTAATAGGGTCTTCCAAAGGCTAACTATATTTCTGACAGGGTATTCCCAGAGTGCTAGGTTACATCTGTATCACTGCCTTTGCTGAAACAGTCTAAATTATGTTACAGATGATATGAGTGATTGGTTCCTTTCATACTGAAATCAATTGGCTTGAACTTCTTTTCGTAAGGTAGGTACATTGGTTCGTCTTTTTCCAGATCTGTGGGGATTGGCTGGGTGGACTTACCTCTCTCCTAGTCAACTGCCCTCTATGAATTTACAGTCTCTCTCTCTTTTTTTTTTTTTTTTGTGGTACGCGGGCCTCTTACTGTTGTGGACTCTCCCTTTGTGGAGCACAGGCTCCGGACGTGCAGGCTTAGCAGCCATGGCTCATGGGCCCAGACGCTCTGCGGCATGTGGGATCTTCCCGGACCGGGGCACGAACCCGTGTCCCCTGCATCGGCAGGCGGACTCTCAACCACTACGCCACCAAGGAAGCCCTACAGTCTCTTGTGTGTTCTCCCTTCCTCAAACCCTTGGCCACTTAGGGCAGCACCCCGGTTCCCTCACTCCCCAGATCACCACTGACGGTGAGTAACAGACATTGCTGAAGACGCAAAGTAAGGACAGGCCATTCACCTAAACTGAATACTAACGGGGTTGCCAGATTTAGCAAATAAAACTATAAGACTCAATTAAATTTGAGTTTCAGATAAACAATGAGAAATTGTTTAGTATAAACGTGTCCCCAGTATTGTGTGGTAACCTGTATTTTATCTGTCAGTCCTAAATGCTAACCCTAAACACTAAATCCTAAAAAAAAACCCATCACTTCTTACTCCAACAAACAGAAATTACCCCCTGAGTAGCTTTTCCCTTTTGCCAGCCGAGGAGCATCATCTTGTCAGAGATGAACACATGGCGTGAGGTGAGGGCAGGCGGCGGGCTGGGCACTGGGCGATGGTGGGTGAAGGGGTGAGGAAGGTGAAAGAAGCCACCAGCCTGGGCTTTGTGACTTTTGCAAAAGCAATTCCAGCAGGTGTTGGGAGGAGAATGATTTGAAGTGATGAAAAAAAGACCAGGAGAGACTTTTTTAAAGTTTGGCAGTGAAGTGGCGAGTGGATACGAACTTGAAGGGGATGGAAAACCTCAGAATTAAAAAAAAAAAAATTGAATGGGTTTATATGTTTTTGTGGGCAGAAGAGAAGGAGCCACTAAAGATAGGCAGATTAAAGATGTCAGAGAGGGCTTCTCTGGTGGCGCAGTGGTTGAGAGTCCGCCTGCTGATGCAGGGGACACGGGTTCGTGCCCGGGTCCGGGAAGATCCCACATGCCGCGGAGCGGCTGGTCCTGTGAGCCGTGGCCGCTGAGCCTGCGCGTCCGGAGCCTGTGCTCTGCAACGGGAGAGGCCCCAACAGTGAGAGGCCCGTGTACCACAAAAAAAAAAAAAAAAAGATGTCAGAGAGGAGTGAAGTATGGATCAAGCATTTAAGAAGAGGGGAACCCTTTCTTTTGTCAGCTGTCTGATGGAGAAGTAGTGTTATGGGCTGAATTGTGTGCCCCCAAATTCACACGTTGCAGTCCTCCACCCCAGTGCCTCAGAATGTGACTGTATTTGGAGATAGGACCTCTAAAGAGGTAATTAAGATAAAATGAGGTCCTATGGGAGGACCCTAATCCAATATGACTGAGTGTCCTTATAAGGAAAGGAAGTTAGGACACAGACACACACGGCAGGAAGGTCATGTGAAGACACAGCGAGGGGACAGCCATCTACAAGCCAAGGAGAGCGGCCTCAGAAGAAACCAACACTGACCATATCTTGGTTTCAGACTTCCAGTCTCCAGAACTGTGAGAGCATAAATTGCTGTTGTTTAAGCCACACAGTCTGTGGTGCTTTGTTATGGCAGCCCTAGCAAACTAGTGCAGCGGTATTTGTAGTCACTGTGCACACAGGCCTTGGTCAGACAGGGTAGGTTTGAACCCAGGCAGGGCTTCTTTCTGGCTGTGTGATCTTGAGTGACTTACTAAACTTGGAAGCCTCAGTTTCCCCCTCTGCAAAATGGGAATAACAGTTTGCATCTTGTATTGTAAGAATTAAAATGAGGTAATGCATATAAGACCCTTAGCAAGTAGTTAAGTGCTTGATATTTCTTTTTTTTTTTGCGGTACGCGGGCCTCTCACTGTTGTGGCCTCTCCCGTTGTGGAGCACAGGCTCCGGACACGCAGGCTCAGCGGCCATGGCTCGCGGGCCCAGCTGCTCCGCAGCATGTGGGATCTTCCCGGACCGGGGCACGAACCCGCGTCCCCTGCATCGGCAGGCGGACTTTCAACCACTGCACCACCAGGGAAGCCCAGTGCTTGATATCTTATCCCTTCAACAAATATTTACTGAAAGACAATGTGCCAGACACTGTTCTAAGTGCTGGGAACATAGTGAATGAGAAGAAAACCCGTGTCCTCAGGTAGTTTTCATTCTGGTGAGGGAAGACAGACAATAAACAATTATGTAAAATTGATAATAAGTTAGATAAAATGGCAAAGTCTACAATATAAGTGCTGAGGAGAAAAAGTAAAGCAGGGAAGGGTTAAATGAAACGCTAGGGGGTATTTAAATTTTAGATAGGGTGACCAGGGAAGACCTCACTAAGAAGGTAACTTTTGAGTTAAAACTGAAGTGGAGGAAACAGCATTCTAGCAGAGGAAACGGCAAATGCAAAGGCACTGTGGCAGAAATTACCTTGGTCTACATAAAGCACAGCAAGGAGGCCAGTGAGTACAGAGAGGATCAAACAAGAGAAAGAGAGCAAGAGATGAGTCCAGAGAGGAGACAAGGCCAGTCACGCAGGGCCCTATGGTGATTGAACGATGGCCCCCCCAAAATATATGTCTATGTCTTAATCCCTGGAACCTGTGAATATTCCCTGTTACTTTATATGACAAAAATATGATTAAGCATCTCGAGAGGTGAAGTTTATCTTGGATTATCCAGGTGGACTCTGAATGCAATCACACGTATCCTTATAAGACAGACACACAGAGAAGGTGATGGAAAGACATAGCAATGAGGGCATGAGTCACAGGCCAAGCCAAAGAATGCTGACAGGCACTGGAAGCTGGAAGAGGCAAGGAATGCATTATCCCCTAGAGCTTCCAGAGGGAGTACAGCCCTGACGATGCCTTGACTTCGACATCTGGCCTTCAGAACTGCGAGAGAATAAATTTCTGTCGTTTTAAAGCCACCAATTCGTGGTAATTTGCTATGGAAGATCTAGGAAAGTAATACAGGCCTTAGAGGTCATATTAAGGAAGTTGACTTACCTTCTGAGTGATATGGGGGACCACTGGAGAGTTCTGAGTAGTAGAACAACATGATCGGACTTTTGTTTAAAAAATCACTTTGGGGACTATGTTGGAGTGTGAGGCACAAGGGACAGAAACAAGGGCATCAGTTAGGAGACAAGTGTTGGAGTTCAAGTGAGCTATGATGGTAGGTAGGGCCAGGGTAGCAGAGTGAAGGTGGGGAGAAGGGGCCAGATTCTGGATATATTTCAAAGGGAAAGCCAACAGGATCTCTGGTAGACCAGATGTATGGTGTGAGAGAAGGGAGGAGTCAAGGATGACTCCAAGATTTCTGTTTTGAGCCATTGGAAGAGTAGAGTTGCTGCTACTGAGATGGGGCAGACAGCAGTAGAAGCTGGTTTTGGTGGGTGAGGTGAAGGGCCAGTTAAGTGCTCAGTTTGGGATGTGTTATCTCTGAGATGCCTATTAGACATCCAAATGGAGATACTGAGTAGCAGCTGACATATGGATTCGGAGTCCACGTGAGGGGTTCGGGCTGGCAATGTAACTGACAAGTCAACAGCACACAGGTTCTATTTAAAGCCAAGAAAAGTTAGCTCTTAAAAAGTGCAGGCAAGTGTTTGTTTCACTTCGTGTTGTTTCGTTTTAATTGACAGGACGACCACACTGCAAAGCCTTTATTGAGTCAAAGAAGCACAAGCAACTGCTTCTAGATGTCTGCACTCAAGCTTGGTTGGCTCCTGACATGTCCTTAGTTGACTCTGACCCCATGGACCACAACCACCAGGATAACGGCATCATCTGGCAACGGTGCTGACTACAGACTTAGGAAAACGCAAGATATTTAAAAATCAGTAACTATAAAAATCAGTCCAAGCTCCACTCCTCTTGCAAAATACCCCCAGTCTGCAAACAGTCCTCCCTGAACAGAGTTTGAACAAGAGCTCTGTCTGGAGTTGCATTCTTGCTTACACCCCAGAAGGGCACATCCTGAACAGCCACCTATAAGAAAAGGAAGTCTTTCACTGAGACCTGGGGAATGGAGTGTATTTGAAAATCCCTTGGTGTTTTTAAGCAATAAATTTAGGTTAAGTTTGAAAGAGCTTCACAGGCAAGTTAATTTTTCTGAGAAAGATGTGGCTAATTTGAAAGCAATAACAATGACTTTAGCCTCACCATCGTTGTGCTTTATACAGCACTTTATATTCACAATCGGTTTCAAAGACTGTCGTGTTTACTGTCATAATCACTTCCATTCTATTCCCTCCTGAAAGGAAAGCTGAAAATATCACTGACCTATGGGAAAAATACATTTAAAAATCAGAGGAAGAAAAATAACTTACTTAGAAAAAAGTTTTCTAAATTTTCTACTTTGATTTACTTCATGAATTACAAACTGTATATGAGTCAGATATCCATTTGTTTGAAGGTAGCCGGTGTCTCAGGAGAGGCGAGGTGGAGGAAGGAATAGAGGTGTTGGCGTGAGAACTGGGTTCGAATCCCAACTCTGCCCTTCACTAGCTTTGACTCTAGTTGCATTCGCGCTCTGACACTGAGTCTCCTCCCCTCTCAGGTGGAGCCATACCAACTACCTTAGGAAGTTGTGAGGATGAAACAAAGCATTATACCCAAGGCACGTAGCAGAGACCTGTCACAGGGCAGACATTCGGGAAAGGCCAGTTGCTTTTCTGCACCATGTACCTCTGACTTGCATCAGAAATCAAGAAACAAGCTCATGACTTGTCATAGGCCGACCATTACTAGATGCTGGAGGTTAAAGAGTGCGTAAGACACATTCCTGGCTTTGAGGCTCTCACGGTCCTTCAGGGAAGTCCTTCCTCCCTTCCTTCCTTCCTTCCTTTCTTCCTTAACAGATATTTATTAAGTGGTTATTATGTGTCAGGCGCTGTTCTAAGAGAGCATAGATGAAATTCCTGTCCTCAAGGAGCTTACCTTTTACTGGAGGTGACAGTAATCACACAGACAAAGAAGTAGATAATGTCAGACAGGTAAGGGTCAGTGCTATGAAGGAAACTGGGGCTGGAGAATAATGGTCAGGGTTGCTATTTTGGTAGGATGCTTGGGGCAGCCTCTCTGAGGAGGTGACCTTTGAGAAGAGACCTGATGGAAGGGAGGCCATGTGGCTCTGGGGGAAGACAGTTTCCAGAAAGTACAAAGCTCTGAGGCGGGAATGCGCTTGGTTGAGAAATGGATGGGAGGCCAGTGTGGCTGGAGCAGATAAAACAAGGGGACGGTGAAGGAGGTGTGGTTGGAGGGACAACCAGGGGTCAGATGGCAGGGGACAGACAGACACTCATTTCTCTGGAACACAAGTGCTTTGCTGGTGGTACCAATGAGGTGCTGTGGGGACACAGAGGAGGGCTTTGTTAGCTCTGCTTTTGGGTGAGAGGTGGAGGTGTGTTGGTGTGAGGGAAACCTTCTCAGAGAGCTGGGGATGGAGCTGAGCCTTTATCATAGGCTCAGGCTCTGCTAAATGCTGGGGGCAAAGACAGCAAGACACAGTGTTGGTCCTTCAGGGATTTACAACCTTTTGAGATTATGAAACAAAATACTTGACCTGCCGAAGCCTGAATGGGGTGCCGTGAGCCCCGCAGAGCAGGTCAGCCGCCTGTACTGTGGGGTCGCCATATATGGCGGCCTCATGGGGGCCAGAAAAGCCCTTTGAGTGGTAATGTGATTGGATCACACAGTGAGTGGCGTTGAAGGTGAACTGGAGGGGGGACAAAGTGGGGTGAAAAACATAGGCATTTGCTGAAATTAATTTGAAGATATGCATTACATATCCTCTACTCTGTCCAAAGGAGGTCTTTGCCAGCATGATACAACATGCCCTATCTTGTCCCAGGGTTGTCGGTGAGTGCAGCTGTTGGTGTCTTTTGGAATCAGGGGGCTTGCTCTTCTAATTGCAGCTGTGTTCCCTCATGATTTTGGCCTCCAGCTGGGAAGCCGGTCTGCAGGCCTCTGTCCACACCGAGAACTATTAGGAAATGTAAAGGGACATTGTTTCAGGGAATGACCGTGTGTCTTCTTGCACTGGGCCACCCTGTTAATATGGGAGATGGGGAGGGGAGGGAGGCATGGTTAGTGGGCCTGCTGAGAGACTGCAGGCAGAGAAGGCCTAACCTAAGGTCGATCAGGCAAACCTAGGTCTGATTTCCAATTCTGCCCTGAGACAGCTGCCTTTGGGCCAGTAACTGAACAGATTTGGGCTTTATTTTGCTCATCTGTGACCTGGGCTGATAAGTGTATAAATTTCACACTGCTGTTGTGAGGACAGCAACACATTAGGTTGTCAGTAAAGGTTAGCTATGTTTTCTCATTGCAATACATCTCATTAAAGAGGTAGAAATGACCTCAGTTCACGTGAACAGTTTGAATTGTTTGCACTTGATATGGTGGACCCATGGCAGCCAAAGTGATATGATTAGATCTCACAGTAAGTGGTGTTGAAGATGAGCTGGAGAAGGGACAAAGAAGGGTAACAATAAGGCAGTAAGCATTGGTTTCTCTTTCAAGCCATTTGGTTGCAAAGGGAAGGAAAGACCACTTGAGGGGAATTTTTTTTTTTTTTTTTTTTTTTGCGGTACGCGGGCCTCTCACTGCCGGGGCCCCTCCCGCTGCGGAGCACAGGCTCCGGACGCGCAGGCTCAGCGGCCATGGCTCACAGGCCCAGCCGCTCCGCAGCATGTGGGATCTTCCTGGATCGGGGCACGAACCCGCGTCCCCTGCATCGGCAGGCAGACTCTCAACCACTGCGCCACCAGGGAAGCCCGAGGGGAATTTTTAAGACAGACTTTAAGGGAAGGTTGCAAATCTAGGCTGATGGAGCTGCTGTGACGTGCCCTACCGTGGACACCATTCACGTCCAAAGAGGTGGGTTTTGTCCTTTACTCTAACCAAGGGGTTCGTAGAGAAAAAGAATAAAGTCATGGTTATCCTGAGCTGGTACCAGAAGAGTGTAACAAGGATAGAGCCCTTGCTCAGACACTACCCACTGGGCTCCAATAAACATCTCTGTCAACACCCGTTGTCATGGGAACAGCTTTACCCATAACCCCAAAAGACTTTTACTCTTTGGTTAGTTCATTTAGGGAAAAAAACAACCAACCAACACCCTCACTACCCTTCACCACACCTGGCACATCACACATACCCAACAATTATTTCCTGGCTGCATAAATCAATCTATGTTTTCCTCTAATCAAGAGCTAAATCATAATCTATTATTGGATGAAGTTCAAATTCATCCTGATGGCTAAATCTGATGATGAGATGATCTGGCCAATGAATAGTCAGTTCAATTCATGGTCATAAACTAGAAGTACCTTGCAAAAGAACTACTAAAGATTTTCCAGGTCACATGCATTTTATTAGCCCATGTTTGCCGGAGGAGTGACACAGATGGGACAATAATTGAAGTCAGCCTTTTAAATTTGGCTGTTGAAAGTCATTACTCACTCTGGGCATAGAAATGGTAGGAAGGCTATGTAGCCTTTGAGAAATGTGAGACACTAAGACTTATCTGCTGAATTTTACAGCTGGAAAAGTGATGGCATATGAAGGTTAAGTGGCTTGGTCAGTGTGCCAAAGGTAGGAACACACATTAGGGATTATTAGTGATAACTTGCTGTGAAATTCATCAACAGACCCCCAAGCAAATATTATTCCATTGTTCCAACACAGAACTCACTAGAAGGGAGAGGTGGCAAGAGGAGGATGATTAAGCAGTAAAACTCTTTCTAGAGGAAAGTGAAAATGTGTCCAAAGTATATAGACAGCAGCAATATTAGAGTCAGCCAGAAGCGACCCAAGGAGCTACAACTGTTTAACTAAAATTGCCATTTTATATTCACAATGGGCCAGATTTGATCCCACTATAGCTCCGCAGGAATTCTTTGGAAAGTTTCCTAACTCTAGAATTACTTGGTGTGAGTGAATTGGGGCCCTATGAAAACGATACTTGGTGATGATTTTATGCAATTGCTTTTTAACCACCTAATAGACATAGAATTACTTTTTACCTAGTCCCACACTGGCACAGCCCTGGGATGAAGATTCAGCAAATCCCATTATATGTGGATTTGACTTTTCTTTCAGTTTGATAGCTTTGGGGAAAGAAACTCCAATGAGCTGTGTATTTGTACAACTAACTCAGCATAAATATTCATTTCTACAGAATATGTGCGCTATGCAAAGTTGGCCCAGTCGTTTAAACTTATAAAAGTCCAGCACATGCTGTAAGAATCACTTAAGTAATGAGAATAAAAACCCCAGCAATGTCTATACCTAGAGAATCAGATTGCTTCTACTGTTGCCTGTTCCCTTGCTACAGGCAGCAAATACCAAGAAAGTTCATTCTGTTCCCTCCTGTCTCTTCTCTCTGTTGGTCCTATTGTAATTACATTCTTTCCTCCGATATTTTAAAATGTTCCAGCCAACTTAGTCTTTCCTTAAGTTGTCTCCCACTTTTGGGAACTGCTACCCTCTTTCCTTACGTTTCGCTGTCCCAAATTCATCGTCTATGGAAAACCTCTCTCTCCCTCCCTTTTTTTCTTTTCTAAGCTCCCATTGATATGGTGACACAAAGATGAATAAGTCACAATTTTTGCCCCTGAGAAACTCATAGCTTAGTGGAAGGCAGAAATGTGGTGATCAAGAGAACACATGGGAACCCTAAGTAGAACTGTATTTGCCAGGCTGGAAAGAAATCCAGGAAGGCCTCCAAAAAGAGGTGGCATCTGAACTGAGTCATAAGGTATGAATAGGAGTTGGGGGTGGGTAGGTAGAGGTGGAGCAGGAAAAAGGGATCCAGGGCAAAGGGGTCCATGTGAGCAAAGATAAAGAGGAGGGAGATAGGATAATGGTGATGTGGGGTCAGAGGTGGAGGACCACAGGTCCTCTGAGACATCTGGCAAAGTAGGTGGCAGGCAGTTGGGGAGATGCCAGCTGGAGAGGTTGACAATAGCCACATCATCGGGCCTAGTCATGCCTGGAGGTCTCCTTCCAGAACTCTCCTGTGCTAAAACTTCAGGAGTTCTATTCCCAAAAGAGAGCCTGCTTTCTTCCAGTCATGGCTCCATAACAATACATGGTCAGGGGGATGGAAGAAGGAATCGCTGAGAAAGCATTTTCATGGTGAGACTCACAGAGTCATGAAGTAATATGTGTGAAGTTCCTCCATGCAGTTCATATCCAGAATTTGGTTCCTGTGTAGATTAGTTTAGACTCACAATCACTTTGCTTATTGATTTACTCAGTTTTTATTACTTACATTATTAGCTACAGTGTGCCAAGTCTTGAGCCAGACACTAAGGATATGAAGGTAAATAAGACACCAGCCCCAGGGTAGAGTGTTCTCCTTTGAAGGTATGGCCTAAGAAAAGTTCCTGCCTTCATGAAATTCATGTTCTGGGTGCAAAGACAGACAGGAAAACACTGTTTAAGTGCTGTGCTCGAGGCTTGCCTTAAGCAGCGTTTGGTGAAGCCACTAATTTACAAGTGAAAAGGCGGGAGCACGTATAAGAGATCAGGAGCTGGGAAGTCCAGACTTGATTTTACAGACTGTACTCTATTACCAGCTGTGTGGGACCTTGAAGAAGTTATTGAACCTCTCTGAGTTTGCTTTCCTGTCTATAAAATGGGGGTAATGACAACTATCTGATAGAGTAGTTTCCAGTATCACATGAGACAATATTTGTGCCTGGAGCATTGTAGGTGTAACAAAGTTAGTTTCAACTAACATTCCTCGAACATGCAATTTGTGTTTAAGTCATATACTATTTCTTCTTTTTTTTTTCTTTCTTTTTGCGGTACATGGGCCTCTCACTGCTGTGGCCTCTCCCGTTGCGGAGCACAGGCTCCGGACGCACAGGCTCAGCGGCCATGGCTCACGGGCCCAGCAGCTCCGCAGCATGTGGGATCTTCCCGGACCGGGGCACGAACCCGCGCCCCCTGCATCGGCAGGCGGACTCTCAACCACTGCGCCACCAGGGAAGCCCCATATACTATTTCTTAATCCTCAAAACTCTAAGGATTCAAAGATGAATATGAGCACTGCATCTACATTTCTCACCTTTAAGGAACTCTCCATCAGGTGTTGCTTTCTCCTCATTAATACAGACATTAACTTCTATTTTCATGTCTCAGTTTCTCATCCAGGAAATGAGGTTAGTCTTCTTGCCTCCCTTCCCTCCTCCATAGAAAGCCTCAGGACCTAATAGAACTTAAATATGCACGCGTGGCCACACGCGCGCACACACACACACACACACACACACACACACACACACACACACACACAGTGTGGCATTAAGCACACATTCTGGAAATAACTCACCAAACAAACAAAGCTTCTTTATGCCAGGAATTGTTTGGGGCTGGGGCTGCTGGCTCATAGGGCTGTAGGTTGCAGCCTGGTTAGTTCTAGGACATAGAAATATGTAGGCAAGTTTTCTGGCTTACGTCCAGAATCCCTTTATGGCTCCTTGGTGAGGAAAAGGCAGACAAAGTCGCAGGAGCCTTGGGTTCTAATACCTCTCCCAGATGCTGGTGCTGTCACTGGGCAGGGAAACAAGAATTCCACCTGCCAACTGCCTATGGGTGATCATGATGAGGTTGGGGGCTTCTTCCTTGAGGCTTTTGTTTCTTTCTTGTGATGTGCTACACTTGTTCATCTGTTCCACGTGTCCTGTCAGGCAGCAGCTGTTTCTAAGTTATATGGGCCAATCCACAGGGACACTTAAGCATCTAGAGAACATTAGTGATAATATACCGGATAAATCCATTTCTGTTACATGGTTTTCCTGCAGAGAAACAGGGAAAAGACCAGCATTCTGATGATATTCTAGCTTGTGAGACACATCTGCCACACATTAAACAACCATTTTAGGGATTCATTTCTGAGAATGATTTCCTTTCATTTTGGAAGGACAGCTACAGCTGTGTCTCCCTGCAGCTTATATTCTATCAAAGGCAGCCCAAACGTAGGAGTTGTTGAAAATTTCAATCCCATTCAGTGATGTGCCAATGAGTTTCAGTGAAGCAAAATCTGTCAAACAATGTCATTGTGTATATTTTTTCATTTATTCCTTCCTTTCTTCTTCTTTTTTTTTTGAAAATGAATTCTTCTAGGTGATTCAATTGACTTCTAACTCATCATAAATATTGTCCCAGAGTCAAGAGAAACCAGTGAAATGGATGATCTGACTGGAAACGTTTGTAGTTCCTCTGCGCAAAAGATGGTTTTAGGAATCTAAGACAAAGATCAAAGCTTAAAAGTAGAATTTGAAAAGCACAGTGTGGCTGACCTGCATATGTAAAGCATGGTCTGTACCCACCTTGACCAGAGTATAAAATAAAGGAGATTTCAAGTATCTTGTAACTCTCAAAGTTCAAGGTATCTTGTAACTCTCAAAGTTCAGGGTAATTCTAGAGCAACCTGGTCAGTCTACTGTCAAAAATAAATCAACAAGAATGTATTCAGTCTCCCCTCCTCTTCTTGTTTGTCCCAGGACCCAACCTCATCTCATCTCTCGTGCTAGCTCCTGTCAGCATAATTCAGGGGAAATAAAACAGAAACTTGATTATTTTTGGTGGAAAATAGGAGGAACTCCTGGTGAACTCTGATTGCAGCTTTATGGTTACAAGGAATGGAAACTCAGCGCACCTGCAGAGATGGGGATTCCTGTAATAAAGACTGAACATCAGGGAAATCACAAAACACTGTGGCATAAGTAGGACTTGGGGAGCCAAAGATGGCTCAGAGCATCTCTGAAGCTGGGGTTTCTGAGTCTTCACTCCTGTCATCACTTTTGTGGCTTCAGCGTCCATATAGATAATCCACTCAACACTCTGGCCTCAGTCCCTTGACCTCATCACTTCTCATGCCCTTTTCCTGCAGCCCCTGTTAACCGCCTACTCCTGTGGTCTTACCCTAAATCTTGCCACTCTCAGTAATTGCCCCGCCTCCAAAATTGTGATTTCCAGCATCCCACATGCATTCCTTTGTTTATTATTCCCACACCAAAATTTCTTTATTCCTATCAGCACCTCAAAACCACTGGCCTCACCACTTTTTCACTGTTCCTCACCACTGCCTCTTTCTCTCCCAACTCTCTCATTTCCCTCTAAACCCAGCGTGGACTCTGTAGTCCATGATGGCAGTCACTCTCTTACATGTGCCCTCAAATTCTTGCTCTTTCTTTTCCTCCATGATACTGGAAAAACCCCAATTCTAATTAAACCCAACTCTCTGACTGCTCTGCTGTGCCTGCACCTCAGCAGTTAGTTCAGCTGGGAGAAAACACACAAATATGCTGATTTTTCCTTCTTTAAAAGTATGGCCAGTAGGGCTTCCCTGGTGGCGCAGTGGTTGGGAGTCCGCCTGCCGATGGAGGGGACATGGGTTCGGGCCCCAGTCCGGGAAGATCCCGCATGCCGCGGAGCGTCTGGGCCCGTGAGCCATGGCCGCTGAGCCTGCGCGTCCGGAGCCTGTGCTCCGCAACAGGAGAGGCCGCAACAGTGAGAGGCCCGTGTACCGCAAAAAAAAAAAAAAAAAAAAATTATGACCAATAAATCTCAAGTGGGCCCTCTGTACCACCCGGTGATCTTACCTTCTTTCTCTCCTCAATTCCTTCTGTTTTCCCCGAGACAACTATTTTATACCTCCTTTTCTCTCCTTAAGCAACTGTCTCCCCTTCCCCTTCCTCATTCTTCCTGAGGACCTCTAAACTCACATCACTGAGAAGAGAAAATAGAAGCAGTCAGAAGAGACCTACATCTTTCTACCATTAGAACAACTACCTGTTTATACATCTACCCACATGCCCTGCCTTCCCTCTTGTTATAAAAGACAAACTTTTGTTGTTTTTTTTCTGTTTGTTTGTTTCCAATCTCAGGTGTACCCCTCCACTAGTGCCACTTCTCACCTACCTAAGAACTTTGCTTCTGATGTTTTTTTCCCTTTCTCTGGTTCACCATTCCCTTCTGCACACAAACATTCTGTAACATCTTCCATGTTTTAAGAAACTGTACCTTCACCCAACTTCCCCTTCTGGATACAGCCCCATCTTTCTTTTTCCTCTCTGGCAAAATTTTCAAAGGAGTGTTTACACTCACTGCTTCTACTTCCTCATTTCCCACTCTCTCCTGAATTCTCTCTAATTTTAGGGTGTCTATTACCATCAGTCCTCTGAAATCCCTCTCAAAAAGCTTGTCAGTCACCTCCATGCTCCCACAGAGGTCCACCTTCAGTCTAAATCTTCTCTTTCTCTGCAGCATTTGTCCTAGTTGGTGACCCCTTCCTTCTCAAACACTTGATTCACTTGGTTACCACATCCTTCCATTTGCTTCTTTCTTCCCAACCTCTACATGTGGCATTCTCCTAAAATCATTCCTCTTTCCCTCTCTATCCATAACTCCCTCAGTGGTCTCAGTAACATGGTCTAAAAAAATAGAAACACAGGGCTTCCCTGATGGCGCAGTGGTTGAGAGTCTGCCTGTCGATGCAGGGGATGCGGGTTCATGACCGGTCTGGGAAGATCCCACATGCTGCGGAGCGGCTGCGCCCGTGAGCCATGGCCGCTGAGCCTGCGCGTCTGGAGCCTGTGCTCCGCAACGGGAGAGGCCACAACAGTGAGAGGCCCGCGTACCGCAAAAAAAAAAAAAAAAAAAAAAAAAATAGAAACACAGCATTTATACTGATGGGTTCCCGAATGATAGCTCCAACTCTAACCTTTCTTTTGAGCTGCACATTAAACATTCCTCCTTCTCCACGTGAATGTCTCCAAGCCATGTCTAACTTAACACATCCACCACCAAAATCTAGGAATCGTTCTTAATTCCTTCCTTTCCCTGGGAGTCCTCATCCAATCCATCAGCAAATCTATCAGCTTTAACATTCCTGGGCCTCAGTGTTCTCAGCTGCAAAACGACAGTATCAGGATCTACTTTATAGATTGGCTGTGGAGATTACGTAAGGTAAGAGAGATGTGCTTAACACATAGTAGCTACTCAATAAACATCAATCTCCCTTCTCTTTCCAATAACCTATAACAGTGGGGCTGCCCCTGTATCCATTCCACTCCTCCACGTGGCATTTGAGGCTTGTCATAGTCTGGCCCCACCCTATCTCTCCACCCATCAGGCTCAATAATTATATTTCTATTATTATTTTTACTTTACAGAGCTTTTTAAAAATTTTATAACTTATTTTTTAATTTTTTAATTTTTAAAACGAATGAATTAATTAACTTATGGCTGCGTTGGGTCTTCTTTGCTGCACGCGGGCTTTCTCTAGTTGCGGCGAGCGGGGGCTGCTCTTTGTTTCAGTGCGCAGGCTTCTCATTGTGGTGGCTTCTCTTGTTGCGGAGCACGGGCTCTAGGCACGCAGGCTTCAGTAGTTGTGGCACACGGGCTCAGTAGCTGTGGCTCACGGGCTCTAGAGCGCAGGTTCAGTAGCTGTGGCACACAGGTTTAGTTGCTCGGCGGCATGTGGGATCTTCCTGGACCAGGGATCGAACTCGTGTCCCCTGCATTGGCAGGCGGATTCTTAACCACTGCGTCACCAGGGAAGCCCTCACAGAGCTTTTTGACATATCTTATTCTTATCATTTCTATAAGAAATAGGTATTATCAACTCCATTTTAAAAGTTGGAAAACTGAGAGAGATGCTATGTAAATTGCTAAAAATCATAAGGCAGTCAATGTTAGATCTGGAAATGAAGCAAAGAGTTTTCATTATGAGCTGCCTTACTTTTTCTCCCAGGCCACGCTGCCTCTCCAACACAGAACTTTATCACCCTCACTTACCTGAAACCCACTCCATGCCCTTCCCTACCCTGCTTCTCCTTCCAAGAAGTCCCTCTCTTCCTTTCTTTTCCTTCATCATTCCTGTGATGGACTGAATGTCCTCACCCTGCTGAGGGCTTCAGTGTACAACGGTCTCTCAGATTACCAGTGTTTATTGTTTCGCTAATTCACTTAGCCATTACCTTCCTCCTTCTCTCACTCATCAAATATTTAAAGAGTATCAACTCTAGGCAATTCTCTGTGCTGAGGATGGATCGCAAGGATGAAAAGGAGTCAGACCTTATGACCGAGGAGCTCACAATTTAGGACACATGTTCTTAGCAGGGCAATGGCACACCTGCGGGGCTGAAATTGGTTCTTGGGGGCCAAAAAATTAGTACAGTTCTCTGTGGCCCTCCAAAACTCAACTCTATTTGACAAAATCTTATTCCTTACTATTTAATTTCTCTCGTTGGGTACCAGCACTTTTGACATTGACTTCATGGAAAATACACAAAATGTATGGAAGGTCAGTGCTACAGAACTGTGGTGATTAGATGGCTGTGACTGGAGGTCTTTCTCTCAATTGACGGCACCATCTTGGAGTTGCATTTGGAGAGGCGGCCTACATGTTCATGTTGGCTAATACTACCTGCCTTGTGAATATTGTTTGTGTTTGCTCTTTGGAGCCTTTCTCTTGGAGAATTAAATGAAAATATGTTTATTGTTTAACTTTACAAAAATTAGTCCACCGGTAATTATGTCAAGTGCTGACAAGAAAAAAATTCTACAATGACAAGTGAATATCTAGCAGCTAAAGCTATTTTTGCATATTGAGTTAAAATTAGAAGTTAAATTCACTGAAAATGAGTCTAAGAAATTAATTTAATTTCCAATTGTTTTACTTTTGTTAGAAAAATAAGTCTGAATGATATTTTTAAAAAATTGATTACACTGCTATTATATATTTATATCAGTTGATTTTCCTAGGTAATTTTATATATCACAACGTATTTAAGTAAATGACATTAAAAGTCACTCAGCAAGAGTAGTTATGGCAAATGTTAATGGCTTTTAATTTTTAAAAATTCAACGTTTTATTTAGTCACCTCAATTTTGCATTGAATAATAAGTACGCCTTGTTCTTTTTAAACATACACACAGCACTAGACACTGTATATACTGTAGGTATATTTGTACACAGCAAAAACATGTGCAAATGTGTGCTGTGTACTGATATATATATGACATACCTGTAATGCCCCCTCCACTTCCTCTCCCAGAACGTTACAAACAGGAAGAAGTGGCCCTGGTTAAATACAGTGATCCTTAGGCTGAAAGGGACCCGCCCTGGGCTCCAAGGTCTTACTTGAAAACGTTGTGGCGATTTATAATTACGCACAAGGGAAGGAAGAGAAGCTGTCCTTTCAGGAAAAATCCATTGTTTGTGTCATCAAGAAAAATGACGATGGTGGGTACAAGGGACTTATGAACGTGCTCTTTCCCAGAAATTATGTTGTGTTTACCAGACATTATTCTGAGCTAAGCTCAGCAGGGGATAGGCAGGTCCTTCCAAATTATTAAAAGGCTCTGGGGATTCCCCTCCAGTGCAATGAAGGAAAGATACAAATGATAAAAACCACTTATTTTTTTTTTTGGTTTACCCCCAGTATCAAGACAAACAAAACAACAAGCTAAGTCTGAACTAATGGATCTTTCTGCTGTCATGTGTACTGTACTGAGCCATCTGGACTGAAATAAAGGGACCATTTCCAAACATGTTAAAAAAACATATGATAGATTTCATGGAAAACACACACACAAAATAAGGCACATGTACAAATATACGTGCAGCATATAAATACACGGTAAGTCTGTGGTGTTAAGCTACCGCATGCGGATGAGGCCCGTCCACAGCTCCGTCAGCACTACCCTGCTGCAGGTCAATTGTGTTTTTGTGACACCAAGCGTCATCATATGTAGCGATGTATAAAAGAACACTATGACACTGACAGTGCAGGAAGAACTCACAGCAGCCCGGGTTTTAGATCCAAGTGCCCCACTTTCCTGAGCTGGTCCATCAGTTCCTGACTCAGTGATTTGCTTCCAATGAGTTAAGCCATTCCCACCTCCAGGCCTTGGCCCTCGCAGTTCCCTCTGCCTAAAGAGCTCTCTCTGCCAGAGCAGGGCTCTCTCACTGGGGTCAGAGGTCTCTGCTCAAAATTCATGCCCTGCTGGCTCCCACTCTCAATGATTTACTCTGTTCTTTGTTTGTTTGTTTTAACTTATGATGCCTATCACCACCTGATGTCATAGTATGTGTCTGTTTGGTTATTTTTTTGTTTACTGTCCATCTCCCTCATTAGACTGTAAGCTTCATAGGACCGGGCTTTTGTGTACTACTGTACCTCTGATGCGGGGACTCAGTATTGGTTGCATGTGTCAATGAATACATGAATGAATAAGGGAGCCCACTTTGATTTTTGGTTTAAATGGAGTACAGCTTGAACGTTTCTTTTTCATTATTTTAAGCAACCTTTCCTCCTGATAGTGGTGGCAAAGCACCTGAAGGAAACAAACATCTCTTTCTCTCTGTAGTTCTTTTTCTCTCTTGTACATCCCCCCTCCTTCTCCCTCTCCCCACCTCCCATTCACTTTTCACATTACAAATGGCTGATACGGTCCAGGCCCTGTGGGAATAAATTCCAGTGTACTCCCTCCTAACCCTTCCTCCTCTCTCTGCCCCGCTTAGAATAAGTTTGTAAGGAAGTGTCCTGGGCATACAACTTTTGAAGGTACTTTCTTCACCTGGTTTCAAAGGGAGAGACACCCATCACTTAGACACGTACCACTGGGATGACCATGGGCCCCTTGCCCAGTCCTACTTACTAGGTCCTGTTGTCAGGTGTGAATTACTGTGACCTCCCAGGTCTCACCCAAGAGTGATGACAGTCTCCTCGAGGAAGGCCATGCAAAACATTTCTCCTGGAGTATATTGCTCTAATCAGTTTCAGACCTTGCCTTAGATGTCCTCGAAGCTTCCCAGGAACTATCTGAATATACATTCCCATGAGATTCTGGCCCAGGACACCAGAACGCTTTGAAATTAAACTGCCTGATGAGTTTAGACATTGCTATGTACATATTTCTGGGGCGATCTGAAAACACAATAAATTTCTATTGTGGGACAGAGGGTTGTGTTTGTCTATTACGTGAAATGGCAGAAAACGAAACACATACTGATTCTTGCAAATGTATACTTTTTTATAGTCTCTAAAGAAATGAAAGAAATCAGAGACTTGCTTTACTATTGCCATATGGAATATAGTGTGAGAAAAATTTACCAGCCTGCAGATCTACCGTTTCTGGTCTTAAATCTTACCTATGAAGTATGTTTTTCTTCTTACATATGGAAATCCCTGAACATTTAGATGGGGATTCACTTGCTTGTCGCCTGAATTATAGTTCAATGCAGAGACCCTTTTCACTGGATTAGACCATTTAAATCCCTCTAGCTATGAAAGCGTTTTTCCTTGTCATCTATATTTCTTTCGGGAAAGTGAGTAGGTCAGGAGGAGAGACACCAACCTGACTTAACTTTTGTGTCATTGACACGAGTAGTACAGCATCCGAGTAAAAGGCTGAGCTTTGAAGTTGGGCAGATGTGGAAGGGAATCTTGTGTTCTTCACCAGCTCTGTAATCAGGGAAAGTTATTGAGAGAGGTGGTACTGAAAGGCGGTTAAGGACATGAGCTTCTAGGTATGACAACTTGAATTTGAATCTTGGTTCTGCTACTTATTCTATGATCTTGGGCAATTGACTTGACCTCTCTGAACCTCAGTTTCTTCTTCTGTAAACTAATATTTACTTTTCTGAGTGGTTGTGAGGATTGAGTGAAATAAAGCATGTAAAACTCTTAGCATAGCTTCTGGCACATGGTAAGGGTACAATCAGTGTAAGCTGTTATCAGCATTAGTAATTGCATATTAGTAATTAGCATATTAATAATCAGCATATTAGTAATTGTGGTGTTAGTTAAGATCACACAACTAGTCAATGATGGAATCTAAAAATCCCTAAATGCCTTATTTCCAGTCAAGTGATTTTTGTGTGCTGTCAAAATTTGTAGCCTTGGGAGAAGATGTGGCAAGAAGTTAAATAAATGAGCGTGGAGATAAGGATGGTGAAGATCTTAGAAATGACAGTGATCGCCTGAAACACAGCTTCGTTTACAGCAGTGGTCCTCATCCTTGGTTATATATTGGAATCACCTGGGTAGTTTCAAAATACCAATGCCCGGGCTTCCCTGGTGGCGCAGTGGTTGAGAGTCCGCCTGCCAATGCAAGGGACATGGGTTCGTGTCCCGGTCCAGGAATGATCCCACATGCCGCGGAGCGGCTGAACCCGTGAGCCATGGCCGCTGAGCTTGCGCGTCCGGAACCTGTGCTCCGCACTGGGAGAGGCTGCAAGAGTGAGAGGCCCGCGTACCGCAAAAAAACAAAAACAAAAACAAAAACAAAAAACCAATGCCTGAATTTCACCACTAAAGATTCTGATTTTAATGGTTTGGAGTGCAACCTGCGTGGGATTTTTAATATATTCCCCTAGTAATTCTAATGGATAGACAGGTTGAGAACCCCCAATTTAGAAGCACCTCTTGTAGCTTGCAAATCCTAGTGACAACGGTTAAGATCAGGCTCCGATGCCTCCGTGGAGGAAGACCAGCAGAAAAGCTTCGTTCCCCGGTGCCCAACTCCTGCGGCTACAAGACCGAGAGGGCATGAACTTATTGCACCTTGCTGGGTGTCTAAAGAGGGAACACGGTAGCTGGCTACCTCCTTACTGGAAAGCAACAACCCTGTATTCTCTGTGGGTGTCTCTCCCTGCACCCGGCTGTCAAAGGCTAACTCAGAAGCAGAAAATGCACCCACATGCAGACCCACACATTTTAAAAAGCATAGTATCTTAGAGATTGCTATGGAATCTCAAAAGGCTGGTGTGTGCGCACGTGTGTGTATGCATGCATGAGTGTGTGTGTAAATGGAATCACTACAATTTCAGACTCCCTTATATTCAACCAGGCAACATAAAACAGCTAAATATTGTTATTTTATGGTTATTATGGTTACGGTTGTGGTTTTATGGTTATGTTATTCTTTCATGATCTTGAAAGAAACTTGAGATTGTTCTGAACCACCAGCCGGCGCCATGTTGCCCATCTAGCTAACGGCCTTCCATTTAAGAGGGTTGGTCAAGTCCACTTCAGGATTCGTGGCCATTATTCATCAGCACATGATCCCCCTCTACCCAGGGGTGAGTGATGGGAGTAGGGATAGCCCTGCTTGAGCAGATCTCGCAAAGCTGAGCTGATGTTTCAATGCTGGGATGTGTCCAGCTGGAGAGAAGAGACTCAGAATCATGTCCTCGAGGAGTGGAGTGGGGGAGCTGGGGTAGCAAACCCCAGGGCCAGGATTCTGGAGCAGCAGCCAAGGTGAGGAGTCCAAAATGGGTGTTGTGACACCAGGATGGCAGAGGATGAAGATTAGAGGAGCTAGAGAGGTGGAAGGGGTTTGGGAGCAATTCCGGTAAAATGCACCAAGGCGCCTTCCTTTTTAGGAAAGCAGGGGCTAGAGTGCAGTGCACAATTATAATTGTCTATGCATCTATTAGAAATTATTTGTCTTTTGAAACCCCGGATGCTTCAGCTAGCTGAAGCTGGTGAGTTTCTCAATCCACCAATCTCTTTTAAGCCACTGTGGGGTCTTGCTCATGGATGCCAGGACCTTCCAGAGTCCTTGCCAACCTTCGTTTAGTTACCACGTCTCAAGCCAACCTGCCTTTCTCCCTTCCAGGTGTATCTTCCTCTGAGGAGCCATTCCTGCCCCTGCTCTGATCAGGGCCCATGGCATGGGACTGCCGTCTCTGTTCTGCGCCCTGATCATTAGGCAGCTGTGTCCCAGCCCAAAATTCACCCCTGTGACTAGCTTAGAAAAGCTAAGTCTGTTCCTCTTTTCTCTAGGGTATTTGCATTCTTATAGGGAAGGATATTATAGGCTGAGGAATTTTAAAATGGAATTGCAGGTGCTCGTCATTTTACCAGTAACAGATGATTCAGATACTTTTGTAAGAAAAGAGGGTTTATCAGAATTTTAAAAATTCTCATGGCCACTTTCTATGCTTCTGAGACAAGAACTGTCCAAATTGAGTTCCATTTCTCCCACACGCACGTCTGCACAGAGGTCTGGGTAGGTGAGGCAGTGACGCAGGAAGAAGGAGCTACGTGTAGAATCCGAAACCTGGGTCTGAACACATGCTGGGCACCAACAGTTTGTGGTCCTGGCAATGGACCTGGCCTTCCTGAGCCCTGGGTCCTCATTTAAAAAATGAGCTCGGCCACCATAATTGAATGCCCGCTAAGTTCCAGCGAAGCTTGGGGATCGAGGACAAGCAGCAGTTACTGAGGGAGACTGTGCCCCACGACAACGCTTTTCTAGACGTGCCTACGAGAGGAGTGGAAGAAATGTATTAACTCTGCAGGGGGAGCTAGGGATGTGGTCACAGAGGAGAACTTCATGCTGGAACCAACACTGGGGACTGTGTGACATGGGGGTTAGGAGCTAGGACACTGGTGTCTTAGAGCTAGCCCGAATCCAGGCTCTGCCACTTACTGTTGGGAACGTGATCTGAAAAATGGGGATGGTAATCATATACATCCCATAGGTAAGAAGTAAGATGATACAAGTCAGAATGGTGCCTGGTACCTAGGAAATGCCAGTCTTCATCATTTGCTATTTATATATTTAATATATATATCATATATTTATAATATATATACATAATTTACTATATATATATTTTATCTATCTATGTACACTTTGGGCATGTTGCAGCTTGTGGGATCTTAATTCCCCAACCAGGGATTGAACCCGGGCCTTGGGCAGTGAAAGAGCAGAGTCCCAACCACTGGACTACCAAGGAATTCCCTATCATTTACTAGTTTTAAAAAAATTATTCATTTATTTATTTATTTTGGCTGCGCTGGGTCTTAGTTGCGGCAGGCGGGATCTTTAGTTGCGGCAGGCGGGCTTCTTAGTTGCGGCTCGCAAGCAGGATCTAGTTCTCCAACCGGGGATCAACCTGGGCCCATGGCTTTGGGAGCCCGCAGTCTTACCCACCGGACCACCAGGGAAGTCCCTCATTTACTACTGAGTAAACAATAAAGAGGAGAGAAAAGATATTGGGGCAGAGCATTCTAGATGTAACCTGAGGCAAGGCAGAAATACAAAAAGGGAATGCAGTGCTTGGGGACTAAAGGAGACGACAGGAATCGAGGACCTGGGACCCACGGGGCGAGGGTGCGGACAAGCCTGCAGAGGCAAGTGGGGGCCAGACCTGAGCAGGCCCTGCAGGGGCCCTGAGGAGGGGGTCTCTCTCGGGAGAGTGAGGGGAAGCCATTCATGGAGGGTGGGAGGGTTCTAGGAGAAAGACATCTCCCGTGGCTCCAGGGAGGTTGGGCTGAGGAAGAGAGACTGGTGACAGGGTGTGGGAAGATCAGATTGGTTAATGAGTGTACAAAAAGCACATGTGAATGTGCAAAGTGCAAGGTGAATACGGAGAGACCAAGGCGGGTCTGAGAACCTCGCTTCCTGAGATAACCTTGGGTAAGAACTATTGTTTTCCTTCACTGGATGGGGGAGGGGGAAGGGGGAGGGGGAAAGGGGAGGGGGAGGGCTGGGGTCAGCCTCCCACCTCCCTCAGCCTGCTCCCGAGCTGGTGGCAGGTGGCTGCAGGCCACGGGACGGGACGCAGAGCAGAATCATCAGAAAGGACCCCTCTGGACTCAGCCCTCCTACCCTACCGCCTGCACACAGTCTCTGAGATGCAAAACTCCCCGGAAGTAGACTAACGACGAACGCCCTAGAGGCAGCCTGAACTTGAATCTGCTTCTCTCAGTTGCTAGCTCTGTGACCCAGGCAAGTTGCTTAACCTCATCTTAACTGCCTTTGGCTTCAGTTTTCACCTCCATAAGATGGCGTTAATAATAATACCCACCGCACGGGATGGCAATGAAGATTAAGTGAGTTAGTATGTGGAAGGCACTGGAAAGGTACCTGACACACAGTAAGTGCTAAATAAGACTTTGTTCATTAAAATATGTAAAATGATAATAACTGATGGTGCGCAGCGTGGCCAAGAAAAAAAAAGATAACCCTACCTACTTCAAAATGTATCGTGAACATTCAAGTATTTGGGACAATGTCTGGCATATCGTAAGCCCTCAGTTAAGTTAGGGGCTACTGTTACTGTTCTAAGGGACGCCCCAGAGCTCAGGGGAGAGCCAGGGGGCAAGGTAAAGGTATGCAGGGGAGGATATATTCCCCGTTTCAGACAATCTACTTGAACATGGACCTGTCTTTGTTGCATTTCTACTTGAAATTTACTTTGGGTATATTTATTTGTTAATCATTTTTTGCATTTGTAGATTCTGCCCTATACAATCAGCAAGTTCTGTCTATGAAGAGATACTTAGCCCCCATTCCTTGCGGTAGGACCAGGTCTTTATCCACCTGAAGCTGTTTGAATCCCCTACCGCTCTGAGGCAGAAGGATGGAATCATGAACTCCTCTCACCCTAAAGGTTCTTTTCCTGAAAGGGATGTGACAGGTTGGATTTCCTTCACTGTCTCACACAACGCCCCACACCCCTCATCGCATTCATCTCAATGGTATTGTAAGATACATGCGGGATCCCTTCTCAGTTTCCTGGGTTTGAAGAGAGAAGAGCCATAGGGACGGAGCCTCAAGGAGAAGAGAAGTTGATCATTTCGCAAAAGAACAGCGAGGAAACCAGGCTAATGGAAAGCTCGAGGTATTGGGACACTATGGCCATACAAGGGCTTTGTGCCCCTGCCCTCTTCCACAAAGAACAGCGTGGCCACGTGCAAGAGGGCTGGTTTCCTCAGGGAAAGCCCAACTGTGGTCCCAGCTCGATCTCTTGAGCTACAGGGTCTGGGGCTATCTACTTAACCTCTCTAGCTTTTTCTCATCTGGAAAATAACAACAACAGCAATAATATGTCATGAGCAGTTATAAGGATTCTTTCTTTCTGTTTCCCAGACATGCCAAGCTTCTTCTCACCTCGGGGCCTTTGCACGTGCCGTTCCCTTGGCAGAGGGCTCTCCCACCAGACTCGTGGGGCGAGTTTCTTTTCCTCATTCAGGCCTCAGAGCAAAATTCCTCTCCTCAAAGAGGTCTTTTCTGACCCCCCTATCAAGAATGGCCATCCCTGGACACTTATCACACAGCTTCATTTTATTGTTTACATAACACTTATCACTACTTGAAATGATCTCTCCTTGTTTGTTTACTTGGTTATTGTCTGTTTCCCCTGACTAGGATGTAAGTTTCACAAGTACGTGTTCCCTGCTGTATACACCATGCTTGGCACATTCAGTGAATGAATAATGTATTAAAAGCACTTGTACTTTCACTTAAAACTCAATGATATTAGTATCATTATTATTATCATTAATTTCATTCCCAGAAAAGGATGTCAGTTTGAGTGTTCCTTTGTTTTATTTCTAAAACTCCAGAATTCTCTAGGCTTTGATCATAGACAATAACTTCAAACTCTGTCCTGTTCAAGTCTCATGAAAACCTATCTTTGGTGAAAAACACCTAAAGAGACAAACCATTCCTTCATTTTTCTAAACATTCCAGATGCTACACCATTAGAAAAACTAGAAACTTTCCCTTTTCAAAGAGCGGCTTAAACTAAGGCTTTCACTGAGGGATGCTATGAGAAACCACCTTAAGAGTAAACAGTATTAGGTAGACGGTACATTACAGTCCCAGGAGCAACTATGAGAAACTCTAGTGTGAGAAATTCCTTTCAAAGTTCATCCCTTAGCAAATATTCCCTTCCTTTGGGGAGCTAGTATGTATTTTTGTCTTCACAAGTTGGGTAACAGGTTGCTTGCCTTTTCACTTTAGCTGCCAGGAAGCTCAGGGCCAAATATTTAACTCATATATAGAAGCTACATAAGCTTTAACGCTCTGCATATTTGCATCTCTCTTTTCCTTCATCTTTACCTCACACTCTATATTCATCTTCACTATGATTAATCTCTGGGAAGATTAAAAAATTGGCTTAGAAAAGGGCAGGTACCCATGGAAGCTGGATAGTCAAAACCGCAGCCTAATCTTATCGCAGAGACAACCTGGGCAGGACACTGCTACCATGGTCTCAGGACTCATGTAGAGTCCTTAGGGGAAGCATCCACTTGGACAAGACCAGTCACATGTGCAGAGCAAAGCAAGTATCTGACCTCCTAGGCGTCTGCACGAGAGACGGCCCTGCCTGCCACCCAGGCCCATGCCATAGGGAATTCCTCAAACAGGAAAAGGGTTCAGATATTAGACACCCCCATAAATAACTGTTCATTAGAGTTTATTTTTATTTGAGGGATTCTTTTTTTTTTCTTATCTACCTCAAAGCCTTTGTGGAATGAAGGGGGGTGGGAGGAAATCAGTAACTACATATAACAGATGTGAACTGCTCCATGTCACAAAGTGAAAGAAACCTTTCATTTCCTTACTTTTCTAAACGAAAACTTGCTCTGGGCTCTATTCTCCAACAGGGGTGAGAAGTCCAGTGTGTTACTTGCGGCTCCTTCCTCATTCCCTGGACCATGAGAGCCCCGTAGCTGCAATTTTCGGAACAATTGGACGGGCAGGATCCATCCTCTGGCGAGCTCTCCCTGTGGTTGCCGTGAAGATGCCCACTGCCAGATGCTGGGGCCCATTCCGGGGTGGGCAGTTCCCCTGGTAGCACCCATTCCGCCTGGGCCAGGCTCACGTGCTGCATTTGCTGCTGGCTGGGCCACTCTGAGGTGAAGGTGGAAGGCTCACGTACCTTTTGATGGGTAGAATCACTTCCGGGTGGGAGGAGGTCAGGCTGTGCACGGGATTCCCCGCCGTACAGGCACATGGAGACCAGAACACAGTGTTGAACCTCACTTGTGATTCTTCTCTCCCCAGCCCTTCTCCATCCCAGACCCAATGTTTGCGTGTTTATCCACTTTACACCCAACAGAGAGGTACACGCTACACATCCTCTTCGGCCTCGTCTCAGCGGGGATATGAGGGACATGCTGAGTGTGGGTCCCTGGGGGCATTGTTCTCTCCAACGCGGGGGAGGGACTGACATTCTATATTTTTAATCATAACAGGAGACTGCTTTGACCTTACGGCCAGCAAATCCCCAGGATGATACTGGGCTACCAGGCGAAGTTTCCGGGGTAGCAGTGTTGGACCCGCCCCGTTTCAGACAAGAACAAGACAAGGTGTATCGAAGACAGTTCCTCTCCCAGCGGCATTAAGTAGTATTCCCTCCCCCTGCCCAGGGCATCCAGGATTTAAAAGGCTCACGTCGCTGTCTGAACACCAGAGGGCGCCATTAGCCTGGTTTCTGGAGGCGCCGCTGCTCTGATCAGAGTGAGAACGTGTCAGGTGCGACACAGCGAAATAAAACCTAATATTTTAGATCCATTTTAGAGCGAGTAGGTGGCTCATTGCTGTGAATTAAGGTCACCAACAGTAAAATAGGTCAGAATTTCCTTGATTCCTTTCTGCCCGATCTCAAGATAAGTAACTAGGAGGCTGATTTAAATGGTTTCCAAGGAAGGGATAACTCCAGGCATAAGGGCAAATAATAATGATTCTGGGCACGAGAAGCACGTAACGTTCTATGGAGGTTGAGGAAGGCTTTAGATAATTTCAGGAAGAAACTTTTATGGGATTTTCCACTTCATTCATCTCGAAACCAAGCAGAAGATCCTTTTCCGAGCTCTGAAGAACCACTGCTCCTGTCAGGCGACCCCGAGTCCAGTGCTGTTTCCAGAACCTCCGTTTCCAAGTAAGTCACGGTAGGGATCTATAGCAGCCATCAGGGCTCTTCCATTGGGAGGTTTTTGGAATCTGCCTGACCCAGAGTAGGCTTATGCAGGGAGCACTTGTTAAGCAAGTGAAAACTACGAAGATCTCAGGGGCGTGTGATCAAAGCTTTTGGTCCACAAGTTTTTTTGTTGTGTGTAAGTAGATTACATTTATAAATGAGTCTCACGGGGCCATAAAAGCTGGTCTCAGCAGGGCATTCACTTGGAAACACTGGTAGCAGTTATGGTTTTGAAAAATAACGAAAACATATTTTAAAAATCCGTAATTCAGACTCTCTGTTCATTCATTCACCATCCAGTTAATTACTTTTTAAACACTGGCTGTTTTCTGCTGTGTCCCATAGATGCCCCACTGGGAGATGAACTAGGTGTGGCCATTTGCCCTGGACTCTTCATTGTCTTGTGGAGGATAAATATATGTGAAAGGAAATCGCTGTACAGAAGAGTAAGGACTGGAACGTAAACAGTGCTCCTGGACATGGGAAGAGAACAACTCAGTCTGGAGGGTGAAAGACACCTTTGTCCTTCAATCGTGCACTCATTCATTCTACACACGTTCATTATGTGGCGTCCAGGTGGCGGGTACTGTGAGGCAGTGAACACACCTAACAGCAGGTGAGTGCACAGGGATCCATTACAAGGTCGGAACAGCCTGGAGAAGTTGGGGTCCTATAAGCTCTCAAAACTAACCAGCCAAGACTCCTGTGCAGGACAAGTCCCTCACTGAGGAGAAACTTCTGGGAGACTACTCCTGCCCACATGGAGCTGACCTGAAAGAGAGGTGTTTCTTTTTCTCTTTTTGACCATATTCATAGTAGCAAATGGGTCATAGGTCTCTAGAAGAGGCTCAGAAACATTTTTTCCTCCTAAGGGGGACTGACTCATGGAGATACTGAGGAAAGAGGAAATGGATCCAGAAAAGTCAAGGTTCAGAAATCCAGCTTGAACAAGCTTAACCTGAAATTGGGATCTGTCAGAATGACTGACACTTGGTATGGCTTGTAGAAGCAAAAGAACATCTGACCATGCTGGCCTTGGGATTAGGTCTGGGGACCTCAGTGGTCGGAAGCAACTTTTGCATTAGTCAAAACTCTTTTGATTGCAAGCAACACAGACCTGACCGAAACTAGCTTCGGCCAAAGAGGGCAGGGGTGAATCACAGATGGGTGGCACTAGAGACTCCTTGCCCTCAAGACTTTCTCTCCTCCTCTCACTTTTGCCTTTCTGGGATGTGGGTTCCATTCTCTCCTCCAGAGTGCTAGTTTTCTCCGAGGGTCTAGGACCAAAGTTGCTGGCAGTACTTTGCTGACATCTTTTCAACTTTGCCTATTTAGTGAAAAGGGGTCATCTTCCCCAACTCCATTTAGAGGAATCTTGGTGTAGGTCCTGATTGGCCCAGCACCCATCTTTCTTCACCCTCAGACAAATCACAGAGGCGCGGGGCAGGTAGAGTACCATGGCTGGCCCAACCTCAGTCCTACCACCCCTCCCTATGTCTGGGATGAGTGTGGGGAAAAACAGAGTTCCCAAAAGAATGAAGCCTTATTACCAGAAGAAAGGGTAAAGGGCACTGGGCAAAAAAAACAGAAAACTGCTACTAGAAGAATAGATTGGGGAGGCAATTTACAAAATTTACAGAGTTTTATTAAGTGTCAGACACATGCATTATATCTCACGTACGTTAACATCTGTATTTGAACGCCAAATTTATTTTATTAAGAATTTCTCCCCCAAAGCTTTCATGTGAGCTATAGTCGGTCCTATAGGAAGAAAAACAACAATAAAGACTTTAATGGGGAAATGTATTTACAAATATGTTTTTTTGTTTTGTTTTTTATAAATTCATTTGTTTAGTTTTGGCTGCGTTGGGTCTTCGTTGCTGCGCACAGGCTTTCTCTAGTTGCAGCGAGCAGGGGCTACTCTTCGTTGTGGTGCGCGGTCTTCTTATTGCGGTGGCTTCTCTTGTTGCAGAGTGTGGGCTCTAGGTGCACAGGCTCAGTAGTTGTGGCTCATGGGCTCTAGAGCACAGGCTCAGTAGTTGTGGCGTGTGGGCTTAGTTGCTCTGCCGCATGTGGGATCTTCCTGGACCAGGGCTCGAACCCATGTCCCCTGCATTGGCAGGCGGATTCTTCACCACTGCACCACCAGGGAAGCCCACAAATATACATTTTTAAAACATAGTCCGATGAGAAGGAATTTAACTTGTAACTTTTTATTACTACTGGTCTGTTCAGCAAGAGAACTTGCTTATTATTTCTTCAGTCTGTCACTTCGGAGCATCTCTTAATTTGCAGGGGAAAGTCACGTGGACAGTCCTCAGATATGTAAATGTGAGTGCTCATAGGCGTTGGGTAGAGGGGTAGGTGTAAGTGGATTTTTTGTGGCCAAGCAAAGATGCTTTCCCCAATACTCCTTAATTAGAAGATCTGGTGATTTGGGAGGAGGATGGGAAATGTACAAGAGTTAAAGGAATTTCCTAGGAGAAAAAATCAAGACTCAGCCCTTCCTTTCTGATTAGAATCTTTCTGATGGACTGAGATGGTCTCAGCTAAAGTCTATGGCAGAAAGGATCCCAAAGACCCTTGAAGAGAATGCACAGGAGGGCAAGGGGGAGGGTCAGTGTATATTTGGGTCTGGGAGTCACTCTTAACTCTGCCAGCCTATTAGAAAGGCAGAGTTGAGAACAATGCCAGAGCACAAACGTAAAAGCTTCAACCAGAGAACCCAAATGTGGAGCATCCTTGGTTGAGAGTAAAATTCAGAAGGGAGAGGGGAAGACTGGCTCCTTTGGACTCAGGAAGTCTCTGAGGTTCTCGGACCATTTAGCTGGAGGTGGAAAGAAGGTAAGAGGGGAGAACAAGAGAAACTGGTGTTCTGTTAACCGCAAGTGATTACTTGAATATTGAAAAGAGATGAGACCTTATTTGGACATCAGTCAGTTCATACTAGAAACTATGAAATGGTAAAATTATAAAAAACAGATTTATAGTCCACCACAGATTTAGAGCATGGACTTTTAAAACAATTATTTTTCAGAAATAAGATTTCCAATATGGAACCTAAGTTACTGCCTTTAGGGATCTTAATGCCATTTTATCCTAACACAACTACTGTGAAAACACTATTAACTGTTGGGTTCTCTCCTTAGGGACCACATGTAATTAAACAGAATAAACTCTGAACCAAGTCTCCTAATGCTTCCTCTAAAATATGTAGTGAAGACAAATCAAGAATAGAAGCAGAGAAACTGGATTATCTATCCTGGAATTCTGCTCAGGTTATGTGTGCCTGTGTACATCGTCCTGTCCAGTTCTTCCTTTTTGCCTTGAAGCAAACAGTCCAGCCAAACGTTGAAATGTACACCCAACTAATTTAGCTAAAGGCTCATAGACTCAGCTGAAGCTGTGGAGTTACGGAGTTTTCCTTTAGCCAAGGGGAAGTTACCCATTTGCTTCGCACTGAACTTCCCGTTGGAGATTAGGCTGGGCTGGCAATGCCCTGGCTTCTCTGTAACAGCAACAATAGCAACAAAACGATACATTGAAGAGTCTTGGAAGTCTGAGCACATAGCTCCTCGCACAGAAAATTCCTTCAACATGGTTTGTACAAACTCTAACCGTTGCATGTTTTAAAAATCAGTTTCTGAGTCAAGAAAGTTCATTAGAGATCCATAATAGTGAGAAGAGGGACAATGCTGTTAGAAACAATTTTTACAAAATTGGTACTATTTCTGCATTTAAAGATTACATATTTCAGATTACATATTTCTTGGGTAAGGATGCCTTACCCAAGAATTTAACCCGATTAAAAAAAAATTAAGGTGTACATTTCAACATGTTCGCAGGCTTTTATATATAATGGGTGGAGGTACTTTTGCAAAGCATTGTAATGGGTCTTGTGTCTTTTGAGCACCTGTGAGGGAGGAAATAGGAGTTGATTTGATTTATATAATAAAGAAGTGGGATTTTGAGATTCCCAGGACAATCTACAAAAGAAAGGGGTGTGTGTGTGTGTGTGTGAGGAAACAGGGCAGCAGCCAGGGGAATGGAGAGGAGAGAGGACCCGTGAGAAGGTCTCAGAGGTGAGCTCCAGTGGGGACTGTTTAAGGACAAAGACCTCTAAAGTTGCCTTATCAGTCATCTTCCTGGCTGTGTGGCAGCGTAACTTCTCTACACTTTTGGTGTAGCATGCCTGCCATACGTGGCATCCTGTGTGCTGTGGAGAACCAGAGGTCAAATGTTGATAACCACATTGAAAGCAAGATGGCGAGAAGAGACAGAGAAGGTGAGAATTCAGCATGAAAAAGATCCTGAAATAAGAAGAAACTGGGAAAACCTACTCCTCCAAGATTCTCCAGAAATATTGGGAGCAGGAAAATGCTGGTTTTCCCAGCATTTATGTGAGATGCAGGTTCCAGACATTTTTAAGGTGAATTATTAAAGACAGGATGCTCCCACAAGGCAGCAAGGTTTGCCGGCACCCAAGTGGTTGGCTCTTCAGTCATATGGCCATCCCTCGGGCTCTCTGCTAGGGATTTCTCACAGGTTTCTTCATTAATTTCCTTAGAGACATTCAACTATCTGGTTCTAAAGCATGTTAGTGTACCCAGAGGATACCTCGCATGGATTGAGTTTTCCTAAATGAATGAATTTCAGAAACAGTGATTTGATGGGAGCCAGGCAGAGAGCCCTGAACAGCCAGGTTAAGTTTGCTGCCTATGTATTTGAGTTTTATTAAAGAGAGTCTCGAATGAAATAATCACTTTGGACAGTTGCTGCAAAGATCTCTTTCAGTTTTCATGTGGGGGAGAATGGCAGCTTGAATTAATTGGACTCAGTTATTGGTTTTCTTTCATCTGCAGCCACGTAAGAAAGATAACCCCAGGACTGTGGTAATTGTAGAGTCACTGGAACGATTTGTTAAAGGTAAACCTAGCTGGTGGAGTACTAGGGATTCTGTAAACATTTTGTCAGTTTGCACATTTTGCAGACAACCTTTAAAGAAACATCTGCTTGTCTAATTGGCTTCCTTGGGTTAGCTCTGTCCTAGGAGACACTGACTCCAGCTTTTAATCCTCTTTGAATTCAAGCTGATGCCTCTAATATTTTCTTCAGCCATCAATCATGTGGCCAGTGCAACCTGTCCCACTGGAAACTTGGAGGCTATGGTTAGGGCTGGTTCTGGATGATTTTTTCTGTAGAATGGCTGCCATGAGCAGCCCCTCCCCTACCCCCAGTAACCCCCTCCCCCCACCCCCATCCCCTGACTCCTCTGTTCTCCTGTTCTTTTGCCTGGAATGAATGACATCGTTGAAGTAGGCGAGCACCCAGGCAAAGGAATTAGTAGAAAAGGCCATTTATTCCAAAGAAATAGCTGTATACCTCGCTATAAAGTGTTAGAGAATACTTTCTTAAAAGGAGTATTTTAAAAAATGTTAACCACATCCCTTAGAATTTTACACGGACAACCCACAACACACACAGTACGCACACACACCTCAAACAAAAGTTTTCCAGGAGAATATTTGTACTATGCACAAGACATACTGATATTTTCTATTCTATTCTATTCTATTCTATTCTATTCTATTCTATTCTGTTCTATTCTATTATTTTTTTAGCATCTTTATTGGAGTATAATTGCTTTACAATGGTGTGTTAGTTTCTGCTTTATAACAAAGTGAATGAGCTATACATATACATATATCCCCATATCTCTTTCCTCTTGCGACTCCCTCCCACCCTCCCTACCCCACCCCTCTAGGTGGTCACAAAGCACTGAGCTGATCTCCCTGTGCTATGTGGCTGCTTCCCACTAGCTATCTATTTTATATTTGGTAGTGTATATGTGTCCATGCCACGCTCTCACTTCATCCCAGCTTACCCTTCCCGCTCCCCATGTCCTCAAGTCCAAGCTCTACATCTGTGTCTTTATTCCTGTTTTGTCCCTAAGTCCTTCATGACCATATTTTTTTTTTAGATTCCATATATATGTATTAGCATACGGTATTTCTTTTTCTCTTTCTGATTTACTTCACTCTGTATGACAGACTAGGTCCATCCACCTCACTACAAATAACTCAATTTCGTTTCTTTATATGGCTGAGTAACATTCCATTGTATATATGTGCCACATCTTCTTTATCAATTCATCTGTCTATGGACACTTAGGTTGCTTCCATGTCCTGGCTATTGTAAATAGAGCTGCAGTGAACATTGTCATACATGACTCTTTTTGAATTATGGTTTTCTCAGGGTATATACCCAGTAGTGGGATTGCTGGGTCATATGGTAATTCTATTTTTAGGTATTAAAGGAACCTCCATACAGTTCTCCATAGTGGCTGTATCAATTTACATTCCCATCAACAATTCAAGAGGGTTCCCTTTTCTCCACACCCTCTCCAGCATTTTTTGTAGATTTTTTGATGATGGCCATTCTGACTGGTGTGAGGTGACACCTCATTGTAGTTCTGATCTGCATTTCTCCAATGATTAGTGATGTTGAGCATCCTTTCATCTGTTTGTTGGCAATCTGTATATCTTCTTTGGAGAAATGTCTATTTAGGTCTTTTGCCCATTTTTGGATTGGATTGTTTGTTGTTTTGATATTGAGCTGCATGAGCTGCTTGTAAATTTTGGAGATTAATCCTTTGTCAGTTGCTTCAGTTGCAAATATTTTCTCCCATTCTGCGGGGTTGTCTTTTCATCTTGTTTATGGTTTCCTTTGCTGTGCAAAAGCTTTTAAGTTTCATTAGCTCCCAGTTATTTATTATTGTTTTTATTTCCATTTCTCTAGGAGGTGGATGAAAAAGGATCTTGCTGTGATTTATGTCATAGAGTGTTCTGCCTATGTTTTCCTCTAAGAGTTTGATAGTGTCTGCCCTTACATTTAGGTCTTTAATCCATTTTGAGTTTATTTTGGTGTATGGTGTTAGGGAGTGTTCTAATTTCATTCTTTTACATGTAGGTGTCCAGTTTTCCCAGCACCACTTATTAAAGAGGCTGTCTTTGCTCCACTGCATATTCTTGCCTCCTTTATCAAAGATAAGGTGACCATATGTGCGTGGGTTTAACTCTGGGATTTCTATCCTTTTCCATTGATCTATATTTCTGTTTCTGTGCCAGTACCATACTGTCTTGATTACTGTAGCTTTGTAGTATAGTCTGAAGTCAGGGAGCCTGATTCCTCCAGCTCCATTTTTCTTTCTCAGCATTGCTTTGGCTATTCGGGGTCTTTTGTGTTTCCATACAAATTGTGAAATTTTTTGTTCTAGCTCTGTGAAAAATGCCATTGGTAGTTTGATAGGGATTGTGTTGAATCTGTAGATTGCTTTGGGCAGTATAGTCATTTTCACGATGTTGATTCTTCCAATCCAAGAACATGGTATATCTCTCCGTTTGTTTGTATCATCTTTAATTTCTTTCATCGGTGTCTTATAGTTTTCTGCATATAGGTCTTTGTCTCCTTAGGTAGGTTTATTCCTAGGTATTTTATTCTTTTTGTTACAGTGGTAAATGGGAGTGTTTCCTTAATTTCTCTTTCAGATTTTTCATCATTACTGTATAGGAATGCAAGAGATTTCTGGGCATTAATTTTGTATCCTGCTGCTTTACCAAATTCATTGATTAGCTCTAGTAGTTTTCTGGTAACATCTTTAGGATTCTGTATGGATAGTGTCATGTCATCTGCAAACAGTGACAGCTTTACTTCTTCTTTTCCAATTTGGATTCCTTTTATTTCTTTTTCTTCTCTGATTGCTGTGGCTAAAACTTCCAAAATTATGTTGAATAATAGTGGTGAGAGTGGACAACCTTGTCTTGTTCCTGATCTTAGAGGAAATGGTTTCAGTTTTCACCATTGAGAATGATGTTGGCTGTGGGTTTCTCATATATGGCCTTTATTATATTGAGGTAGGTTCCCTCTATGACTACTTTCTGGAGGGTTTTTTATCATAAATGGGTGTTGAATTTTGTTGAAAGCTTTTTCTGAATCTATTGAGATGATCATATGGTTTTTCTCCTTCAATTTGTTAATATGGTGTATCACATTGATTGATTTGCATATATTGAAGAATCCTTGCATTCCTGGGATAAACCCCAGTGATCATGGTGTATGATCCTTTTAATGTGCTGTTGGATTCTGTTTGCTAGTACTTTGTTGAGGATTTTTGCATCTGTGTTCATTAGTGACATTGGCCTGTAGTTTTCTTTCTTTGTGACATCTTTGTCTGGTTTTGGTGTCAGGGTGATGGTGGCCTCATAGAATGAGTTTGGGAGTGTTCCTCTCTCTGCTTTATTTTGGAAGAGTTTGAGAAGGTTAGGTGTTATCTCTTCTCTAAATGTTTGATAGATTCGCCTGTGAAGCCATCTGGTCCTGGGCTTTTGTTTGTTAGAAGATTTTTCATCACAGTCTCAATTTCAGTACTTGTGATTGGTCTGTTTATATTTTCTATTTCTTCCTGGTTCAGTCTTGGAAGGTTATACTTTTCTAAGAACTTGTCCGTTTCTTTCAGGTTGCCCATTTTATTGGCGTAGAGTTGCTTGTAGTTATCTCTCATGATCCTTTGTATTTCTGAAGTGTCAGTTGTTACTTCTCCTTTTCCATTTCTAATTCTACTGATTTGAGTCTTCTCCCCTTATTTCTTGATGAGTCTGGCTAATGGTTTATCAATTTTGTTTATCTTCTCAAAGAACCAGCTTTTAGTTTTATTGATCTTTGCTCTTTTTTCCCTCGTTTCTTTTTCATTTACTTCTGATCTGATCTTTATGTTTTCTTTCCTTCTGCTAACTTTGGGTTATTTTTTGTTCTTCTTTCTCTAATTGCTTTAGGTGTAAGGTTAGGTTGTTTATTTGAGATGTTTCTTGTTTCTTGAGGTAGGCTTGTATTGCCATAAACTTCCCTCTTAGAACTGCTTTTGCTGCATCCTATAGGTTTTGGATCATTGTATTTTCATTGTAATTTGTCTCTAGGTATTTTTTTATTTCTTCTTTGATTTCTTCATTGATCTCTTGGTTATTTAGTAGTGTATTGTTTTAGCCTCCATGTGTTTGTATTGTTTACAGATTTTTTCCTTAATTGATATTTAGTCTCATAGCACTGTGGTCAGAAAAGATACTTGATACAATTTCAATTTTCTTAAATTTACCAAGGCTTGATTTGTGACCCAAGATATGATCTATCCTGGAGAATGTTCCGTGAGCACTTGAGAAGATAATGTATTCTGTTGTTTTTGGATGGAATGTCCTATAAATATCAATTAAGTCCATCTTGTTTAATGTATCAGTTAAAGCTTGTGTTTCCTTATTTATTTTCATTTTGGATGATCCATTCATTGGTGAAAGTGGGGTGTTAAAGTCCCCTACTCTGATTGTGTTACTGTCAATTTCCCCTTTTATGGCTGTTACCATTTGCCTTATGTATTGAGGTGCTCCTATGTTGAGTGCATAAATATTTACAATTGTTGTATCTTCTTCTTGGCTTGATCCCTTGATCATTATGTAGTGTCCTTCTTTGTCTCATGTAATACTCTTTATTTTAAAGTCTATTTTGTCTGATATGAGAATTGCTCCTCCAGCTTTCTTTTTATTTCCATTTGCATGGAATATCTTTTTCCATCCCCTCACTTTCAGTCTGTATGTGACCCTAGGTCTGAAGTGGGCCTCTTGTAGACAGCATATATGTGGGTCTTGTTTTTGTGTCCATTGAGCCAGTCTAAGTCTTTGGTTGGAGCATTTAATCCATTTACATTTAAGGTAATTGTCGATATGTTATGTTCCTTTTACCATTTTCTTAATTGTTTTGGGTTTGTTATTGTAGGTCTTTTCCTTCTCTTGTGTTTCCTGCCTAGAGAAGTTCTGTTAGCATTTGTTGTAAAGCTGGTTTGGTGGTGCTGAATTCTCTTAGCTTTTGCTTGTCTGTAAAAGTTTTAATTTCTCCGTCGTATCTCAGTGAGATCCTTGCTGGGTAGAGTAATCTTTGTTGTAGGTTTTTCCCTTTCATCATTTTAAATATGTCCTGCTACTCCATTCTGGCTTGCAGAGTTTCTGCTGAAAGATCAGCTGTTAACCTTATGGGGATTCCCTTGTATGTTATTTGTTGTTTTTCCCTTGCTGCTTTTAATATTTTTTCTTTGTATTTAATTTTTGGTAGTTTGATTAATATGTGTTGGCATGTTTCTCCTTGGATTTATCCTGTATGGAACTCTCTGTGCTTCCTGGACTTGATTAGCTATTTCCTTTCCCGTATTAGGGAAGTTTTCTACTATAATCTCTTCAAATATTTTCTCCGTCCCTTTCTTTTTCTCTTCTTCTTCTGGGACCCCTATAATTTGAGTGTTTGTGCATTTAATGTTGTCCCAGAGCTCTTGAAAGTGTCCTCAATTCTGTACATTCTTTTTCTTTATTCTGCTCTGCAGTAGTTATTTCCACAGTTTTTTTTTTTTTTTCAGTACACGGGCCCCTCACTGTTGTGGCCTCTTCTGTTGTGGAGCACAGGCTCTGGATGCACAGGCTCAGCAGCCATGGCTCATGGGCCCAGCTGCTCCACGGCATGTGGGATCTTCCCGAATTGGGGCATGAACCCGTGTCCCCTGCATTGGCAGGTGGACTCTCAACCATTGCGCCACCAGGGAAGCCCTACTTCCATTATTTTATCTTCCAGGTCACTTATCTGTTCTTCTGCCTCAGTTATTCTGCTATCAATTCCTTCTAGAGAATTTGTAATTTCATTTATTGTGTTGTTCATCATTGTTTGTGTGCTCTTTAGTTCTTCTATGTCCTTGTTAAACATTTCTTATATTTTCTCCATTCTATTTCCAAGATTTTGGATCATCTTTACTATCATTACTCTGAATTCTTTTCAGGTAGACTGCCTATTTCCTGTTTATTTGTTTGGTCTGGTGAGTTTTTGCCTTGCTACTTCATCTGCTGTGTGTTTCTCTGTATTCTCATTTTGCTTAACTTACTGTGTTTGGGGTCTCCTTTTCGCAGGCTGCAGGTTCATAATTCCTATTGTTTTTGGTGTCTGCCCCCAGTGGCTAAGGTTAGTTCAATGGGTTGTGTATGTTTCCTGGTGGAGGGGACTGGTGCCTGTGTTCTGGTGGATGAGGCTGGATCTTGTCTTTCTGGTGTATAGGACCATGTCCAGTGATGTGTTTTGGGGTGTCTGTGACCTATTATGATATTAGGCAGCCTCTCTGCTAATGGGTGGGGTTGTGTTCCTGTCTTGTTAGTTGTTTGGCATAGGGTGTCAGCACTGTAGTTTTCTGGTCGTTGAGTGGAGCTGGGTCTTAATGTTGAGATGGAGATCTCTGGGAGAGTTTTTGCATTTTGATATTCCATGGAGCCGGGAGGTCTTTGGTGGGCCAATATCCTGAACCCAGCTTTCCCACCTCAGAGGCACAGGCTTGACACCCGGCCAGAGCACCAAGACCTTGTCAGCCACACAGCTCAAAATATAAGGGAGAGAAAAAAAAGAAAGAATAAAATATAGTTATTAAAATAAAAATTATTATAGATAAAACAAATTAAAAATAATAAAAAATGGAAAAAAAGAAAAAAACAGAAAGAAAGGAAGAAGAGGCAAACAAACCAAAAAACAAATCCACCAATGATAACAAGTGCTAAAAACTATAGTAAAAGAAAAAAAATGGACAGAGAGAACCCTAGGACCTAGAAATGGTAAAAACAAAGTTATAATGACAAAATCACACAAAGAAGCAAACACATACACACTCACAAAAAGAGAAAAAGGAAAAAAATACATATATCTTTTGGGAAGTCTGAGGTCTTCTGCCTGTGTTCAGTAGGTGTTCTGTAGGAGTTGTTCCACATGTAGATGTATTTCTGATGTATTTGTGGGGAGGAAGGTGATCTCCATATCTTACTCCTCCACCATCTTGAACGTCATTCTATTCTATTCTTCTATTCAATTCTATTCCATTCCACTCTGTTCTTTCAATTAAAAAGAGCTGCTGGCCATTACTCATTACTCTGATGTGATAGACCGCTAACGTGTTACAACTGCAGTTTGTAAAATACTGTAATCTAGAGCATTTGGCATTGGGTCACAATATGAAAATTGTCCATTTGTTTTTAATTCAGCATGTCTGGAAAGTGATTAAAAGGCATTAATAAAAATCTCTGCTCCCTGATCAGTCCACTTTCTGATCTAACGAATCATCCTTTAAAAATCACTCTGAACTTCATGAAGGGACATCCCCCTTTCTCTTACCTGGCTGAACGGGAGTCAAGAGGACCAGCTCTTCTCCGAGCTCTGCCACTAACTGTGAGACCCTGCACAGGACCCACCTCAGCCTCTTTTCTCTAGTCTGTAAAATAATAATATTATTAACAGTTAAGATGTTTCTAGTGACTATGTGCTAGTCACCATTCTAAGTGTTTTATGTGCACGAATTCATTGACTCCTCACTGTAAATCTGTGAGTGAGATGCTGTGTTTGCTGCGACGTTATAGCTGTGGAAGTCAAGCCCAGGAGAGGTTTTGCTAAGGTCTATGTGCTGAGGCTGTAGACCTGCAACGGGAGAGCCAGGATTTGTGCCTGGGCAGCCTGTACCATTATTTTACACCACCTAGTTGGGGCTCATTAAAATAGGTGATCTCCCAGGTCTTCCTCGAATCTGACTTTCTGTATTTCTCCTTGTCATGGTGGTTGGGAGTTTCTCAAAGATTCAAATTAACCTCCTTGTAGCTTTTTGGAAAAGGTCTGTGATATATGGCCCTAGAGCATTATTACTTCTATAAGATAAACCCCAACCAATGTTTCTTATTCTAGGAAGAGGTGTCTGTGTGTGTGTGTGTGTGTGTGTGTGTGTGTGTGCACGCATAGGTGGTCAGGGAACATGGAAGGCAGGGAAGCTGGTAAAGTCACCCAAGCAGGTTTCTTGCTTCACCCTTCACATCCACACCCCTGATGTCCACATCAGGGGCTTGGTAGAAGCAGGCATCATGAAACTGTAACTCTTACTGGTAAGAGCAGATGTAGAGAGGACATAGGGAGGCCTGCCTTCCTGATGGGGCCTGTGCCTGTGCAGGAAGTAGGAGGTTAGGAAACACAGGCAGTGTCTGAAGGATCCAGGACACCAAGTGTCAACACAACGGCCAGGTGTGTGCTCAGGGGTGATGGGAGATGAGGTTAGGGCTGGGCTGCAGCAGGCCTTGAATGCCGGGAGAAACTAAGATGCTTATAGATGCTTTATAAGCATCTAAGCATGCTTTAGCAGCTAAGATGCATCTAAGATGCTTTAGCAGCTAAAATCATAATTTCAGGTATTATTGTGTTACACTCCTAAAGCATTATTCTGGGCAAATTGGGCACTACCTAATGTTGCTAAAATATGAGCTAACTTCTAAGAGAGGGTGAAGCAATTCCCAGCAGCCATTTGAACCTTGAAAAAAATGCAGCAAGCGAATCATAGTGTTGGCTCTGCCCAATCATAAAAACGCATCTCACAGGGAAGGAATCCATCTTTATTTGATGCTCTATTTAAACAAATATCAAATAATAAAATCCTCATGGAGGAGACAGGGTTCTCCCCCCAACCCTTTCAGGACCACTGTGGGAAAATAAATCTGTCAAGGGACACGTTTAAATAAAGGGACTGTAGATTAGTTTCACGTGGTAAGGTTTTTGGTTTTCTTAAAGAGGAAAATATAAGGGTTAATTCATTTGGTGCTTTAATTAGGATCAATGTGAAAGGAAAGGTTTTTTTTTTGTTTTGGGGTTTTTTTTTTTTTTTGCGGTACGCGGGCCTCTCACTGCTGTGGCCTCTCCCGCTGCGGAGCAGAGGCTCCGGACGCGCAGGCTCGGCGGCCCAGCCGCTCCGCGGCATGTGGGATCTTCCCGGACCGGGGCACAAACCCGTGTCCCCGGCATCTGCAGGCGGACTCTCAACCACTGCGCCACCAGAGTAGCCCGAAAGGAAAGTTTTAAAACGTGCTTCAGTCCCCAATGGCAGCTAGTTAAAGGAGAAAACTAGAAAGAGTGAGTGATGGAATGAGGAAGAGTAAAACAAAAGGCAGGGAGAAAGAGAGGTGGCGGGGATGAAAAGAGAGACTCAGGGACCAGGAGTGGGGACAGAGAGAGTCGATCACTGAACTGGGCAGGAAGAGCTCAGGGTGAAAGGGGCTGTGATCCGAAAGTCTCAAAGAGGCAGGAGTGGAAATAACTGAAGGCAAAGTGAAATGATCTTATTTAACGACAAAAAAAAAAAAAAAAAAAGGAGGAATTTAAGACTGTTCCCATGATATAGTTGAAGAGGTGAAGAAGGGCTGGATTTTAATCCTAAAAGAACTAATACGATTTTCCATTTGGCGTTTGTGTAGATAGGTATAAATCCACTCCTGGTATTAACAGGCTCTGTGTAAAGGGGTTAAAAAGCTAAAATTGTCTACAAAACTATCTAGAAAGTTTTAAGCATACCATTTTACAAATGCGCATTTCTTGAATTGTTTTATTAAATCTTTGTACTTTTTTATAGTGGTAAAATATACTCAACAAAAAAGGGACCATTTTAGCCATTTTTAAGCGTACGATTCAGTGGCATTAAGTACATTCCCATTGTTGTGCAACCATCCCCATCATCCAACTCCAGAACTTTTGCTTCTTCTCAGGTTGAAACTTTGTACCCATTAAACACTAACTGGCCATTCCCCATTTTCCCCAGCCTCTGGCAACCTTTACTCTACTTTCTGTCTCTGTGCTTTGTTTTTTAAGACCAATTCATTATAAGTTGTAGCTGTGGCATTTCATAATCGTAGCATTTGAGAAGCAAAGTCATGGAGGGAAAGCTTTTTGAGGAAAGGTGGGGCTTACCCTGATTTTTCAAACTCTTAAATCCCATATTTATTAATTTCCAAATGAAGTTTCCACCATTTCTCACATTTAAAGTGTTCATTTAATTAATTCTAAATGAATAGGCAACAAATTTGTCTTTATTTTTAGTGATTCCTAGGAATGGATACATTGAAGTATTTTCAAAAAGGACATGAAATTAAATTGTCATTACACCAAATCATTTCTATTTGACTAGAATCTACTGAAACTAGTTAGTGTAGGCTCATGCCCTAAATATTAAGAAAACGTATGAAATTGTTTCTATAATGATTGAGAAAGCATTCACCACTTATGATGGAGTAGTTAACCGTTCTTTGCCATTTCTATTACAAGTAAAGTCTGGGATATTAACAAACAGACAAGAGAGCAATAAACAACAGATACTGCGATCATTTAGCTAATTCTACTTAGAGTTCTGAAGCAAGAATAGATTATGATACATTGATAATAAACGTGACATTCTCAGCACATGTAAGTAAGCCCTGCATTTGAGAACATCTGTTTTCCCAGAGCCCTAGTAAATACACTTTTAACAGAGATCTCATGTAAAGTAGCCATATGCTTATAATTATCCAAATATTGTAGATCCCCCGTGTGAAATTTCACATCTTTGTTGCTTCTATTTTAATGTTGACAAAGTTGGTAGTAATTTTTAAAACCAAGTCTGATCCTAAACAGGAAAGACAGTTTCCTATGTAATTATAATTTTCTATGCAAGATTTGGCAAAGATCAAATTGTTCGTAGAATTTAATCATCTTTACTCTCATAGGCATCCTAGATGCTCATTGGAGAATTCACTTTGCTCAATTTAAGTATCCCAATACCTACTAGCGAACTGCAATGTGTTTTTAATCTAGATGATTTGGACAAACATAAAACACGTCGAATCATTATAGAAGAAAAGTGTTGCCACAGATTCACAGTGAAATACAGTAAAAGCTCACGATGTCAAACAAATGTAGCCTTTTTTAGAGAAGTTACTTAACAAAAGAAGTTCTTAAGAGAATATGAGAGCTGGTTAGATTGAAGTTTTAAAATGTAATTCCAGAGCGAAAGCATAAAGATTGAGAAATAGTAAAATTACCAGGGAATTATCTGATATTTAAAAAATCCAAATGGTTGAGTAATTAATGGTCACCATACTTACGTACATCTGTAATAAGAATTTACATAAGTTGTTGTATATAATCTGCATAAAAGCCCCAGAGGGACGTATTTTTACCTCCATCTGAGGTGCCAAAACTAAAAGTAGAAGGTTTTGAGTTCATATAGCTAAGAAGTGACAGAGCTGGGATTCTAATCATCTGCTCCAAACCCCTCCTCTTTCATTGGCATCCATGGTATAAAGGAGTCTACAGTCTGCTTCATCCTGATATGGCTTTTGTCTCCTTTCCAGGTTCTAAACGCGCCCAGCCCTTTTTATTTTTAGAAATCTGGCCAGATTAGCCACAATTTAACCTGATACGACTAGGCGATCAAATACACCTTGTTCGCACGGGGAATGAAAATTATTTGCTCATTAGGAAAGAGAATCATTCATTTAAGAATAAAGTTGTATACTGTGTGTTTCCTTTACAACTTTCCCTCAAAAATCAAAGCACTTCTTGAAGTTCTTGGCAGGTAGCTTGTCCCTATTTCATGGTGAAGACCAATGGTTCTCAAACTTCAGCCTGCATTAGAATCCGCTCAAGGGCTTGTTAAAGTATAGATCTCTGGGCCCCAGTTTCTGATCCCATAGATCTGGGGCGAGGCCTAAGAATCTGCATTTCTAACAAATTTCCCGGTGATGTTGATGCAGCTGGTCCAGGGGCCACCCTTCCAGAACCACTGGTGTTAGCAAACTACACCATGGCTTGACCTCTGCGTGCCCCGTAGTGCAACCAGACAAGGAGAACAGTGATTTGGTCGTCTTGACACCCCTGGTGAGTCTTCATGCTTCTTTCAGTATCCAGAACTGGAACTCGAATTCCCTGTCAAACTCAGTACCATGACACTGGTGCCAGGCATGGGGCTGACCTACCGAAAGTCTGAGTCATACCCGTTCAGCTGATAGAGTGGGGAAACAGAAGCCCAGAGAGGTTATATGTGTTATATTATTGGGCACGAACTCTTCATTCCATTTCATTTAACTTGTCTCTGAAGCATCCTGCGAAAGAATGGGAGTACCAAAGCAAACAGAGCAAGGGGCATAATAGGTCTCAATGTTACATCGGGGAAGCAGGAGGAATTGGGCGCTGGTACCTCCCAGGCTACGTTGTGAAAGAGCAGCTTTATCTTCACGTGCACCCTTTCCTAAGAGCCCTTTTTTTTTTTGCCTCTTCCTCTGCCTCTCCAGAGCAGTCCTCACCTTTCTTCCTGTTGCTCAGGACTCCATTCGTTTTTCACCCTTGACCCCTTTCGAGGAAGGTTACTCAGTACTCTAAGCGTTTTTTTCTTTTATGAGGGACTTTTTCTTGCAGATGAAGTTGTACGGAAAGGTCAAAAACATAGAGCAGGGCTGCTCAGCTTGGAGAAAGTGTGGGACACAGGAACCTCACCTGGTAGGTTTACTCCTCATTCCTCTTGCCGAAAGTTCTAGAAGCTCAAAGAAACAGACTTTTAAACCCACTGCTCTACTCCTTTTTGTCCTTAGCCTTCTTTTCATCAAAACCTGCCAGTCTTAAGTCTCATTTCTCTTGGACCATATAGGTGTCAACTAGTTAATGTTCTCAGGTTATCAGTTTGTCAATTTATTCGGAATAGTATAATAGTGGTAGTAAAGTATGAATAGGGACCTTATCCAAGAACATTTTTGTTTTAACTGGGACCTTATGAAAACAGTACTGCAAACTAAAGAAATGATTTCATTTGTGCAAATCTCAGGTGTTAGACTACCTTCCTAGGATATATTTCCAGAGACTTTACAGAATGGTTATGTCATACTAAAAGTTAAATTATTATTTATTTATTTATTTTAATTGAAGTATAGTTGATTTACAATGTTGTGTTAATTTCTGCAGTTCAGCAAAGTGATTCAGTTATACACATATATACATTCTTTTTTATATTCTTTTCCATTATGGTTTATCACAGGATATTGAAAATAGTTCCCTGTGCTATACAGTAGGACCTTGTTGTTTATCCATTCTATATATGTACCCCTAGTTTGTATCTGCTAACCCCAAACTCCCACTCCATCCCTTCCCCACCCTGAGATAAACTCTTTTATTTATCTAAGAGAAACTTCTCTCCCTGGGTTAGTATGAAATAATGCTTTGAAGACAACATCAGCACAGATTTCAGAGAGCAAGGGCAATTCTGTTTGCTTTTGGTTCTGTATCTCTGGGCAGGTAGAGCTCTCTTTATGGAAGTTTTGTGGACAAATGCTACACACACCTTATATATGACTCTCTCATTTCTCAAACTAATGTTAATATAGGTGTCACTATTCCTTGCTCATCTCGCAAGCCCCTGAAAACTTTCCCACGTCCAGCCCTGTTTTGGTTCTCCAAGGGTAATTCCCTCAGCGTCCACAGGAGGGCAGGACACACCATACTGCACAGTTGTCTGTATTTCCTTCTATTTGGGGGGAAAAAATCTAACCATGAAAAGAATGCCGGTTAAGTTGCTAAAGGTGCCTACATCAGACCTTCTCATTTCAGCTCAAGAACTTTTCACCCTTTTTGATATTCTTCATAGATGAAACAGCTGAAGAAATTCCAAGAGAATCTAAGACTGGACTGAAAATTTCTATAGCATTATTTCAAATTCTCAAAACAGTCTGAGAAGGTCTAAAGGCAGATTTTGACTTGTAGTTTGCTCTCGTATCTTTGTTTTTACAACACACATACCCACAGAGCAAAGGCTCTGGTGTGTCCTTGTTAACATTGGGGTGGATTCCTATTTGAGGCATATCTATGAGGAAGAGGTACGGCTTTATACGTGACTGGGGATCATTGTCATAATATTTGAAATATGAAATGCTTTTCAGTACAGGGAAAGCATTGGATTAAGTGTCAGAAAGACTTGCCTCCTGGCTGTGAATAGATTCCTGACTGGCTTGCGACCTTGGGCCCCGTCCACCGAGTTTGTGCATCTGCTCACCTGTGTGTGACATGAAGACTGCAGCGCTTTCAGGCAAAGGAGAGCCAGCACCTTCCTTGCTTGGACTTGAGCCTGGTAGCAATGAAGGAGGAGAATATCTGTCCCAGGAGAATATCTGTCCCATTTAGCATCCATCCAGGATCCTGACGGCGGGAGGACAGACCACATCCTCTGTGGTTCCTGTCCTAGTGTCATTTACTCTTACCCATGACTCCATCCAGTGTGCTAAGTGCTCCTAAGCCACAGCAAATAGGCTCATTACTTTGTTTCCTGTTTACTGATAACTTGTGGCAGATAATAATTGCCGTGGGCCAAAAGAAGAGAGAACATACAGGACTGCAGTTGCAGGCAGGAAGCCTTCTTATTGGCTGGGGGCTCTGAAACCGTGCGTCACCATTAACTAGACTCCATACTGATAGAAATTAAAATACTGATAACACAAACCACAAGGGTTCGTGTCCCCAAGGAAAGGGATGGAGACGGACCCCAAGGAGGAAGCCTCTCCTGGATGACACCTGAAAAGCAGACGTACAGAGCTTGCAGGCCAGGCCAGAGCAGACCATGTGCCTCCTAGGGGTGACAGGTAGGCGGAAGGGGAAATGTTGCTTCTTCAAGTGAGAAAAGAGGGGTTTCGAGTTTGTGGTTTGGCAGAGAGTTGTGGAAGACCTGCAGAGGAGGCAGAAGGGCACAGAGGAGAGCTGTCTAAGAAAACAGCCTTGGCAGTAATACAAAACCAAACCAAAAAATGAAAAGAAGGACGAGCAGACATGCTTTGGACATAATGTTAAGTGACAAGGGGAGGGTACGACATAGCGTCAAAGACAGAGACAGATTGAAAGGGGACCCATAAAGGCAAACACATTTTGGTCTCTTGTAGTGGCAAAAATCTGAAAAATAATCTTTTTGTTCAGTTCCGTTTCCTTTTATGTCATTAAGTTAGTAAAAAGCAAACTATTTTAAAGCACAGAGAGAGGAAGAAAAGGTTATGGTAAAGCAGCTTTGAGTCTAAAGTCTCAGAACTTGACAATCGTGAAACCAAAACTGGGGACATAAGTAGGCCTGGGATAAGGCCAGAAGGGACACCCATGGAGGAGACTGAGAGGAGAGAAGCTGGCTTAATAGCCCCGCGGTTAAGAGCTCAGACTCTGCAGCTGTGTGAGCTTGGGCCTCAGTTTCCCTATCTGTAAAATGGGGATAATCCAATCCTTATCTCATAAGGTTGTTTTGAAGATTAAAGGAAACAAGGTCTCTTGGGTGTTTGACGTTACCTGGGGGAGGCCAGTGCCAAGACCTTAAGGAAGATCCGGAATGAAGGGAGCAAGGAAGCAAAACTGCCTCTTCCTGCAGTCAGGTGACTGGTCTCTGCAGAAGGAATGAAATAGCAAAAGGGGGAAGGGGGAAGAAAGTGAGAGGGTGGAGAGTATGGAGACTGGGAACACACACACACACACACACACACACACACACACACACACACAAAGCAGCGTGGGGAAGGAAATCACCTGAGAGCAAATAAAATCATAAAGAAAAGCAAAAGCAATAAAATAGGGATATTGGCTCAGAGATGATTCCTCTTTGCTGGAGAGGGAAGAGCACTGGGTCTGGAGTCTGAGCCCTAGGGTCTGTTTCTGGCTGCACATCCTCCTGGCTGAGTGTCCTTGGAAAAGTCATTTATCCCCTCTCAGGCTTTGTTTAAATCTGTGAAAGTGAAAATAGGAAGACCAACATCACAGAAGGGCTGGGGGTGATTCAAGGAGATCTTTTTACGGTTGGTGGCTGAGCACCCAATAAATGCAAGGGGAAACTCGACGTCCACAGCATTAGGGCAAGGAGCATGGCGGTAGAGAAGCAGCCCTCCGTCTCGTCTTCCAGCCTTCAGGCCGGGGAATGAGTGAGGCAGTAGGCGGGGAAGACAGGCACGGAGAATCTGGGGACAGATAAAGGAAACTCGTGATGGGGCGAGGCTGGGCTGAAGAGAAACAGATTGGGGGAGAGCTGCAAAGGGAGGGGTCCACTGAAAGGGGAGGGGGAGTCCGGGGAGGGAGAGGGTGGGAAGGCCGAGAGAGATGGGAGGGCAGTGTGAGAAGAAAAGCAGGCTGGGGAAAGAGGGATTGGAATGCAGAAGGAACTTGGGGAAGGAGGAAGTATTGAAGGCGGGAGGGAAAGAAGAGAGGGAAAATGGGGATGCCGTGGAGGCGGGGGCCAGGCCGCGAGAGGGAAGAGCATCCGGGGAACAGATGGAGGAGAAAAGAATCGGCTAAATCCAGCGTCAGAAGAGGTTGGGGACTGCGAGAAGAGAGGCTGGGGCCTTCAGGAGAGCGCAGCAGCTTTTAGCATCCATCCAGACTCTAAAGACTTGTGGCCTTTGCCTGACCTCGAGGGTCGGGAACAGACGCCCTGTCTTTGTGGAGAGCGGTACCCCACCGAGAGAATGCGGCTGTTCTGGGCAGGGCCCTACGCCTGGCGCGCGGCGAGGCTTCCCTGGCCCTGGGCTGGCCCTTGAGGGGAGCGATCGACTGGCCTGGAGGTTGGGGCCGAGGAAGGAGGGTACCACCGCCCGGAGCCGGCGCGCAGTCGGCTGCTGAGGCGCCTGTTCCGAGCTGTCCCTGGGGGGCGCCGCCGCCGCTTCCCTCCTCCGGGGCCGCACGCTCCCAGCAAAGTGGAGGAGGCTGGGGAAGACCGAGAGCCTGCGGAGCGCTACGGAGGGACCGAGCTTCGAACAGTGCTAGGGGGCCTCTGGCGCTGCGGATGCCCCTGGCTTCCTCGCTGCCGGGCGGCCTCGCCCGCCTACCCCTGCCCGGCGCTCCTGGCCCGCTCTGCGCGCACCGCCTGGCAACCCCGCGTGCGTCCCGCGGGGGCGCTGCGTCCCCCTGCCACCCCGGCCCACAGCGGCCCCTCTCCCCCACACCTCCTGCCCGCACCACCCGGCCTCTCCTCCCACCCTCGGCTCCCCTCCCCTCCCTCCCCTCTCCTCCCACCCCTCCCGGCGAGGGGCGGGAGGGGGCGTGGCAGGGCCGGGGTTTGTGTGGCTGGGACCCGGCTCCTCGCACTCCGAGTCCGCCCGAGGAGCCGGGCCCCGGCCGCTGTCCAGCCGCTCCGCGCCCCTCGCGACCCGCGCCGCCGCCTCTCGGGGACCCGCTCGCCATGGATACTCCCAGGGTCCTGCTCTCGGCCGTCTTCCTCATCAGTTTCCTGTGGGATTTGCCCGGTTTCCAGCAAGCTTCCATCTCATCCTCCTCTTCGTCCACCCAGCTGGGCTCCGCCAAGGGAATGCGAAGCCGCAAGGAAGGGAAGATGCCGCGGGCGTCGCGAGAGAGTGCCACGGCTCGGGCGCCCCTGGGGCGGCAGGAGCCACAGCCGAGGCCGCAGGAGGAGCCCCGGCGGCGGCCGCCACAGCAGCCCGAGGCTCAGGAGCCTCCGGGCAGGGGCCCGCGCGTGGTGCCCCACGAGTACATGCTGTCAATCTACAGGACTTACTCCATTGCCGAGAAGTTGGGCATCAATGCCAGCTTTTTCCAGTCTTCCAAGTCGGCTAATACGATCACTAGCTTTGTAGACAGGGGACTAGGTAAGTGGCAAGACGCCCGACTCCTTTCTCCCTGGAGCTCCGCAGCCAGGGCACAGCTCCGGCTCTGGCAGGAGGCTGCATTTGTGAATTCCCTTCTCGTTCTGGATACCTCCCCCTTTCTTTTCTTAAACAGTTTTTCTCAAGCCTAAGTAAGTTTCCGAATGCGGCTGCAGATTTTATTCCAGTATGCAATCCTCCCTGCCTCGCTTTCTTCTTTCCCTTCCTTCCTTTCTCTCTCCCTTCCTTCCTTCTTCCTCTTGCCTTTTGCAGAAAGGAGCGTGGCGGCTGCACGTCTGGTGGCTGGTGGAGGAAGCGTGGAGGGCGGGAGGTGGCGGGCAAATGACCGGGGCTGGAGAGGGGTCGCGACGGGGACTGGGAACCCGTGGCAAGGGGTCACTGGTTGTACCGGGTGCGCGGTCCAAGGCCGGGCTGCCGTGGGGGACCGAGCGGCTCAGGGGCCTGAGTGAGCGCTGGAAAGCCCCGAGCTCCCATCCGCTCCGGGAAAAGCCGGCAGAAGAGACTTCCACGGTCGAAGAAGCAAGTCCGCGATTGGCGTCTGGCAGTGCCCTGGCCCAGCCGCTGCCCGGGTACCCGGCTCGTCCCCGCGCTGGACGTGGGGATGGTCAGCCGCGTAGGAACCCCGCGCCCTCGGGCTTTTTTTTTTTTTTGCTCCTGCAGCGCGCTCTCGGCCACTCCGGGGCCTCAATAGAGTCATTTCTGCAGAGGCAGCGGCAGCAACTGGCAGGGCGGGCCGAGGGCAGGGGCAAGTGAGCTAAATTTGGGGGGTTGTTGGTACTTAGCTCACACGGGTGCCTGGGTGTGCTCGTTCACCTTTCTGAGCCAGGCAGCTCTCCTGTCTCTGCGCTTCTACCAGGGGCCCCGTCTTTGGTCCCCTCTGTGGGCGCGGGTGCATGTGTGGGAGTCTGCGGAAACCCCTGCGCCCCCTCCTTGCCACCTGCGTTGGTCTGCAGCCTTGGAGAGAACCTCGCGCTGCAGGCGCCGGGAACTCAGTTCCTAAAGAGAAGAGACAATACCGTAGAAGGAGGCAGTAAGGAAGGGAGAAAAAGCAAAGGAAGGGCAAACGGGAGGTAGGGGACGAGAAGAAAGGACGGAGGAGATAAAAGAGATTTGGGCATCTATCCACTCCGCCACCCTGCCCGGACTTAGCTCCTCGACTCGGACGCCTTCCCTGCCTCCCACTTCCAGGTCAGTGAAAGGGGGGTCGCCCAGGAACCGGCGAGCACGGGGGTTCGGACTGGGAGGGCTGCTCTGCTCCGACTGCCTTGGGGGCACTTGCACGCCCTCGGAGCTTTACAGAGCAGGCTAACGGCCCCGAGCCTCGGGCTCTTCCCAGGCTTCAGCCCCCGAGCCCCCTCCCTTGCAGCCGCCTTCCTTGCGGGCATGGGTCTTGCCCACGCTCGGTTCGCGGCTGCAGCCCGAGGTCAGCGAGGTTCACGAGCTGCTGAAAAGTCTGGGCGGCAAATTAACGCCAGGTATTTTATGGTGATTTTACAACTGCTAAAGTCACCCTGGCAAATACAAGTGGCTTCTTCGTACCGCTGCACCTGGGGCCCCGGCCGCCCTGCTGCCAGCGCAGCTCGCCTTCTCCCCACCTCCACCCCTTTCCCTGCCTCTGTTGTTTCTCTCCCTCCAAATCTTCTGTTTATCGTTCGCCTTCTCTAATACCATAATCGAAGGCTACCCTAGACTTGCCTAGTCGAGAGAGTAAGGAAGCACGGAGAAAAGTACTCTAGAGGCCTTTCCCCAAGGGAAGAAATCCCGCAGGCCCAGGGTGGCGGGCGGTTGGGCGCGCATTTTCTTCTCCCCACGGGAAGTGGCCAGAACCTCCGCCCCTCCCCCAAGCGGACACCCCCTAACTCGTAAGCTGCGCCCTGTGAGTTTGGCACGGGACCAAGGGACCCTGCGGGCGGCTGGGAGGCGTCTACCGAAGCCTGCGGCGTTGGGGCAAGTGTGGGAGGTCTCTGGGGGCTCCAGGTCCGGCGCAGAGGCTGGCTCGCTTCACCCTGGCTCGCGCTGCAGCAGCCTGTCCGCGGGCACCGCGCTGGGCGCCCCCGGGGCGCCGGAGGTAGGGAGGGGACTGGCTGCGCGCCCAGGTTGGGGGGGTGGGCCCTCAGTTCCCGAGCCAAGCTCTCTAGGCTAGCCGAACCGAGATCCAGACGTCCGGCTTCCACTCCCGAACGCGGCCCCCCGCCGGAGGAGGCGCGTCGTGACCACCTGGACTGCAGCTTCAAAGGCGCGGTCTCCTCCACGCCCTCCGGTTCCCAGAAAACGCGAAGAAAGGTAGTTAGTTGACCGCGAAGGCTGTGCGGCTGGTAGCACGCCGCGCTGGGGCGAAGGAGTGCGAAGCCGCGGGCTGGAGGGCGCGCGCAGAGGAGGGGGTATGTTGCGGGCCACAGCACAAGCTTGATAAAGGGAAAGCCTCACTTTCTCTCTCACTGATTTTGATTTGATGTGTCACCGGCGGCGACCTCGGGCTGGACCTTCCGGGGCTTGCTTAGCATCGGGCCCCTGATTGGAGTGTTTCAACTCAGCGATCTAATTGAGGGTTCATGTCATAACACATCAAATGCTGTCTAGTCTCCCGTGATGGAAGGGACCCGCCAGCCGCGCATCCCGACTCCTGGCGAGGACTTCCGCCCCTCTCACGTGGGGACTCTTAAACCGCGCCAGACCTTCCAGCATCCCCTCCCCCAGCCGTGGAAGGCAGGACAAGGAGGTAAGAGCGGCGGCCAGCTGAGAGCTGGGCCAGCCGAGTTAACTTGGCGCCTTGCCTCGGGGATGTTTAAATCGCCGTCGAGTGTGGCAGGCTTGGCTTCGAGAAGCAGGGGTCCCTCAGGGGGAGGAGCAAAGAAAACGGAAGGAGTCCTGAAATCCTCTCGTGAGGCATGAACTACTTACGTACAGTACAGTATTTGTAAAAAGCCTTCCTCACCCGGGGACCCCGGAACCCCAGAAATTACACCTAAAGCTTGCGTTTAAGAGAAGGAGAGCGGGGTAAACTCTGTCCATTGTGAATGAATGAAGAGCGCTTTAGGTCTATAAAGACTGCGTGTTCTGTAATGCCTCAGCCCGTGCCTCCTTCTCCCAAGCCCCATGAGGAGGACACCTTATTGCAAGTTGAAAAAAAAAAAAGTGTCCCCCCTTTCGGTTCGCTCTCCAAACAACTAGGGGTAATCATAATAACTAAGATATATTGACATGTTGAGCACTTACTGTATACCAAGTACTGGGCTAACATTTGTTACATGAATTATTTCATTTAATTTTAACAACACCCCCCAACCACCGGGAAGAAAGTGCTACAGTCCCTGTTTTACAGGTCAGTTAAGGAAGACAGAGAGGTTAAGCAAATTGTTCAAGGTCACACAGCTAGTGAGAGCTGAAGCACATATCCAGTTCTAGCCCCTGCATATTTACCTATGGCACTACATGGGTAGGGTGAGGGTGTTTCTAAAGGATGGTGGCAAGACGCAGAAATGGAAGAAGTTGACAGATTTCTCACCCCGTCTAATATTCCTCTGTGATCTCTTAAGACCCAGTTAGGAGTTGGAGTGAAACTTTGGATTCAGGGGTCTAACACTGCGCTGTGCCTTGCTTCTTCTTTGTACTCCCTGTAAAACGCACAAACTACCTTATCCTTGACCTTTAAAAATGCCTCCATATTGTGCTTTCAAGATGATTTTGGATCCATAAAGATGAGAAAGTGTGTGAATGTTTGTGTCGGTGCGGTCATAGGATCAGGATGGACCAGGTTGGATATAGAGAAATTACAGTTAGCACCTGATAGAACTCATTACAAGACCACGAGTACAGGAGGCTTGGATCTCTAACCCTGGGGCCCTGGAAAGGCAGACAATGAGAACTCCTATGAATTCAACATGGCTGTAAGATAGAGGGGGAGGGAGAGAGAAGCAAAACTTGGACTTTAGTTTATGTAGTGAGAAGCGCCACGTTATTCCAACAAGGGAGAACAAAAAAGCCTCTTAAGGATGAAGAAACCAAAATGAATCTAAGAATATTGCTGTGAGTTAGGTTTCCAGATGATTTTGAAATAAGAATTCTCTTTAAATATTTGTTGTTATTGTTACAATAGCACTCTCAGAAAGGAGGCAGCAGGGAACAGATAAAAAACAAAAAAACAAAACACCAAAACACACACACACACAAACCCAAACGAGATCGGAACATCCTTGAGGAATTTGACACCCTAGAAATGAACCTCGGGAGAGTTTGCTGCAGATTGTTTGTTGGCTTCTAGGTTTACCTTCTGGGTCGCGATTGCCAAGGGGGCAGGGCAGGACAGCTAACGGGGAGGACATTCTAAGAGCGGCATAGTTCCTTCCTGATTGAAGTTCGTCTGGTGTGGCATGTTTATGCAAAACAGCGTGTTTCTGGGTGGACCTGGGCCGCAGAGTAGTGCAATCAACGCAGTGGTGCTTTTGCCCGGACCCTGTTGTCGTTGGCAAACGGAAAATGAAATATAAGCAGGGAAGCATTTTAATGGGGACGGAGGGAATTCACAACTGTTAATTATTTGGTGACCTTGTATTCGATTTGTTTGAGTCCCTTATAAAAACACTAATGCAGACCAGACGGCCAAGTGAGGAAGCCGGCAGAAGTTTCCAATCTAGGCTTTATTTCCCCGGAAAGAGGGAACAGCCTTGGGAAAGGATTGCTGAGCTTTTAAGTACGTGCGTGTGAGGACGCGCCGGTGTGAGCACCGCGCGGGGTTTGCGTCGCCGTCCAGGTTCAGGATCCTGCTCAAACGTGGTGAACTGGCAGGTCCTATAAGAATCCCGGGGTAAGGGAAGGAAGCCTTAAACCAGAAGTTTGTTCTGCTCTTCTGGTTGGAATGATTAAAACATTTTTCAGGCCACAAACCAAACCCTTAGCCATTGGCTTGTTGTTAAATAGCAGTTAATGTCACTCCCACCCCTAAGGCCTTAAGGGTTGCCTTACAAAGGCTGCCTTAGCACCTAGTGTCTTCTGCAGCGAGAGTGCAAGAAGCGCCGGAATTCTGGGGCGGGCTTCCTTGGCAGGGGAGACTAATCTGAGAAGGACACTGAGCTTTTTCCTGGCGCGGGAGGCTCTCGAGCTCTGGGAGTTTGCGCGGTAGAGTTGCTGGTGGGGGAGGGGATGGAAAAACGTGCTCAAACATCCTTGTCGTTTCTGTACATTAAAAAAAAAAAAAAATTACCTAAGCCACAACCCACGACAGGCCTTGGGAATCCCTTCCCGCGCAAACTGAATCAAGACCTGAAACCTCCCCCTTACGACCAGAGGGGATGCGTGTCGTCTGGACCCGCGGGGAACGCAGAGCGTTGCATTGATGGAGGCCCTAGTGCAACTCGCTTTTTCCCAGCTGGAGTTCTCGGGGTTCTGGCGGCTCACCTCCTTGAAATTGGTGACGTCTTCCTGGGGCGGCGTGGGGAGAGGGAGAAGGGAACTGAACAGAGAGGTGGGGGAAAGATGGTTTGATAGAAGTAGGGCAGAACGAAAACTTTCGTTTCCTGCCAGGACTTCTGCTTGCATCAAACGACCCAGAGCAAATTCACAATAATCCCTGGGGACTTTTGAGTAACGTGAAGGACAGTAGTTCGATAACTCTTAGGGTAGGGAATAACCCTGGTCAAGCGATGCTCTCTGGACCCGGGAAGGGCTCCGAACCGAGGCCGCGAGGTGTGGCAAACAGGAATGTGGATCCGCAGCGCCACTTCCTTGCTTGGCATCTACCGCCTCCCTCAAGCCCCCATCCCCCGCCCTTAAAGCCTGGCTGTTTATTTTTAAGCTCAATGTCGGTTAAATGGTGTCTCCTGTTTACAGGAATTAAATAGGTCCTCGTCGGCCTAATGGGTTCCAGGGTTGCTGTTCCTTGCCCTCCAGGACAGTCCATTAACGCTGCTGGGGGCCGAGGGTTGGGTGCGCTGGGAGTGGGCGGGCGGCGCTGACCAGCGTTAGCAGAGAGGCGCGCGCTGCGCAGCGAGCGGCCCGGGCGCCTGGGGGCGGGGCAGGGTTTAGGGACCCTATAGTGGGCTTGCAGTGGAGTAGAAGGGCGGGCCTCTGGCCCCGGCTGGCGCGGGTCTGGCTGCTGGAGCGGAGGGGAAAGCAAGAGCAGAGGGTTGGCTTTGAGGTCTGTCAGGGCTGGTTTACCCGTCCCCCTTACCCCCTAAATAACGTAGGAACCGAAGAGAACCCGTGCGCCTGTTTTGCAAATCTGGCTTCCAGGCAAGTTGGTCCAGTTCCGATCCCACTTCCCAGCTGACCGCCGCTCCCACGCCCAGTGGGGAGGGAAATTGAACGATGCTAGACTATGGCCCATAGCTACCACCACGAATCTTATTTTGCTAGGACGTTGTTTCGGGAGTCAGCCCGAAGTGAACACAGTGGAGCTGAGTTGCCGCGATCCCTTGCTCAGAAGCTGCGTCCGGCCCAGCACTTTAAAGAACACATCACTGAGGTTTCTCCTGCGCGGGACCCCTTGACACCGAGGGTCCAATATCCTGACCACACGCCAGTCTGAGCCCGTCTCCCCACCTGCAACCTCAGAACCGGTCGGGGAGGGGAAACAACATAAAATGGGAACCTTTTCTTCTACTTTTCATCTCCAAGCTCTCAAGTCAAAAGCCTGCGATCATGTTCTAGCCCGAAGGGCGGTTTCAGGGCTGTGATACCCTCCCCGCTGGGCCTGGGTTGCTCCCCTGGACTCCCAGGTGACCCTACAGGTCGACATTGCAGGGAGGGCGACCTTGGGTAAATCAACCAGGTCCGGGCCCTGCTCCAGAGGTTCCAAGAGAAGGCAGCAACCTGCGGGGATGCCGCAACCACGGACGCCAGGCACAGGCTGCTTGGCTGCGGCGGAAAGGTGGGGAGAGAGGCTCCAGCGTGAGGGGTGTCACCGGCTTCTATTTGGATTTCATCTGCAGTGGTGTCAAATTAAGATTTGGGCCACTGTGGTCAAGAGCCCAGGGTGGGATGCCAGTGAAAAGAGTCGCCTGGTGAAGTGTCCTTGATCTGAGCTTTGCGTCTCTGTCTCTTGAGCCCCTGAGAGGCCATGAGAGTTCGCACCAAGTGCATGGAAACTACTTTGTCAATGAATCTGTTTCGTCCTAGAAAGAAAAAAGGAGTCTCTCGGAGGCGACTTCGGACTCCTGCTGGGGGTGCCCAGCGCCCAGAGCTCAGAGTCGAGGGCTGGCCCCTCTCCTGCCAGAGAGCTGCGTTACTGAAGGCTGTGCTGCGGCTCCCTAGGAGCGTGGAGTTGTTCCCAGTTGGGTAGAAATCGGGGTTCCCCTTCTCTCCCTCTCCCAGCCTCACTGGTTTGCCGCTGGCTGAGTCAGAACTTGCTGTGGGAACTTTGAGGTTTCTCTGTGGGATCCAGGCAGGCCACCAGACTCGATGAATTCTGTGTGGTTCGCAAGCCCAGGCTCGAGACAGGGAGGAAGGTAGGGATCCGCCAGGCTTTGGAAAGTGGGTGGAAAAGTCCTCTGTGGAGGACTTCCCTCGGGCCTTTCTGGTCTTTGAAAGGAGGAAAGAAGCTGGGAAATTCAGGACAAGCTATTGGGGCAAACACTGGGGAAGCCAAGAGACCTGGAAAGAAGTGGGGCGGTGACTATATGGTGGGAGGGGCTTCTGTGGGACTGCGATGCCGCCGCCCCTGACACTGCAGCCCGAGGGGCCACTCACTGCTACCACCCTGCTCTCCTCCAACCTGCAGGCTGAAAAACATAGGGAACACACACACCCGCACCCTACAATGGCTCCGTGGACTGTTCCTGCCCATAGGATGCCAGTGGAGAAGTGGGACAGGTGGGGCAAGGAGATCAGTCACCAGGCCTCTCGGGGCTGCGGCTGCCCGGAGCCAAAGGGGTTCGCACATGGGCTAACCCCAGAGGAGGGACCCTGCAAGGAGGGCCCTGTCCTTGACGAGGTTCCGGCTGGAGGTCGTTTGTTGACTTGGCATTGTGGGAGGGACCAGAGCAATGGATAAGGCCTGGGGGATGAGAAGGAGCAAGGTGATGGGGGTGAAGCTGAAACCCCTATGGGCCTGGCCCTTTGCTGGAAGCCCTTGCTTCTCTCTTAACCCCTCTGCCCAGCACCTTTCCTCCACTCACTTCTGCAAATCCTGTGGAAAGAACTGAATTGCATCTCCTCAAAGAAGGCCAAGAGGAGGACACGTGTATCTTCCCCCTACCTGGCCCCCTACCTGGCCGTAGGTCGTTGCAATAATATTGGCTGCATTCACTGGACGCTTCTGTCTGTCATGCACAGCCTGCCCTGGTTACCTCGACTCTGATCTTTACAATGACTCTGCAAAATGGGGGTCATTCTCCCATTTTCCAGATGAGATATATGAGTCTGGGAAAGATTATGTGACCCAGTCCATCCAAGGCCACCCAGCCAATAAGTTACAGGGCAGGACTCAAATCTATGCCTCTCACACTCAGGACTCCTATGCTCATTCCATGTTGTCGGTAGTAACTAACATTTGCACACATCTTCAGATGTCTTTCCTACTCTATCTCATTTGCCACCCTTCCCTCAGTGACTTTGAGCTGGCCTTATATTCTCATTTTGCAGATGAGAAAATTGTTTCCTTGGAAATCTACTTCAAAAGTCCAATTGTTGGCATCCCTTCTATTCTGCTGATTAGGGAGTGATTGACACTTGGAGATCAGGGATTGATGCCCTCCCCAAATTCATAGGTAGCATGAAAGAACTGGAGCCTTCTCAGGGTTTCTACCAGACAGAAAGATCAGGGGCTGGGATGTCCAGGGTGGTGGCACAGATACTGGAACCAGACTACTCCATCTACCTCTATCTTGGACAAGTTACCTTGAGCTCTCTGTGTTTTAGTTTTATGATCCGTAACATAATAATGATATCTTTTCTTTTTTCCGTAGGTCGTTTTGAAGCTTAAACGACTTATTATAAGTTTAGAATTTAGATCATGCCCAGCACATAGTAAGGACTTAGCCCAGTGTTTGCTGTTATGATCATACTGGATGTCAGCAGAAACACCCCAGAAAGGGTGAATTGTGGGGGTGGGGTCCTGATTCTGCACCTCAGGGGGTTGCTCAGCAGTTTGCAAGACTCAGATCTCAGCGGAGGCAGGGCGCAGGACAAGAGTACAGGGCGATGCCCGGGAGATCACTGTCCCAGAAGAGGGTCATAGTTGGAGCACAAATTACTCAGAGACCTTCATACCTCAGAGGAGACAGGGTTGGTGGCTCATTTTTACTCACCCAGTACACCTGACTCTATTTCCAACTTGTGGACTTTGTGGCACCTCAGGGCACCCTCAGGGCTGAGGGACCTGAGAAGAAGTGACTCCAAACCTAGCTATGAATTCCCCGCTCGGAGGTCTTCTATACTTCCAGTAAAGGAAAAAAGAATTCCTGGCAGAACCCAGCTCCCTTTGTGTCGACGGCGTTGGTGATGGACGTGTGTCTGGTGTCCTCCCTCCCTCTTTGCTCCACCGCCAAAGGAGAACCCTGTGAGAGGGGCGTGGCCTCAGGTCTGAGGGCCTCGGTTGGAATAAAGACCTTCAAATAGTGTCCCTGCCAAGCTGCAAGTCATTGGGCAAGTGAAGACGCCTCTCGGAGCCCGCTCCGTCACCTATAAAAGAGTGGAACAGTACGACGGGCCTCGGACACTCTCGGTGAGGATTCGCGGACGGAGGCCACCCAACCCCCAGCACAAAAGCACGCCCAGAAGCATTCAGGGATGCTTTTGAGGATGGGGGAAAGGCTGAGCTGCAGACATCTGGAGTTTCCTTTGCGAAGACGGGTGATTATACGCCCCTCCTCCATCCCCACCTAGGGGAGTAGGGGTGGGAGAGCCCCGTTTCATCTCGGCTTTCTGAGCCGCAGCCCTTCGCTGGAGGATGTGCCTTCGGAGGACGTGCGGCGGGACGCGTGGTGGGGCGGCGGGTGGAGGCGTGTGAGGCCCGGCCAGGCGCCCACGAGTGGCCGCTCAGGTCACGGCGAATTCAGAGGACGCGAGCGGAACACGCGCTTGGCAGCATTGGGGAGCCCAGGGTCTGGGCGCGAAGGGCCTTGGGGGTCGGGCGAGCTGGAGCTCGGGGGAGCCCTCGGGGCCAGCGAGTGACACACAGTTCAACCAGGACTCTCAAGAGGGACCTCAAGCTGCGTACGTATCTCAAGACGTCTTGGGGAAAATGCAGTGCGCGGCCTTTCCGCCCCAAACCGAAGGACGATTCGGGTTTTCGGAAGCCATCTGCAGCGGGGAGCGGGGGAGCCGCCCCCAGCTGGAGGAGCGCGTGTGGGCGGCGAGGCTCGGGTCCTGCCGCTGAGCAACCGTAACCCTTACGCCGCCTTCCCGGGGCGCGGTTCCTGGGGTGTCCGGACTTAGGCGCCGCGGGCATCCTTTTCTTTACGACCTGGTGTTTGCTTCTTAGCTTCCTCCAGCCACGTAGCTTTCTAAGCCAGTTTCCTCATTTAAAGTGGGCGTGATAGTCCCTACGTTGAAGTGATTCGTTCCCTTATTTGCTTTCCTTTTAAATTTTTATTTTATTTTTTAATCAATTCCACACCAAATGTATATGTTTGAGGTGCTCCTAACCTTTAACCGACTTGCCCTTAACTCAAAAAAGGCTGACCTATTTATGAAGAATTTTCTTCAAATATGAAGGTGGTTTGTTCTCTTCTCTCCGTCCCTCCTTCCTCTGCCCACCCACCAGAGCAAGCTGATAAGCACATATCCAGCGATTAAAACTTGAGGGGTCGCTCTGTCTAATACTCAGCAAACCCTGAATTAACCTGGGTGTCAGCCAAGCTGTAACAGACCAGGTTGATACAGATAAAAAGCAAAAAAAGATAGCTCTCGTGATTTATTACTGATCAATTTCAATTTCAAGGCCTGAAGCGTAAGATTGACCTTCCAGGATGCAAGAAGGCGCCACCTACAGATTCTGAAATGAAAACTACCTGTTTCTAGGCAAGAGGATGGGAGAGAGTGTCACTTGATGACATCAGCTCTCCTCTATACAGGACTTAATGGGAGAGGAGGCTTGTGGGAGAAGGTGTGAAGAACTGGCTTCGTACCCACGGATGGCCATGGCGGCAGGGCCAGGCCTTGTGATGCCAGGTCAGCAGGCAAAGTGTCTGCAGGGTTACAGTGGATGGTGTGTGCACTCCCCAGGTTGGATGCCTCCTCTGGGCTATTTCTGTGACGCATGCCTCCAGAGCAGGTCCAGACAGGTGGAGAATGCGGTCCGTAGGGGAGCTGCACAGAGCAGCCGCACTCATGCGTTAGAGGTTCTGGAGACCCAGTGAGAGTACGTGTGGCTGAAAGAGTGAAAAAATGTGGACGTGGCTGTGAGGGGCCGGAAGGAACAGGGAGCAATAGGGACCTGGTTCTGGTGAGCATTGCCTTAGATCCTGTCTTGGGCCCAGTGCTTTGGGGCCCTAGGGCCCTGTTTTGTTCTCACCTCCCGTGGTGCCCTCCCCACTTGGTGGGGAATCTGAAGAGTCAATGAAATGTGCTTACCTAGATTCGTGGTTCTTATAGTGGGGTCCCCAACCAGCAGAATCAACATCTCCTGGGAACTGAGGAGAAGTGCAAATTCTGGGCTCTGCTACAAACCTCTGGGGCTCAAGAGAATTTGCATGTCTAACAAGTTCCTGTGTAATGCTGACGATGCAGATTTAGGGACCACTGCAGGTTCACTGGCTTTGAGAGCTACTGCTCTAGTCTGGTACCTGAGCCACAGAGTTCTTGCTCAAATAGCCCTGAGCCCACTTCCAGGGCCTGGGCAGCTTCTTCTTTGGGTCTGTCCTCCTAAGGGTGTGTCACATCGCTGATGTGTGCCCCTGTAGCCTGGGAAGCTTGGAGCTGTGGGCAAGGGTGTCCACATCCACGCAGGTAAGACCCCTCGAACTGTGGAATGGAGCCGGGATGGGAAGAAAAGAGAGCAGGATACAGACTGAAGCCTCATTTGCACTTTTCCCCCCCAGCCCTGGAAAGAGTAGGAGCAGGCTAATCTTGCTAGAAAAATCATGCGAAATCCCAAGGCTGCAGAACCAGTGGAGCCCTCTTTTTACAGATGCTTTCCTTTGTTTTGACCACTCTCGAGGACTAGAGAAATGTGACTCAGCTGTGCAGACCATTTATTAGCCCACACTTTAAAAAAAAAGAATGAAAACAAAAGCAGGCTGATTTCTCCGTGTTGCATGAGAGAGAAATAAATAAATCATCCTTTACACCTGCCTAATGCTCTCCGACCAGTGACAGACTGTCTCAAGAGTTATATAAGCAGAGATGGAAATGATTTCCTAAAGGAGCCCAGGTTTTATTCCTAGCAAGCCCTGAAAATACAGTTGGGACTGTATCCTCCATGCCTTGTACCGTGGTCACTCCTGGTTGCCTCAGCTCCAGGACTTGGACTCTAATGGACAGGCAGTGGGGCTTACAGGCTAAATGCTCCAACTCTGAAATTAAACGGACCTAGGTTTGGGTCCCAATACCACCATTTATTCGTTGTGAGACTTTGGTAATTATTTTCTCCAAGCCTTGGTTTTCCTATCTGTAAAATTGGAACAATATGAGTACCTACCTTGCAGAACTGATCTGTGCTCATAGATAAAGGATGAAAAATATGTCAGCCCTCACGACATTTAGCTGGTGCAGCAAGTGCCTTAGGTTTCTCCCTCTCACCACATCCTCAGTTTTGGGGGGGAGAGAAATATGAGAGCCAGGAAAGTGAAGCCTCAGGCAATAGGTCCAGAGATCTGGGTGGTGGTTGAATGTTGTCAGACACAGGTTTCTTTAAAGGAGGAGAAGAAAGTGTGCTGAATTCCCACTGATTTTAATGTGCCCTGGTCGGTTTGAAGGTCTTGGCTTCCATAAATCAACCGCCTCCAGCAGCTTTTCCCTTTTCACCTCTCTAACCCTTCCCACAGCTCCGTCTCATGTCGGGACTTGTGTGTTAGAGTGAGGCAGCCGCCCGGCGGTCAGCCCAGAGTGGGAACTGGGTGTGGCTGAGGCCCAGATCCAGTGCCCTGGGGCTACATCTGGACAGGCAGTGAGGGTCGGACCTGGGACCCGGTGACACTTTTACTATTGAAATCTACCCAAACTTTACTAGCTTCTGGGGAAAGCTAGGGGCTTTGGGGATTTTTGTATTTGCTGGGTTGTAAATATTTTATGAGAAGGCAGCCCAAGAAAATCTGGTTAGCTTTCCGCCTTGCACACTGAAGTGGGGTTGGCTTCATGCACAAATGTGTCAAAAAAGAAGTCCAGTCCGGTTTTGCCTGGGTCCCCAAGAATTCATCTTGGATTTAAAGCCTGTTATTGTTCCCCCTCCATGTGTCCCCATTCTTTCTCTCAGTGGTAACCAAAAATTTTATCTTCAGGATTAGTTGCAAAGCAAGAAGATTTCAGATTGGGTGGGTGGGGGAGGGGAGAATGTCACTGTGTGTGTGTGTGTGTGGCTGTGGTTTTCTCCTTACTGATATATTTATTTCTCATTGGCTGCAGGATCTTCTCAATGGATAGATGCCTTGTGTTTGTGTTGGTTCATTTGCCCCTCTGCAGACTTCTGAAAGCCTCCCTGCTCTTTTGTTTGTTAAGTGGCTGATGAATTTTAGAAAGAAAGAAATCACATTGCAGCTCCTCATTGTGTCAACTTTGTCCTGGGCCTAAACGCACCAGCAAAACTGCCTGCTGGGCGGCATCTTCTCCCAGACCCGCGGGTCTCAACTAGGGCTGCACCTTCAAGTCAACTTGGAGCTTAAAAAAACCAAAGCTAACAAACCCCAACAAAAGTCCAATATCCAGGCCCTGTCCTCAGATATTGGTTCAGTTGGCTGAAGCATACCCTGGCGCTGGTAATTTCAAAATTCTCTAGGTGGTAGACTGAGAATGACTGCTCTGGATGTTTCCCGCTTACTGACCAGCGTGTATCCTGGGTCGAGCAGGCCTGGATCCGTTGCGGTGGGCCAGATGGACAGGACAGGGTCCTAGCTCCTATGGGCTGTTGGAGAGGGGCGGGCTTATGCTGGGAAAGACAGACCGCTAAGGAGACAAATATAAACGAGGTCATTGTAGATAGTGCTAAGTGCCGTGAAGATAATAAAGCAGGGTCCCGTGATAGTGACCGAGGGAGGCTACTTTAGATCCGGGTGGTCGAGCATGGGCTTTCGGAGGAGGTGACATTTGAACCGAGACGTGAATGATGAGAATGAGCCAGCCGAGAGGAGGTCTGGGGGAATGCGGGCCGGGCAGCGACCACAAAGGGCACATTAGTGGTTACATAGGCTCCTGGGGGAAAACCCGGGAGGCCGCCGCCGCGGCCGCCACTCCAGCAGCCACCGACTTCCGCCCAGGGAGTCCCGGGCTGAAGGGGAGGAGGGGGCCGCCCTGGTGCCCTCCCCTTCTTTGCCGCGCACCGCCGGGCGGGGAGGCGGGGTGGTCAGCCCCGGGCGGGCCGAGCTGGACCTCTACCGGCCTGTCCCGTTCCCTCCCCGCCCTTTTCCTCCCAGGGGCGGCCGCGGAGCACCGGGCTGATCTCCCTCTTAAGTGAAACTGACTGTAATTATTTTTTATCTCGCAGACGATCTCTCGCACACTCCTCTCCGGAGACAGAAGTATTTGTTTGATGTGTCCACGCTCTCAGACAAAGAAGAGCTGGTGGGCGCGGAGCTGCGGCTCTTTCGCCAGGCGCCCGCAGCGCCCTGGGGGCCGCCGGCCGGGCCGCTCCAAGTGCAGCTCTTCCCCTGCCTGTCGCCCCTGCTGCTGGACGCGCGGACCCTGGACCCGCAGGGGGCGCCCCGGCCCGGCTGGGAAGTCTTCGACGTGTGGCAGGTCCTGCGCCACCAACCCCGGGAGCAGCTGTGCTTGGAGCTGCGGGTCGCGTGGGGCGAGCAGGGAGCCGGCGAGGCCGAGGCGCGCGCGCTGGGGCTCCAGCAGCCACCGCCCCCGGACCTGCGGAGTCTGGGCTTCGGCCGGAGGGTGCGGACCCCCCAGGAGCGCGCCCTGCTCGTGGTGTTCACCCGATCCCAGCGCAAGAACCTGTTCGCCGAGATGCGCGAGCAGCTGGGCTCGGCCGAGGTTGCGGGCCCGGGCGCGGGCGCCGAGGGGTCGTGGCCGCCGCCGTCGGGCACCCCAGACGCCGGGTCTTGGCTGCCCTCGCCCGGCCGCCGGCGGCGACGCACAGCTTTCGCCACCCGTCACGGCAAGCGGCACGGCAAGAAATCGAGGCTGCGCTGCAGCAAGAAGCCCCTGCACGTGAACTTCAAGGAGCTGGGCTGGGACGACTGGATTATCGCACCCCTGGAGTACGAGGCCTACCACTGCGAAGGCGTGTGCGACTTCCCGTTGCGCTCGCACCTGGAGCCCACCAACCACGCCATCATCCAGACGCTGATGAACTCCATGGACCCCGGCTCTACCCCACCCAGCTGCTGCGTGCCCACCAAACTGACTCCCATCAGCATCCTGTACATCGACGCGGGCAATAACGTGGTCTACAAGCAGTACGAGGACATGGTGGTGGAGTCCTGCGGCTGCAGGTAGCGGCGCCTTCCCTGCCGCCTTGGCCCGGGACCGCGGGGGAGGCCTGACTGCAGAGGGGCGGAGGAGGAGCTAGCCTTGGACGAGGCAGAGAGTGGGGCAGCAGCCTGGGCTTTCAGCCGGGTGGGAGACCAGGGAGTTCCGCCTTTCCAGAACCTTCCACCTGCCAGCCCAGAGGGAGCGACGGATTTTCACACCTTGCCCGGCCACCCTGGAAAAACAAGCCAAGGAGGATTTCTTTAGTTTTTGTCTTTATTATTGTGGCTTTGGATTTCCTTGTGTGTCTCCCAGGTTTTGACGGGAGGTGAGGGCAGGGGAGACGCATACCTGGTTCTCAACTGCTCCAAGGATTGAAAAATTAATAGTTTAAGAAGGGAAACTGGGGGGAAGAATCACCTTTGACCACATCTCGGTCTGATTGTTTGCTACCTGTGTAAAGAAGGTGGGGTCTTTCTGGCCATGTCGTAGCCTGTGCCTTGTCCCCTCGCCCTTCCCCCCAACAGAAAGTGTTAAGGTAGAGAAATAGGAAAGCCAGGAGGGGTCCTGCCTTTAGAAGAGCTTTGCAAGAGGTGGGCCCAAGCGGGCCTTTTCCCGCTTGATCGTATACCCAGCTCTGCCCTGGCCTCTGTCCGCATAGGGAAGTGGCAACCTGCATCTCACTCCAGGGGGCTCAGGTCACTGCCATTACTATTGCTTTTTCTGGGGGAAAAGGGAGCTGGTATGGATGGAATGACAAGAATGAGTCCGAGTGGAACCCCCTAAAGGATAATGAGAAACCACAAGGCTTGCCTGTGAGGGACTGACATAGAGGTGCCTTAGCCCAGGCTGGAGGTAACCTGTGGAAAAGCCCTTCCTCAAGTCTGTTTCTCATTGATTTCTTTGAACAGAATTTGCCAAAATTCAGACATCCCCTTTGAAGGGAAGGTGATTTCCCATTTAAGCAAAAAATGGGTAGGGCTGGGGAACTGTAGAACTAAGTTAAGAGTGGCAGAGGATGGGAAAGTGACCCAAGAAAAGGGAGGGTGAAGTCAGGAGGGAAGGTGGTTCCCCCTCCCTCACCAAGGATGGGGATAGAGGGACAGGCCAGGAGCAGGGAGGAGAGGGATGAAAGGAGACACAAGCCCCTGTCTCCAAAGGTTCTTTAGAATCTTTGTTCCCTCCCCTCTCTCTGACATTCCTGAAAGATTACCAGCCATCAATAGCCCAGGGCTCCCCCAAAAGAATTGTTTCAGATTGTAATTACCAGCTAGGCAATGTTTTTAAAACTTAGTAATGAGAAACTGTGAAAAGAGCAAAGTGTTACATTGAGCTTGAGGTGGGAGACGACGGGGACGGATGGTGAGGAAGGAGGCAGGGATGGAATTCATCTTCCGGAAGCAGGAGAGAGCAGAGCACAAGCTAAATACCCATCCCCAGATTGCCAAAAACATGAACTTTCCCCCAGCCTGCACCAGTATTATTTTCAAACATTGTCCATAAGTAGGCCCTTTGAAGAGTTAGCTTCCTTCTCATCTTTGACCATTAAATGGTTTAAACAAGGGAACTTGTACCAACCATTACAAAAAGTTTTTGTTTTTCCTAAGTGGTTTTGCTCTCTCTTGATCTAAACCTGTTGCTTGTTTGGTTCAGAGAACTACAAACTGTCCAAGAAAGGGTGAGACTGATAATAAATGCTAATATAAAATGCTAAGTGAAAGAAAAAAAAGACTTGGCCAGGAGAAATAATTTAAAATGCACATTTGCTTTGGATGCACTGTTGTTCTGTTAAGGCTGTATATATTTGTTTATTTAAGGTGACTGAAAGTGCAAAGAGGAAATGGACAGCATGCAATTCATCTTAATGTACAAAACATTATATGCACTCAAATGTTATAATTTCTAATATTTTTAAAGTTTATATTCGAGTTGTACAAAGTTAAGCATTCATCAGATATTTCATTCTTTCATAATGTTATCATTTTCTTAAATATTATTACAAAATTTTAAGTCTGTCTAATGGAGAGTTTTTTTTTTAACTGTCTACCTCACTATAATACAAATATTTACGACACGAAAGTTACCAGAGGTCAATTAATATTCAAAACATTTTTTACAGTACACTTTTCCTGGATGATACTCAATCTAATACTGTATTATTAAATTCATTTTCCCCCTTAATAAATCAGCCTGGTTTATATGGGTCTATTTAAGAAAAATCATTTTCTCAAGGAATTACCTACCGTCAGTGGTATTTTGGTCCAGTATGGGACTGAATGTCTGAAAAGGCACTGAGGATTATTTTGAAATCCATCATTCAGAACATTAGAGTTTTTCCTCACAACTCTTCCATAACTCTCTTTTCATGAAATTTTCATTCACCAGATTAAAGCCAAATCCTTGTCAACTATTAGAACAGTGTTTATAAGCCTGTAACTCATTCCAACATCTCAAGAGCCCAAATAGGAACTGGATTATTTCTTAGTTTCTTTAATGTTGAAAAAAGTTGTAAGTTAACTAGGCCAGCCAAGATGTCCATAATTACCATTTACATTATGCCTTAGCGGGAGCAGAAGATATGAAATGTTGTTCTATTCGTTCACTTGCTATAAATTAGGGAGCCCGTGTACAAGTGTTAAGTCTGAGTGCTCACTCTATGTCAAGCATGATGCCGTCCGGGCATTATCTCATTTAAACTCCTCAGCAACTCCACGAAATAGGTATTATTACAATCCCCATTTTACAGATGAGGAAACTGAGATGTGGCGAGTTTAAGTAGCCTGCCAGTGGTAGTTAGGATTTAAACGTAGTTCTTTCAGACTCTAGAGCCTGAAGAATTAACCACTATACAATTCTGCCCTGAGATATCTACCTGCTCTCTAACTGGTCCCTAAATGTCAGTGTGGAGAATCTGCAGTTAGCCACTATTATTGGGCGTGGCCAATTGGAGGAGGAGTTGCTGCTCCAGGGGCCACCAGCATTGCCTGAAGTTTTGGAATAAGTGAATTATGATTGCTGGGATAAGGAAGCTGAAAAATGCGTATGGATTGCAACGCTCTGGGAGTTTTCAGCTTAGGGCTTGCTTCTGCAGATGCGTGGTTTAGGTCATTGCTGGGCTCCTGTAGCTTCTCTGCAGTTTTCTGGAACTGCCTTGGGTGTGGTTTTCGTGAGTTTTGATTATCAAAATACTGGTCAATTTACAGACAGGTTATGTTTCAATAGACGTTGTAAGTGGGCTGTTTAGAACTGAGAAACATTTTCCTTTGGAAACAATGTTCGTTTGAGTTTCCAGGTCATTTTGCAAAAGCTTTATTTACCCCAGTGGAACTTTTTAACAAAGCAAGTTTGACCAATGGGTTTTGGGTACAGATAATCACCTGGGAGAGCAAAAAAGAAGTTCTTTCTCTTTCCTGGGTGGAGACTCTTTTTGAAATAGTTGAAAATTCTTTGCATTTTTCCATCACTTTTTCTATACCCATCACCCAAATCCCTCGACCTCCCAACTGCCCTGAGGACTCCCAGCCCTGCCCCTTAACATGCCCCCATTCCAGAGATTTCCTTTCTCTGCACAGATATTTCCATCCCCAAAGATTTTCCTCTCCTCCCTCCATCAGAAATTTTATTTCTTAACTCAGATGTTAGAAAAAACACAATCTGGTTGAATTACATGAAGATGTAAATATCTCTAAGCTCCTTAACCTTGGGGACATTTGCAGTTTAAGAAAAAAATCTTGCTTAACTCAGATCTCTTGTGAGTGATGTGGAAGTCAATATAGGAGGACTCAACATTCAAGCCACACACAATTTTGAGTTGTATGTGAACTAAGCACTAATGACACAGGATAAATGAAGACACTTACCAATGTGAAATTTTTTACTGTCCACTGGGGAACATTTTGTGCAATAAAGAGACTATTTGTAGCTAACTTGTTTAAAAATTAATATCCAACGTATTAAAGCAAAATGTTTAATAACTTAGTTTTTTCCTAAAGCTCGTTAAGTTTAATGAATGTAGGTCCCATAAAGCTTTTTTTTTTTGCCCTTGTTTTGTTTATCGCTATATTCACAGCGTCCAGAATTAGTGCTGCACACATGGCACGTGATCAATAAATATGTTGAATGAATAAATTTACAAATCCTATTTTACTTGTAAATCTAGTAATTTTAACAAGAATTTTTAAGGGAGCTTTTGACTTCTGCCTGTTCAGCTCAAGTTGAGTGGAACAACCTCCCTGAGTCAACCAAGTCTCGTTACAAACCTAGCTAATAAACTTCTATTAAATATCATACATTGCTTTTGTCAATCTAATATATTCTTTTTTTTTTTTTTGTAAAGCCGCACATTTCTCTAACAGGAAAAATCTCCCCATGTACTTAAACTACTCCAAGTAAAGCTAATAAATTAAACCTCTAAGGACGATGATTCTTAAGTTCTATTAAGCATTTCCATACTGCTTGCTTATACTGTTTGATTTAACACTGGGAATCTAAAGTTAATTACTTAGTTGCCCATTTAAATTGATGTCAGAAGGCTAACCTGTTAGATACCTTATTAAACCACATTTTCTTAAAACATGCACACATTTAAAATATCAAATATATATAGGTTGTCTCAACGATTAAAAAACACTATTTTTGAACTTAATACAAAAGTGTTAATAATTTGGCTTTGATTTACTTAATCTTTGTACTCTATTCCAAAGTTTCTTTGGGTTAAAAACACTAACCCACTACTGACAAAGTATAGTTTCACAAGCAAGGTGGGGAGACCATGTCAACAGACTGTGGCTGCAAATCTACCAGAGGCTTTGGTTGAGAAAGGAGATGGATTCTCCCTGGGATTCTGGCCAAAATTCCAACTCCCTTTTAATAGTCACTGTACCAACAGGAATTCCAGACCCATACCTTTTATGAGTTGGTCTCTCCTGGGTTCAAGAGAGGCTGTTAACTCATCTTTCCTTCTAATTTGGGTAAATTGAATTCTATGCTCCCCATTAAGATTGTGGCTAACTTTCTTCATTAATTAACTGGATTTCACATTTGTTTAATGACCTTAGGACATTTCCTTGTTTTCACCTTTGGCTTTAAAATTACTTTACTGCCACTTTATTGAATTATTCTACCCTTACATAGTTCTTCCACAACCTTTTCCAACTTTATCATCAAACTCTGGTAATCAGAATTCTATAATCTTTTTCTATATTCTTCATGTCTGGAAAATCTACAACTCTTATGGAAATTAAAATGACATCTAATGGGAACTGCACATCCTCATTCCTTGCCTGGTTCTGTGGTCACAATGCAAAGTTGTATGAAGGAAAACACAGTGACTGTGCTTGAGGAGTTCACAGGAATATAAGTATTGTTAGGGTTACTATTATCTCCTTGGGCAATTATCACAAAAACTCTAATTATGATTGCTCTCCTTTACAGATGAGAAAACTGAGGCTTAGAGAGTTGCTGGGGAGAAGCTAGGATTTAATTTGGTAGAACCCTGAGCATATTTGCATCTGCTCAGGTGGTTATTTAGTAAGTTCCCATAGTCTGGAAGGCTCTGTTTGAGGCTCTGGGAAACTTTACAAACAGAACTAGAGGTGAAGGAAGTTCCAAAATTGAGCTGAACTTCCAATACTTGCAGACTCCTAAAGGCAGGCTGCTGTCTCTACCTAAGTTCTGCTTCTAATGGCTTATTCCTTTCCTTTCCAACTCACAAATTCTCTGAAAGCTTCATCCCCCCTCTTCCATAACTGTTGAGGAAGCAGGGAGATAGGACGTTGAGAAATGAGGAAAAGGGCAGTATTTGCAGCCGTGGGCTCTCTGTACCATTCAGATGTTCAGAATTACAAAGGGTGTAATGCTAACCCTTCCAAGAAAGTCCAAACTTATTAGTAATAAAATGTGTTTGATTTAAAAAGAAAGAATTTAATAAATACTTATTATATATTCGTGTCATCTGTGACTAGAGGCAGAATTCACCAGACGTAACTGAGGATGATCACGTGAGTGGAAATTAGAACCTCTTGATGCAACTTTGTTTTTGAAAATTCGTATTTCCAAGTGATGATTCCTTTACCTCTATTGGGAGTTCTTAAGCATGATAATTATTCAGTAGCAGGAATGTGAAACTAGTTAATATGCGTTTTCTCCTCAAAACAGATAGGAAACCAACAGTAAGTGCCCAGGGAATTTTAAAACAAGTTTAACAGGATTATTTACTCTTGACCTAGGGCAATGACCAAATGGGATACATCCCTGGTGCAGAGATTCAGCTGTCCACAGCTCCATGTTTGATTGCCCCTCTTTGGAACAGAGGGAATCTTGTATCTCTATCATGAAGACCTAATGGTTTACTTGGGAGTGCCAAGTGACTTACACCAGCCAGCTGTGCCTTAAGCTTTTTTTAAAAAAATTCTTGCTTTGATCTCTACTTTGTTAGAATTCTTTTGTAAGTTCTAGGGAAATGATGTGCCCCAGTTTGTCAGAAAGAAGGGGCACTTGGACTGCCAAATGTCTTCACTCTTTTCCTTTGAAACTAATGCAGTCATGTACATGGAGGAATATTTACCTGTCTATGTTGAGACAGTCTTAAAAGTTTCAGAGTTTCAGTTTTAATTTTGAAACTTCCCTTATCTCCAGTTTCATACCTAAAATCTCTAATAAATTGAACACACCATGGAGATGATTAGCTTCTGAGTTATATTATAATTTTTGTCCTTACTAGTGGTTAATGTTTATTGGACACCAATAGCATTCACATCATGGTAGAGGATTTAAATGTATTCAAGGCCCTTGGTTGGAGGGCTCAGTTCATAGTTTATTCACATCAGAAAGAACTTTTAATGTTGCTTATTTTAAAACTGCTGTCCAGAACAAATGGACAAAACTTATAAGAATGTTTGGTTTAGGCTTAAACAATATTGTATGTATTCATTCCAGATTTCAGCTTTTACTAAAACCTGACTACTGAAGTTTGTTGCGAAAGAGTTGCCAGTGAGAAAGAACCTCTGTCATTACAGTGAACAAATAGTTTTTCCAAATAAACAAATAATTGTTTCATCAAAAAACAACTTCTGTTTTCTAATGTTTACTTGTTATCGATTGGAAAGTGACTTGTTAGCCAGCACATTGGTAGTTGTTGTTGCCTAGTTGGCAGTGAGAGTGTCCTGGACTGAACAGTGGAACAGCAGAGTGGTTGAAGAAGACCCATTTGAGGCATGATCTGAACAACCACTGTATCTTAGAATTCTTCCACATCATCCCAAATCTTTGAATTTGGGCTGTTTGTTTAGGGTGTGGTTCAGGTACAGGCAGATCTAGCTCCTTCACATTAGCGTCTTCCAATCTCTTGGTGTGACCCAGGTGGTCACTCTATGAGCAGGTGGTCGCTCTATGATCAGGTTTCCTGGGTCCTTGTAGGTCTATCCTTGTTGTCTAGCAGGGAAGTAGTCAGAAATTTGTATCTTTCCTAGCAAGTCAAGAGTGTGAGGGAGAGTTTATTAGGGCAGGAACTTTGCTCACTCTTGCTGGTATGTTGGTGGATTTAGTGGTTGGTGATGAAATTCGACTCTCTGCTATTTATATAATGTATAGGTAATGGTGGTGGTAATTGTAATTATAGTGTCAGTCATTTTAACCATTAGAAATTAGAGATAAATATTTGACGATAATAGATGGTTGTATCATTTAGGCTTATTCAGTTTTATTTAACAGAAACCCTCAGGTTAAGTGTACCTTAAATAAGAAAAATTAATTCTCACATAAAAAAGGAAAAGTTTAATGATAGGCAGTCCAAGGTTTAATGAGGGTTCCACAATGTCTTCAGAGCCTAAGACCCCTTCTGTCTGTTTGCTCCACCATTCTAGTGCATGGCTTTCATATTCAAGGTTACCCCATGGCCCAAGATGGCAGCTGGAGTCCAGCAATTACACCCCAGCTGTAGGCCAAAATAAAGAAGAAAGCAGAAGGGGAAAAAAAGGGCTTTTCCCAGTGGGCTCAGCTCCCTTTAAGCAGCCTTCCCAGATGTCCCAAACAATATTTCTCTTTAATTTTCATTGGCCAGAACATACTTACAGCTAGCTTCCAGGGAGATTAGGAAATGCAGTCCTACTCAATATAGTATATGGCTCTTTTTGGTTAGGCAACAAGTAGCCTTGTAATACGATGGTATTACGGCATAGACCCAATCCTATCACTTATGCCTCCTCTTCCCTGGAGGTTTCCTAGCCCTGAGAGTGCTTCACATACAGTACAGTTAATCACAGGGAAACCAGGTGTCCCTAAAGCGATGGTTGAAAAGTGAAGGCTCTCTAGTAAATGCATGACTGGAGAATCAGGCTGAGGCTTGAAGACTAAAGCCTTTGGCTCCCTTCCTTCAGAGCTGAAAATGCACACCAATCTGACTTCGCTACTTAATTGCAGAAACAAAGAAGGTTAAACTGAAAGAAGAGAATGAGTACGTATGGAGAGTGTTGTCCAGGAAGGCAAATGATTGACTCCTGTGGGAAAGTGATGATAAGGGAAACGGCATAGGTGGGAGATCCCATCTCAACCTTAACTTTCTTACTGTAGGTGCTCTTATTAGGATGTACGTGTATAAGACATAGATACTTATAGATGAATAAAAAAGCTTATTATTATATGGATGCAGATGTATTCTAAATCTCTATCTATTCCATGTACTGTATATAATATAAAGCAATAGTGTTATAACTCTGAGCTCTGTAACCAATGGGCCTGGAAAGGGTTACACGTGTACTGAGATATTGGGCCTGGGGCAATCAAAGCCTATAGCAGATCACTTCTATCCAAGAGCAGACTCTTCTCTTTGTCCCAGAGTGTTTCAGAAACATTACCACTTTCAACGTATGCTCTGGCCGCCAAAATGCTGGCAAGCACTGAAATAAATCAGTTTATTTTATGCAACGTCATGTACGTGCCATGAGACTATCACTTTAAGTGTCATTTATCAATGATGGGAAATAAGTAAAAAGTCAAGTTAGGTGTAGGTGCCAAGCCAAGTTTTGATCGAGATGCAGTGTTAACCTGGGCTCTTGGTCAGTAGTCAGTGGATAGAGGTAAGAACTAGTCAGGCTAAGCATTGTTGAGAGCTGAAATCTCCTTAGCCTCTGGACCAAAGACCTTTAATTAAATAGATGAAAAGACCAGGTTACTCCAAGAAACTATAGTGTCAGTGATAACTGTGACACTTTTTATAATAATAAACAAAACCAAAAACAGTATTCCACTACTTGGATGTTTCCAGTGGGGTTTTGTGAAGTTCTGTAAATAATGCGTCTGCATTCAAATGGCATCTTTTGCCCCACATCTCACACATTCTGCTTTGTTCATTATTTAACAGTTTGATCTTTATTCTACAGATGGGCAAAATGGTAAACTTCTATGAATATTAACAGATGAGTTTCATTCATGGGCCAAGCCTTGAGTGCCCAATAACATCATGTGTCCTTTTGCACCAAAGGTAGACTAGAGAACAAATATTTCTTCCAAAAATTATGCTCAACAAGGGCTTCCCTGGTGGCGCAGTGGTTGAGAGTCTGCCTGCCGATGCAGGGGACGCAGGTTCATGCCCCAGTCCGGGAAGATCCCACATGCCGCAGAGCGGCTGGGCCCATGAGCCATGGCCGCTGAACCTGCACGTCCGCAGCCTGTGCTCCTCAACGGGAGAGGCCACAACAGTGAGAGGCCTGAGTACCGCAAAAAAAAAAAAAAAAAAATTATGCTCAACAAGATGTTCAGAAGTCAGTTCAGGTGGGTGTGGGTGTGAAGAGGAGGGGCTTTCTGTGATCTTGGCACTGAATGACATGGCTTCTCTTGAGAGTATGTGTGATCTGAAAACGTGGACCAAGGACAGAGCTATAACATAGAAATATGCACACACATATGTTTATCTCTCTCACAGGGGTTTTTCAAGTTTAACAAATGACCTAGTATGTATAAAGTACTCAGTAATTGTTAATGATTTTCACCATTGTTATTATATTGTTTTTGGATAGATTTTTGAGAGCTGCATTAATGTTTGACTGCTGAGAGAAATGATAGTTCAAATGAGCTAGTTCTTTATAAGAGATCTCATTTATTCATGAAAGAGTTGTGAATACTTTTTTGGTATCTATCATATGCCAGGTGCTGTGCTTGGCATTAGGAATGACTTAATAGGAAAGTCTCTGTAAAAGAGAAGACTTGCTGCAATCATTGGGGCACAGTGTGGTAAGCATCATTAGTGAATTGAACAACATGCTAATGTGGAGGAAGCAGATTTCCTTCCTACAAAAGTGGCATTCCCTAGAGATTTTAGTGAGCCATCCACCCTGATTGTTAATCCCTTACGTTGGTGAGGTGGATTGCCTCGTTAGTGTGCAGCTTGTGGTTACAAAATTATTTTTTTGCTCTACCTAAAATGAACCATGTCTTTGGAGAATCAAAGTTTTGATACATTCCATGTTAACCCTGCTGAGAAAATTCATGTGGAGCCTACATTTCAATAAGCTATCTTAAAAATTATGGGGTGGAACTGTCACTGTTTGCAAATGACATGATACAATACATAGAGAATCCTAAAGATGCTACCAGAAAACTACTAGAGCTAATCAATGAATTTGGTAAAGTAGCAGGATACAAAATTAATGCACAGAAATCTCTGGCATTCCTATACACTAATGATATAAAATCTGAAAGAGAAATTAAGGAAACACTCACATTTACCAGTGCAACAAAAAGAAGAAAATACCTAGGAATAAACCTACCTAAGGAGACAAAAGACCTGTATGCAGAAAACTATAAGAAACTGATGAAAGAAATTAAGATGATACAAACAGATGGAGAGATGTACCATGTTCTTGACTGGAAGAATCAACATTGTGAAAATGACTCTACTACCCAATGCAATCTACAGATTCAATGCAATCCCTATCAAACTACCAATGGCATTTTTCACAGAACTAGAACAAAAAATTTCACAATTTGTATGGAAACATAAAAGACCCCGAATAGCCAAAGCAATCTTGAGAAAGAAAATGGAGCTGGAGGAATCAGGCTCCCAGACTTTAAACTATATTACAGAGCTACAGTAATCAAGACAGTATGGTACAGGCACAAAAACAGAAATATAGATCAATGGAACAGGATAGAAAGCCCAGAGATAAACCCATGCACATATGGTTACCTTATTTTTGATAAAGAAGGCAAGAATATACAGTGGAACAAAGACAGCCTCTTCAATAAGTGGTGCTAGGACAACTGAACAGCTACATGTAAAAGAAATAAATTAGAACACTCCCTAACACCACACACAAAAATAAACTCAAAATGGATTAAAGACCTAAATGTAAGGCCAGACACTATAAAACTCTTAGAAGAAAACATAGGCAGAATACGCCATGACATAAATCACAGCAAGATCCTTTCTGACCCACCTCCTAGAGAAATGGAAATAAAAACAAAAATAAACAAATGGGACCTAATGAAACTTAAAAGCTTTTGCACAGCAAAGGAAACCATAAACAAGAAGAAAAGACAACCCTCAGAATGGGAGAAAATATTTGCAAATGAATTAACTGACAAAGGATTAATCTCCCAAATATACAAACAGCTCATGCAGCTTAATATTAAAAAAACAAACAACCCAATCAAAAAATGGGCAGAAGACCTAAATAGACATTTCTCCAAAGAAGATATACAGATTTCCAACAAACAGATGAAAGGATGCTCAACATCACTAATCATTAGATAAATACAAATCAAAGCTACAATGAGATATCACCTCACATCTGTCAGAATGGTCATCATCAAAAAATCTACAAACAGGGCTTCCCTGGTGGCACAGGTGTTAAGAATCTGCCTGCCAATGCTGGGGACACAGGTGGAGCGCTGGTCCGGGAAGATCCCACATGCCATGGAGCAACTAAGCCTGCGTGCTACAACTACTGGGCCTGTGCTCTAGAGCCCGTGTGCCACAACTACTGAAGCCCGCACGCCTAGAGCCCATGCTCCGCAACAAGAGAAGCCACCGCAGTGAGAAGCCCGTGCACCATAGCAAAGACTAGCCGCTCCCCCCGCACTGCAACTAGAGAAAGCCTGCGTGACAACACAGCCAAAAATAAATAAAATAAATCAATTTAAAAAAATAAAAAAAAGAAAAATCTGTCAACATTAAAAAAAAAATCTACAAACAATAAATTCTGGAGAGGGTGTGGAGAAAAGGGAACCCTCCTACACTGTTGGTGGGAATGTAAATTGATGCATCCACTATGGAGAACAGTATGGAGGTCCCTTAAAAACTAAAAATAGAACTACCATATGACCCAGCAATCCCACTACTGGGCCTATACCCTGAGAAAACCATAATTCAAAAAGAGTCATGTACCACAATGTTCAATGAAGCACTATTTACAATAGCCAGGACATGGAAGCAACCTAAGTGTCCATTGACAGAAGAATGGATAAAGAAGATGTGGCACATATATACAATGGAATGTTACTCAGCCATAAAAAGAAATAAAATTATTTGCAGTGAGGTGGATGGACCTAGAGAGTGTCATACAGAGTGAAGTAAGTCAGAAAGAGAAAAACAAATACCATATGCTAACACATATATATGAGATCTAAAAAAAAGAAAAAAAAATAGTTCTGAAGAACCTAGGGGCAGGACAGGAATAAAGATGCAGATGTAGAGAATGGACTTGAGGACATGGGTAGGGGGAAGGGTAAGCTGGGACGAAGTGAGAGTGGCATGGACATATATACACTACCAAATGTAAAATAGATAGCTAGTGGGGAGCAGCCGCATAGCACAGGGAGATCAGCTGGGTGCTTTGTGACCACCTAGAGGGGTGGGATAGGGAGGGTGGGAGGGAGGGAGATGCAAGAGTGAGGAGGTATGGGGATATATGTATACGTATAGCTGATTTACTTTGTTATAAAGCAGAAACTAACACACCATTGTAAAGCAATTATACTCCAATAAAGATGTTAAAAGAAAAAATAAAGTCATTTGTGGAAAGAGGTGTGAAAAAAAATTATGGGGTGAGCATTATAATAAACGTTGCTATGTTATCTTGGGTAGAACAAACTCTGAGGACAGGTAATAAAATGAGTCAATGCAGAGAATTCATTCTGGGGCCAAAAAAAGTTTTAAAAAATAGGTGTGTCCATTAGGATCAGGTTTATCTGCTTAAAGAGAGAGCCCCAAGTTAGAGTGTCTCGAACCAGATAGTTTATTTCTGTTTTGAAAAAAACCCACAACAATTGGAATTTGACATTTCAGGGTTGCTACCATGATTTCTGAGTCATCGGGGAATTTTTTCATCATTTCAATGTGGTTTCCAGCCTCAAATTTACCACGTACTTCAAGCTGGTGGAGCTCCAGTCATCACATCCATGGTCTAGTAAGCAAGAAAGAGGAAGAAAGGCAAAAAGGCTCAGTTCAATTATCCTAGCCGTGTCAGGTACCATTATGGAGCCTTTCTGAAGTTTCACATAACACTTTTACTCACATCTCATTGGGTAGAACTTAGCCATGTGACTTCACCTGGCTACAAGGGAGGGTGGGAAATGTAGCCTTTTACCTGGGCACATGATTGCTGGAAATAAAACAGGTTCTGTAATCGTGGAAGAAGGGAGGACATGGATATTGGGAAGATATTGGTTTTTAAGAAGAGTGTTAGCATAAATTCTCCTTAGTAGTATGGGATTTATCAATGGGAAGAAAGAGGAGCCAGAAATGTAGGGTCAGCTGTTTTTTTTTTTTTTTTTTTTTTTTTTTTTGTGGTAGGAGGGCCTCTCACTGTTGTGGCCTCTCCCGTTGCGGAGCACAGGCTCCGGACGCGCAGGCTCAGCAGCCATGGCTCACGGGCCCAACCGCTCCGCGGCATGTGGGATCTTCCCGGACCCGGGCACGAACCCGTGTCCCCTGCATTGGCAGGCGGACCCTCAACCACTGCGCCACCAGGGAAGCCCGTGTTAGCTTTTTAAAAAAAAAAAATTTATTAAAGTAT